>NW_027040641.1:1800000-2198824 GCF_037179485.1 Ochlerotatus camptorhynchus
TCACACGGGTAAATGGTAAGGTAAAGAAAGACCAGTCGAAAACATTACTGTTGCTGATTCTAAATTATTATAAATCAACCGAAAAACTAAATCTGCTATCAATTAAATCAATTTGATTGCTGATTTTCATTTTCATTTTCATTTTGCAGCGCAGGATGGGGCAGTAACAGCGCAGGTCAATCCAAGGCCGATAGTAAAGGAGGGGTAATGGCTGACTCGCCACATGCAGGCTACATGGTCGCCATGGGAAGGGATAATGATTAGATTGAGGTAGGTGGTTGGATGTTTTTTTTTTATTAAAATGGCCACGATGCTACAAAATTATATGAAATGTGTAAGCTGGAAATAGTTTGAAATTTGGATGAGTTCATGAATTCATTACTGAGAGTTCTGCTCTGCTTTGAATCAAATTTAAATTACTTAAAACTGACGATACTTCTCTTAGCGTGCTCGTCTAGATTCTAAACACCGAATACAAAAAAAAATCCATAATTGTGAAACCCTTGTATCCCAAAATTTAGGAATAATCTTCAAAGATGATAGTACACTGGAGTCGCTTTTTACGCGGGTGATACGTCCCACGTAAAAAAAAACCGCGTAAATTCCGGAATCCGCGTAAAAAAAAACCGCGTAAATTCCGAAATCCGCGTAAAAAAAGACCGTGTAAGAAAAAACCGCGTAAAAAGCGATATACCGCGTCAATTCTGAAATCCGCGTAAAAAAAAACCAAAATCCGCGTAAAAAAAACCGCGTAAATTCCGGAATCCGCGTAAAAAAAAACCGCGTAAATTCCAAAATCCGCGTAAAAAAAACCGTGTAAAAAAACCGCGTAAAAAGCGACTCCAGTGTAAATAACACGGAGCGGTTCAATGGAATATCCTACTCCTACTCCTGGATTGGTGACACGCGATATTCTTGACGCTTTGAATGAAACATTTCCCCAGACTTCGTGTTGTTGGTTTTCTTGAAGGTCTTGTGCTTAATGCTTGATTCGTCTTTCGCTTCGTTTTTCTACGGTTTGACTTTATGAATAGATACAAAAAACCAACGCTTCCCGCCCTAAAGCTCTAGACCGAGTGCAGAATCTTTGTGATGAGACTTTCCAAACCTGCATACACATAGAAATAAATCAAATTCAATAAAAGATTGATTAAAATACAGATTATTTCTACTGTGACTAAATTCTGTATTCCTACTAAAAACATCAAATGCTATACTTATTCATGTATTATTAGTTCAGAGCAAAAAAAATGTGCGGTGATGATAATTTCAGGGCTGGTAGCTATCAATGCTGTCAAAAATAGTGATTTTAGTGACCATGTTGAAGAAATAAGTGACCAAATCAGGGTGTCTACTCAATCCAAGGAATCAAATTCCCTGAGTTTTCCAGGTTTTTTCAGGTCGGATGAAAAAAATTCCAGGTGCATACAAATTATACACATTATTATTTTATCGAACCCCCCTGTTTGCTGGTGTTCACACTGCTTGCACATGTCGAAAGAACTGTCAATTTAGATTTAAAAACAAAACTGTATCAGGAATCAAAAGTAAATACTTCCATCATGAATTACCGGAAAATTGCTCTAGTTTCGGCAGACGTATTTGCTTTTATTATTTTAAATAAAATGAGAAAGAGAAGGTGAACTTTGTGGAGTAGGAAATGGTTGCTCAGGAGGAACACCGGCAGGGATTTGGCTCATCTTGTCCATCAAGAGCTGCGATATGAAGATGAAAATGGATTTCAAAACTTCGCCAGGATGTCGATACCAACTTTAGACAAGCTAGTGGGAAAAGTTGTCACTAGATATACATGATTCCTTGAGTTCTGAAAATTTCTGTTAACAACTCAATTCTGCAAGGTCTTCAAACCTTCTGACGTCCCTGAAGTTTTGTTTCTGTTCTCCGGTAAAATTTCCTTAAAAATCAACAATCTTTCCTGACAATCTGCAAATGTCTCGGTAGTTCTACAGATTTCTTTGAAGTTCTGTGTGTTCTTCAGAAGTTCAGCAAATTTTCCTAAAAACCTACAAAGTTCCTGAATCCCTGAAGATTTAAGATCCTTGAAGATCAACAATTATCTCTGATGTTCACAACATTTCCAATAATCTACAAACTTCTCGAAAGTTCTGTAATTTTCTCTGCAGATTTTCATGATTCAATGAATATCTGCAAATATCTCTGAACATCTATACAATTTTCTGAAGAATTAAAAGATTATCTAGAAATTTTTTAACTTTCCGGAAGTTTTAGGAAGTATTCTGAAGTTTTTCTAATTTTTCTGAAGCTGTGCAAATATCTCTAAAGATCAGCGAACTTACCTGAAGTTCTGTGAATGTCTTTCAAAATCCAAGAACCGCAGTAAAATTCTGAAAATTTATTTAAACATCTGCTAATTTTTGAGTAGATTTACGACCTACCCTCTAAACTTTTCTAAAGTTCCTAAAATTTATTTCAAATTCTGTAAAGTTTTCTGAAGTACTGTATTTCTGCTCTAAAGATCCACGAACTGCCCTGAAGTTCAATAAATTTCACAGTAGATCTCCGAACTTTTCTAAAGTTATTTAAATTTCTTTGTGGAGTCTTGATCTAAAGATCGGCGAACTTTCCCGAAGATCTGCGAGTTTTGCTGAAGTTTTGCAAATTTTTCTAAAAACGTACGAATTTTCTGACGTTCTACAGACTTCTCTTAAGGTCTACGGACTTCTATGAAGTTCTTTAGATTTATCTATTTCCGACTTCCATGGAGTTCTGCAAAATATTGTACTTTTGTACTTCACTGCGATTTGTTTTTGGAATTGAGGTGCTTTTCTGACATTTAACGAATTTTTATGAAGATCTCACATTTGTGTGAAACTGTGAAACTTTCCGTCAAAATCCTGCAAATATCTTCAAAGTTCTGTAAAGTTGTCTTAAGCTCCGTAGCTCTATTCCCAAGATCTACAAAAAAACTTGAGGCTCCATAAATTTCTCAATAGATCTGCAAACTTCTCTGATGTTTTGTAAATTCCTCTAGGGTTACCCTGAAGATTTGAAAATTTCCTTGAAGATTACCTAAAGTTGTCAAAATTTATCAGAAAATATTTGAGCTTCCTTGAAGTTTTAAATGTCTCTCTCAAGATCTACAAATTTTCCTGAAATCGTGTAAATATTTTTTTTAAATCCCTGAAGTTCTGCAATTTTTACTGAAGATCCATTAACATTTCTGAGATTCTTGTGATTTTTTCAGAAGTCCTGTGATTTTTTTCAAAGTTCTGTAGCTTTGTTCTGAAGATCTACGAACTTTTGTGATGTTGAATAATGTTTCGAGGATCTCCAAACTTCTGTGAAATACTTTATATTTCACTGTAGATTCTTGGACTTGTCTGAAGTTATGCGAATTTCCCTGAAGATCTGTAAAATTTCGCTTATAGTTTTACAAATTGATTTGAAATTATTTTTGCTTGCTTGAAGTTTTGAAAATTTCTTTGAACATTTATCTGAAGATCTACGACCTCTCTTGTGATTTTGTTTTTATGAATTTCTGTTAATAACTTTTAATTTGTTTGTAGTTCTGTAGATCTACGAACTACCCTGAAGCTCAACAAATTTCTCAGTAGATCTCCGACCCTCTCTGAAGCTCAAAAACAAATTCTATGTTGGGTCTCAGACCTGCTGTCTGGCATGCTTATTATTATACAATACATGCTTCGTATGCTTCCTTTTGACGGATGCCAGTCTCTCTTTTTCGGCTGTTTCCTCACAGCAAAAAAATAATTTTGATATCACGTCAAAGTGGATGCACTACAATCATGTCGAAAATATGGTGTAATATTACTTGCTAAAAAGGACAAAATTATCATTAATACAATGCATGAACTGACATTACGCTGCTTTTACTGCATTTGTTTATTTATGTGGTCATAAAAATTACATGAAATTTTCGACATGATTGTAGTGCATCTACTTTGAAATTATTTTTTTGCTGTGCTTTTTACGACGATTTTGATCCTCCACATACAAATCAGCGAAGAGCGAGCGTGACAAGACTCTCTGAATGAACTTGTCTCGTTCGCACACGTTGTCTTAGCTGTCAGATGCTTGTCAAGTTCAGTGTCCTTAAGAAACGTTTCGAGAAACTGAACGAAAAACTTCTTTTGAATTACGAATGAAGTGATAATTGGAAAATTTCCTGAGTGGAACCAAAATTCCCTGAATATTGTTTTTCCAGAAAAAATAAAATTCCCTGTAAATTCCCGGTTTTCCAGGTTTTTCCAGGTAGTAGACACCCTGCAAATAGTGACTTATAGTTGTAAAAAAGTGACCTAAGGGAAGAAAATTAGTCGTTCTGATGGCATACCAAATAAATGTTTGATGTTTTAGACTTATTCAATTAGATTCTCATAAACACTTAAACATGTACGATAGGAACCTTTAAAGCGAAAGATTCAATAGAAAGTTTATGACTAAACCTCCAAGCTTATTCTACCTGTAGAAAAAAAAACCTGAAAAACCGGGAATTCGCAGGAAATATTATTTTTCCTGAAAATACCTGAAAATATCAGGGAATCTTATCATTAGTCAGGAGATTTAATAATTTTCTTGTTAAGAATGCATTTTAAAATAAAAACAATTAATATTCCTAGTTATTTCCATTGACACATTGAACTTTATATATCCAGAATGGATTTATCTTCAGTAGCAAATAAATTCCTTGCACAGTTTTAAGGCTCATGGAATTTTATTATAATTTCTAAGGACCTCATTCCACGGGAGTTCTGGGAAAAAAATCTATGAGAAAAAAATCAACTGCAATCTGCTTTCATGGTACTTCTGAGGAATTTTAGACTTCATGTGAAGCCTAAGCCTAAGATAGTAAATTCCAAGCGATTTTTCATGAGAAATCTCCATTGAATATGGAATGGACTATTCTGAGGTCTTCATAACTACTTGAAAGTTCCCAAAATATTCCTGAATTTAATTAAACTGCCTTGAAGTTGTTTTGTAGTTTAAGAAACCAACCTGAGCCTCAAAATACCTCTCATCAGTTTATTAACTTCTCTAAACTTTTTCGAACTTCCTACAGTTTCCACAATTTTCCTAACGATTATGAAGCTTCTCTAAAATTTTAACAATTCTTTGAATTTCTCGAAACTTTTTTTAAAATTCATGTAATTTCCCTTCTCTGGAATATCGCTGCTCGGTCGATATCTGTTCTTTGTTGAAGTTTTTTTTTTGCTTAGAGTTTTATTAGCGAGATCAATAACTCGAAACTTCTCTTAAGTTTTTGCAGTTCTCATGAAGCTTGTTGTACTACCATGAATTTAATTGAACTGTTGTAAAAATGTTTAAGCTTGCGTGAACTGCTGAAGGAAGTGTTACTCCTACCCAGTGGGGTTTGCTTAACCTCAATCTACCTGTGCACCAACTCTCAAAACATAAACAATTATCAAAATACTGCTTGCTATGGATAGATATCGAGTAAACTAGAAGATTAAGTGTATTTTACAACCGATTCGAGTATGAATATGGTATTAAATCTGGTTTTGATAGTTGACGCACAGGTAAAAAGTGAGGTTACGGGACGCCACTGCTGCTACCTAAAGCTACACAAAATGTAAACAGCACTTGCAAAGTTTCTACCTTGTTTGACTCTATCTTCGATCCTTGTTTAAACCCTACCCGTGGTAATCCTACTTGGTCATGGACTTGGAAAATTCCTCTTCGATCCTTCGGATTACTATAGTAATCTGAATGAATTGAGAAAATTACTTGGAGTTGCCCAAGCAACGATTCACGCAACGGGATTTCTAATGATTTTTATTTAGTTAACTTCCATTCTAGTGAACTTAACAACCGTAAGGCCTTATTCAATTAGCTTCTCTAAAGTTTTAACAATTCTTTGAATTTCTCGAAACTTTTTTTTAAATTTATGTAATTTCCCTGCTCTGGAATATCGCTGCTCGGTGGATATCTGTTCTTTGTTGAAGTTTTTTTTTGCTTAGAGTTTTATTAGCGAGATCAATATCTTCTTCGAAGTTCTCGAAACTTCTCTTAAGTTTTTGCAGTTCTCATGAAGCTTGTTATACTACCATGAATTTAATTGAACTGTTCTAAAAATGTTTAAGCTTGCGTGAACTTCTGGACTTATGTTATCTCGAAAGTTCTCTGAAAATCCGGGAACATCTAAAATTTTCCCGCTAATTGAGTGAAACTAATGGAACTGAACTCCCCTGAAATTCCCTTTGTTTTTGGAGCTAAACTAAACTTATTTGAGAGGCTCCCGAAATGTCCATAAAAGTTCTCGGATCTTCCCTTAAGATCCATAGACTTTTATGTAGATCTCGAAATGTTTCTGAAGATCTCTGTACTTCTGTGAAGTCTTCGAAGTTATTCTGAAATTTCAGGAACTTCTTTAGGCTTCCGCAGCGAAATAATTTATATAGTTCTATGATTTTCACTGAAGTTCTCAAGATTTGTCTGAAGTTCAATTTATCTAAAATAATTTATAACTTCTTCAATAGTCTAGAGTTTCCTGATGTTTTTAAAACTTCCCAAAATATTTCACAATTTCCTTAAAATTCTCTAGACTACCCTGCCTTAGTATTTTTTTTAAAGAACCCACGTTTTACTGGAATTGATTGAATTGCCTTTAAGTTCTACAATTTTCCTTAAGTTTTATAAAGTTTATAAATGCTTACGGAACTTTGCCTTAAATCACTAATTTTCCTTGCAAGAAGTTTTCAATGATTGCCTTAATTTCTCTAAATTGATCAAATGTTCCGGTAAATTTTCTGATATGTATGTAACTTCTTAAGTTTTTGGATCAATCATAGAATTTTCGGAATATCCCATAATTCCGAGGAACTCCTTGCAAGTCGCTGAACATTTCCTTTAGTTAATTTTTCTGATGTTATCTGATCGTCCTCGAAGTACTCGAAACTTCACTGAATATAATGAAACAATCTAAAAATATTCAAATTTCTTAGAAGTTCTCTGGAATTTCTTGAAAATATTTTCTTGCTTGCTAAAAGTTCTCGCCTTTTTTAAATTAATTGAACTTCGTTGATGTCCTCTGATCAACTTAGCTAAATTTTCGAATTTTCTTTAGATCTTGAAATTTTCATGATGTAACACCCTTGAAATACTCTTACATTTTCCGGATGTTCATATAATTTTTATTGCGTTCCAGAAATTTTCTATGAGCGAACCGAAGTTCCAAAAATTCCTATTTTGGCAATTTCCTTGAAATTTTTTGAACTGCCCTTTATTTCTCTCATCTGTCTTGCCGTCTTGATGTTCTCGGAGCTTCCCTAAAACTCTCAACTATAATGAAGATCTCAGTTCTGCTTTAAAATAAATGGAATTCTCGTAAACACCTTTAAATTTCCCTGGAATCCTCTGGATTTCTGTGAAGTTCCTGTAATATTTCTGAAGTTTTCATAATTTTCTGAAGGTTTCGGTACAGAATCTTTTGGAACATCTGATGGGTTCTCGATTTTATTTCAGCACCTCATGGAACTATCCTGAATTTGTCTAAGCTCACGCTTATAGATTTTTAAACCAATTCAATAGTCTGGGCGAAAGTTTCGGGGACTTCCCCTTAAGATCTCTGGAATTCCCCAAAGAACTCTAGATCTAGCTTTTCTGGGATGAATAGACCTTTAAATATTAAAGTTTTCACATTTTTGTTAGTACGAAACGTCAAACGTTTTCTGTTGGTCTGCAATTGGTATCGATTTCGAGAGAGAGGGCCACTGCTTACTGTTGGCTGCGTTTGATGGGAGTTTGTTGGCGTTGTTGTTGTTCTTGATGTTGCTAGTGTCGCTGTTAACGTAGTTGTTGTTGGTGCTGCTACTGAGAGTAGTGTCTTCGTTTGCTGCTGCTGCTGCTGCAACGCCACCTCGCAGCAACGTTGCTTTGGGTGAGATTTGCGCTCACAATTGCGACATGTTTTCACTTGGTCTGGGTATGATACTAGTGTAATTTCGCCATCCACGGTGATGAATGACGGGATGGGAAGAATTTGTTTCATTTTTAAAACACGCACTCCATTGCTGAAGCCTGGAAAATAACTCTTCCAAACCTCACTGCGAATTGCTATCACCTCTCCATACTGGCGTATATGGTCGATGATAGCCACATTCTCCATGTCATCTGGGAGATCATGCAAACGTACATCGACGACAGCGCTGCTTTCGACATAAATTGGAATCGAGATCTTTTTCCCCTCATACTCCATGAAATGCTTCAGATGAGCTGAAGCGATTCTTCTTGCTACTTCGTTGCTTTGCATACCCAGGAATGCAACGTTTTTTACATTGTGTGGCTGGATACAATTAACCTGTGACATATCAAGTTGCAGTTCACTTTCTAGAAATCGTTTTCGATTTCCGAAATACACGGCCGCTTAGGAAAAATGGATGTATCCAAAACGACACAGTTTTCTCGCAAAGCCCGCATGGCTTTTACGCGCGTCACACAAAAGAAATCCGAGAATGGTATTATACGTCTGATCGTTTAAGGAGATGGATAGCAAGTGAGTGACTTGACCTTAAAAAGGGAAACTTTTAATGACTGGCTTGAAAAATAAAGTAACCAAGTCAATAAACAGTGACTCGCTGACTGTCCTGTGTAAAGGGGGCCATAAATAAAACGCACCGTACGATCTTCTGCTCAGTAAGCAAAAACGGTCGCCACTAGGCTACCGAGCCCCTACATCACAATAAACCATTACGAACAACAGCACAATCCGAATCAGTCCGCATCGTACTTTCTTGCCGTGCGGATTTATTTGCTTTTTGCTGAAGAAGGCTAGAGCACTACTTCGTCGTAATCGCCCATTTCCGTTCTATCGATCAGAAAAGATCAATAATATCAATTATTTCAGTGTGCACAAATCATTCAAATTTGTTCCGATGCGCTAGTTCATTAGCTACAACATAAACCCTGTTAGAGCGCATTGTATGAATATTTACGCTGATTGTTCTCAAAACAAAAGAAGCGCTCCTGGCGAATCCTCTTTTTCTACGTTTATCCGTAGGACGAAGAAAATCTAATGGCGTTTCAATGCGTTATGACGGAATTAAGAATTAAGAAGCAGTATTAGATTTTAAACAATATCTCAACAATTTGTAACTCTTTATCAAATGCAACGGTACGTATGGAAAGGTGAATAAATTTAGAAGTCATCTTTGACAGAAATATTCCATTTTTTGTTTAAACTCGTTCAGAAAAGAGAGGTAAAGCGCGGCTTGTGTTGGAAAAGTTCGCGATATTTCACGAAGTTCACCAAGGGAAAAGTTCACGAGTCATAGTGAGTTTTCGCGAACTTTTCCATCACTGCTTAGTAGGACGGAAATTAGATCAAAAACCCTAAGTGTTACTGCTACCCAGTGGCTTTTCCTTAACCTCAATCTACCTGTGCACCAACTCTCAAAACATAAACAAATATCAAAATATTGCTGGCTATGGATAGATATCGCGTAAACTAGAAGATTAAGTGTATTTAAATCTGGTTTTGAAAGTTGATGCAGAGGTAAAAAGTGAGGTTACGGGACGCCACTGCTGCTACCTAAAGCTACAAAAAATGTAAACAGCACCTTTCAATGCTCAATATAACCTGCAAAATGTCTACCTTGTTTTACTCTATCTTCGATCCTTGTTTAAACCCTACCCGAGGTAATCCTGCTTGGTCATGGACTTGGAAAATTCTTCTTCGATCCTTCGGATTCCTATAGTAATCTGAATAAATTGAGAAAATTACTTGAAGTTGCCCAAGAAATCAAAATGAAAATGAAATACCGTCCTGGCGATTCACGCAACGGGATTTCTAGTGATTTTTATTTAGTTAACTTCCTTTCTAGTGAACTTAACAACCTCAAGGCCTTAGAAAAAAGCTAGCCTTATGCTTTATGGCCGAATGAAGTGAGAACACTTCAGGAAGACTGGAGGAAATTTCCAAAACCTCACCCAGTGCCGTAAGTGCCAAGGATGGGGTCACGGGACCAAAAATTGTTACATGCCAGCTAAATGCATGAATTCTGTGAAGGAAAAAATATATTTAAATGTTCAAATTGTGATGAAAACCACAAATCTAATTTTTGGGAATGTAAGACTCGCAAAGCGATCCTACAATCTGGTTTTAAGCGACAGGTAGGAAACGCTTCACGTTTCCGAGCAGGGACAAATTCCGCTGCTGTTAACAACGGTTAGCGAGGAACAAATTCTACATTCATAGCCGTAGGTACAAACATCACCCCTGCTTCAAATTCTTCATACCCATACCTGCTCCCCTCGCTGCAAACCTGCAAACAATGTTCAACGAGTAAATGGAGCTACTTATGCGCATGGTAGAAATCAAAATTCTAGCTAATGACGTGCTATTTAACTTTTTGAGAGTTTATAACGTGCATATCACCGTTATAACTAAAACGTTCCTCAATCATAACCATAAGGTTAAAAGGGATGCAAATTATTTCATTCATCAAAATGATCGTCTTGATGGAGCCTGTGGTGGCGTTGCCATCATTGTTCATAGACGAATCAAACATCAATTTTTTTCTTCGTTAGAACCAAAGTTTTTGAAACTTTGGGAGTTTCTGTCGAAACAAAATTTGGACAACTTACGTTTCTAGCTGTCTATTTTCCATTCCAAAGCACAGGTCAGCAACAGAATTTTCTCAAGGGTGACCTTCAGCAGCTTAGGTCTGAATTCTTCATTATTGGTGCTTTTAATGCAAAACACCGCTCTTGGAATAATGCTCAGGGCAATTCCAATGGTAATATTCTGTTTGATGATTTTTCTGCGGGTTACACTATTCAATATCCAAACAGCCCAACATGCGTTTCTTCAGTAAGAAATCCCTCAACTATTGATTTGATCTTAACTGATTCGTACCCTCCCGTAAGTTTTGAAACATCCCAAAAAATAATTTCTAATCCCAACATCCCAACAGCTGATTGAGAGCAATATCGAACATTTATGGAATATAGATTTGATAACAAAATGCTTTGCAAACCAAAGATAAATTTCATTATCTCTTGAATCTCTGACTACTTCTATAGTTGAAGCAAGAGCTGCCTTAGTACCAAAATGCGAGGTTAAATTCGATTCAATTATAATAGACGACGATCTTTAGCTCTTGATCCGTCTGAAAAATGCCCGTAGGAGACAATATCAAAGAACAAGCGATACTGCCATGAAAGTTATCTTACGGATTTTTCAAAAAGCGATTCTCTGCCCTGAGGAACAGAAAATAATGTTTTGAAATTAGACCCGAGTTCCAAACCCTTTTGGAAACTCATAACCGTTTTGAAAAAGCCCTCAAAAGCCTATTCCAGCGCTTAAAGAAGGTGGGAAAATTTTGATCACAAATTCGGAAAAAGCTCAAAAACTTGCTAAGCAATTCGAGAGTTCCCATAATTTCAGTTTGGGTCTTACTAGTCCTATTGAGAATCAGGTTGTTCGGAATTAACTGAATATTTTCTCTCGGGAAAATGGTTTTGATGATTCTTGGGGGACTGATTTGGACGAAGTGAGATCTATAACTAAAATGTTTCATCATAACTGATAATGGAATTTTCTATATTCTCATCAAAAAAAAACTCCTAGAGAGTAACTTGCCTTTCTTGGTCAAATTAATTAACAGATGTTTTCATTTGGCATATTTACCTGATAAATGGAAAAATGCAAAAGTTGTTCGAATTTTGAAGCCGTATAAAAATCCAGCTGAAGATTCTAGGTACCGTCCTTTTTTTTCAAAATTTTTTTTTGAATAGAATGATGCTTCACATCAATACGAACTCGATTTTTGCAGATGAGCACCATTAAACTACTTAACAACTCTTAAGAGTTACCAATTTAATTCGTTCAAACAAATCTGAAGGCTGCTCAACTGTAATTGCTCTTCTAGACATAGAAAAAGCATTCAACAGTGTTTGGCATGAAGGTTTGATTGCAAAATTGAAAAAGTTTAATTTTCCACTCTATATTATGAAATAAGTTCAAAATTTTTTAACTGACAGAACTCTGCAGGTTAATTATCAGAATTCCAAATCTGAACGACTACCTGAAGTTCCTCATTCTTGGGAGCATTCTTGGGCCTATATTGTATAACATTTTCACTTCGGATCTCCGTGATTTTCCTCAGGGTTGCCACAAATCTTTGTTCGCTGATGACACAGGCATTTCCTCTAAAGGAAGAAGTCTTCGTGTTATTTGTAGCAGACTGCAGAAAAGTTTAGATATTTCTTCTTCTTATTTACAAAAATGGAAGATTTCTCTTAACGCTAGAGGTTCCTTTTTGAAACCTAGTAGTAGTCACATAGTCACTGAACGTCAGCGTGAAACGTGAGTGATTTCCAACCGGAGCCCAGCAGTCTTTACCCACCACGATTGACTGCATCCACCATGTCATCTAGCAATAATTTTACAAGCGCACCTATTTTGGTCACGTTTAAATGATGTTTCACGTTTTTTACATGTTTGAGATCTTAAGTTGGTGATTCAATCCCAAGCCATTGGAGTAGATAAGCATATCGTTCACAAAACTCACGTAGATTGTGATTTAATCGTTTTTTCTGAGGTATGGCCAAAACTGGTGCAGTTACCCTAGCAGGTATCCTAACTTTATTATTGGTCGGTTATAAGCGTGTCACTTTAGAATAAGAAGGGGTGGTGTATGCCAGTCGTGGAAACAAATTTCCCTAGCACAGACATCAAAGCCCAAGTAATAAATCCAAATTTTCGAATTGTGATTTTCATTATAGGGGAAATGGATGTAATGTCGGCCTAAATGTTCCTAATTTGGGCCCATACACAAATTTTCGAATTGTGATTTTCATGATACTTTAGAAAATGATCAATTGAAACTGCTTACGGTACTCGTAGAATCGAATAGATGTACAATCACGCGACTTTCGAGAAATGGGTTAACTGCATCGTTTTCGATGCGATATCACAAAATATTGTTTACTGTGTACATTACCCCATTTGATCATCCGTTCATTGGCATACCTGAAATGGAAAAATAAAACAGGTTAATAATAAAAATCGATTCAAAAACTTTACAGAACTACAATAGCAATTTCAACCGAGGTCATTGGAATGCTGATAACAGAAAAAAAACCTCACCCATGCAAACCGCTCTAACGAGATATCCCGGGAGAACCAGTCATCCATTATCGGCCGGTACCCCGGTGCACTGCATCCATTATTTTAACCGGATCGATTCACCGGAGAGCTTAAAGTTTGGCGAAAAATGTCGGCTGTTGGGTGTGGGGGTGTCGGAGAAGGACCAGGACCCGCACCACGACTAAGATGTATGACTTCCTCTCGAAATGGACATTGATTGATCGAGAGCTGATTGACAACGGCGATGACGTTGATTGATGATGCGCCTTTCTTCCCGTGCTGGTGCTAGTGTGTAGGTGGGTCGTCGTTGGCGAAGAAAATAAATGAAGAAGAGAGTATCCTTTGCCAGCTGAGGAGATGCCATGCAAGAAATGGACGACAGAGAATGATGGTTTAAGAAACCGGTGCATGCCAACTAAAAAGTTTCTTTCATCGTCAACACTCGCGCGATAAGGGAAAACTTAATCCGATGCATGTCGCAATGGAATGGCCTGTTCTTTTTGCTTGTGCAAGGGATTATTTGGATGAGGTTTTATCATAAACGTGTGCACATTCGTTTACTTTTTCAGGATGGAAGAAAATACTCCAACCGGTTTTATCAGTTTTTAATCAAACGTCAAACGAAGGAATTATCGAGCCTAAGAAATCTGGCACGGATGAATATATTTCAAGAGTTTCCAGCTCAAGGTATTCTGCGACCTCCATACTTGGCACTAATCCCAGGGAGAGCGCACTGTAATCGGATTGTGTCGAGTTTCAACCTGCGAAAAGCGACAAGACATTGCTCCGCACTGTGGCAGAGAAACACGATACACAAGACGGCTTGTTCGAATGCACTTTCATTCGTGGCAGAGCTCCAATTTCGTCTCTGAACTACACACGGGGGTTGGGTTATCAGACGCATTGATGCTGGCGATATCTTATTTCCAGTCGCACTACAAGAACTTGGCAACCGGTAGAAGTTTTTAATCAACTTTACTCTTCAGTTATGCCCATTAGACTGATGCAGACTTTTAAATTTTCACTCCACAGTGCTCAACCGGTTCCAAACCTCATTAGCTTCCCAAAGTTTGAACTTATTTAGTAAGAAACTGACTGGGTACAAACCATTTGAAGTTTATATGGAAATTACTATGGGAAGACCAATCATTGTCTTCTAGCCTTTTTCCATATTGCACTGTTCTATTGAGGAATTTTCTCAGCTACAACTTTGCAGAAGATCATTTTTCAACTAAACGTTAATTTAAACAGTTATTAATTGTTTAAAATATTGATAATCTTATGGCATGATCAAGCAGCTGTTTTGTGAGCAACACTGTGTTCTGCAGCGTGACATAGTAGCACAGAACAGAAGTGGAAGTATGAACGAATCATTGTATCAAAACGTGGGAGAAGAGCGATAATTCAGTGCCAACATTTCAAAGGGGCGTAATTGCTTTTGTAAACAATGACTTTAGCCGTCAATTTCTCGCGAATGAAATCTTACCTCTCTAAAATTACAATGCTAGCTGGTAGAGGAAACATTCATCTACCTGCTGGTGTCATTATTTTTCATGAGTGAACTTTTATTCGCGAGAAATCGACGGCTAAAGCCATTGTTTACAAATGCAATTACGTCCCTTTGAAATGTTGGCACTGAACTGTTGATGCGCTTCACACGGGTTTTCTATTGACACTCACACCATCAAAGCATGCTGCCCATATAAACTGCAGGAAAGCTTGCCTTCAGCGAGTGTTCACAAAAATAATATGGAGCCACATTTGGATCCGAAGTTTCATTTCTGTTCTGTGATAGTAGCCATGATTTGTGCGCTCTATTCTACGCGCCTGAAACACCACTGTTGCCTGATGAAAAGTTGCTAGGGCATAATCATAAGGCATTAGTGACTAGAAACATAAATAACTATTGTTCCTTACATTTGATCAAAATGTGGGTTTCAACAAAGTTGTAGCTGAGAAAATTTCCTAAAAAATTAAATCAGAGTAATATGGTGAATTGTTAGATGTATATGAACAAAAAAAAAGGTTTTCTCATAGTAATTTCCATATAAACTTTAAATTGTTTGTGCCAAATCAGTTCTTACCAAATGCAGGGCTGTTACAATCCGCGACTTCAAATACTAATCCGCGACAAATAGAAAACTGTTTTCTTTGCTTACAAATATCATAATCCCAATAAAAAATAGGGTGCATAGAACGAACTACTATGCAATCAATTTAATTTGAGGTTTTCATTTTCATACTGTACTGAATTACCGGAAATAATTCTTCTTAGAAGTATTTCACAAGAGTCTTAAGGATAATTTTAAGGTGAATTCCGATGATAATTCCAACAACGTTTTCAAGAGTATTTCCAAAGAATTTTGAGGAGTATTCCAAGGCTATTCCGCTGATAATTTTTAAGAAATTCAAAAGAGAGTTCCAATTAAGCTATTAGGAGCATTACAAATAATTAACAGAACTAAAAAGTTACTCCTATGGTAATTTCCCGGGAATTTTAAGAGAATACTAACAACAAGCCGAGGAGAACTCCAAGTTGTGTTTTAAGGAGTATTTTTCTGGGGATTGCTAGAATTATTAATATTGTGAAGAGCATTGCCAAATCGGTGGGGCAGTAAGAGCACAAGTCAATCCAAGGCCGATAGTAAAGGAGGGGGTAATGGCTGAAAGTGATTTAAGAAGATTCCCAAGATTTGAAATTTGTGTAGTCTATAACTAGAACTTTTCTTCGAAATTTGTGATTAATAACAATCTTCGTGAGGCAAGATTTGGAGAAAATATAATTAAAATGTGAGATTTTGAAAACAAACTAAGATCACAAATTTGAAAAAAAAATCATACTTATGAGTCGTGGAGTCATAATTATTGTCAAGGTTCTGATACTTGGAAGCATTTTAAGGGTTATAACAAATTACAGAACAATCGATAGAATCTTGCGGACAAACCCTGGAATTTTTAATAAAATTTAAAAGCATTCAAAGTGTTGGTGAGGAGATCGTGAGGAAAATGGCAGATGAATTTTAAGAAAAATTCCAAGAGAATTATGATGAAAATTCAACAAGACACAGAGTTCTAAGAGTGTTCTGGCGATAATTTCAAACCTAGTGCGAAAGATTCACCACAGAGCTTCAACAAAATTTATTGCAAAAAATGCTAATAATTAGAAAGGAATTCTTTAAATACTCCAAGGGGTTTTTAAATGAAATTTCGAAAGTTTATGTTGTTTTGAATAGAGTTCAAACAAAAGTTTTGAAAAGAATTTCAAATGAATCAAAGTTTCCGAATAGGTTCAAGGGAATTCTAAGAAGGATTACAACCAAATTCTCAGAAGGGGTTTCAAGGAAATTCCAAAAAGAATTCAACGGTAATTATTGCGCGAGTGTTTTCTGGATAATTTTAAAAAAAATTCCATGATAATTTAAAGGGCAATTCTAGAATTCATATCATGAGAACTTTGAGTATCAAAAAGTCCAATATCTTCAATATTTTCTTTTAAGGCCACTTTACACCTGAAATTGAAACGACAAAAATCAATTTGAAATATTGCGAGTCATTAAATTCTAAAAACAATAAGACGAGAAACTGAAGAAAATTATGCAGCTACTAGAGCAATACTCCATTTGGTAAATAATCACTCTGTTTTAATGGTTTATTCTGAAATTCTGGCGTGAAATTTGTTCCTGTTATTTTATTTAACGTCGGTCTCTGTTCCACAATCTAGTGCCAATCACCGACGGACATCGATTGTCATCCATTGACGGCAATCGAATGTGAAGGAATGCAGCTTCCACACCTGCGTAGGATATAGCACCCATTCAAACACACATGGGCCGGGACCAAAGGCTTTACTTCCCTTCCGAAGGAAGACCTGACCAGAGAGTTTTATGTCTCAGAAAAATCCCACCGACCTAGGCTGGGATTGAACCCAGACCCATGTGAGATGTGAGAAAGCAGTTTGTTCCTATGGTATGGTTAATTTATTTTTCCCGGTTCTCTCATCGAATTCCCGGGTTTTCCCGGTTACTTTTAAAATTCCCTGATATTTCCCGATTATCCCGGTTTGCTGGCCACCCTGGAAAATATCTAAACTTTTCTGCAATCTGCTGCAAATAACACGAAGACTTCTTACTTTGCGGAAATGCCTGTGTCATCGACGAACAAAGATTTGTGGCAACCCTGAGGCAATTCAGGGAGGTCCGAAGTGAAAATGTTATACAATATAGGCCCTAGAATGTTACCCTAAGAAACTTCATCACTAATAGGTAGTTCAGATTTGGAATGTTGATAATTTATCTGCAGAGTTCTGTCAGCTAAATGATTTTGAACTAATTTTATAATATAGAGAGGAAAATTAAACTTTTTCAATTTGGCAACCAAACCTTCATGCCAAACACTGTCGAATGTTTTTTATATGTCTAGAAGAGCAATTCCAGTTGAGTAGCCTTCATATTTGTTTGAACGAACAAAATTGGTAAGGATAATTCTACTCATTTTTTTTGTTTTCTAAAAGTTTACTTATTGAAGAAAGCAAACTTATTGGACGGTAGCATCAGCTGGATTTTTATCCGTCTAATTAATTTTTTTTTCATTTATTAGGAAAGTATACAAAATGAAAACATCTGTTAATTAATTCTACCAAGAAAGACAAGATACTCTCTAGGATTTTTTTTGATGAGGATATAAAAAATTCCATCATCACCTATGATGAAACTTTTCAGTCCCGAAAGAAAATATTCAGATAATCCCGACCAACCTGATTCTCAATAGGACTAGTTAGACTCAAACTGAAATTACGGGAACTCTCGAATTGCCAAGCAAGTTTCTGCGCTTTTTTCGAAATTGTGATCTAAATTTTACCACCTTCTGGAATAGGCTTTTGAGGTTTTTTCAAATTTTCTGTGAGCTTCCAAAAGGGTTTGAAACTTGGATCTAATTTCGAAACATTATTTTCAAAAGTGTTGTTCCTCAGGGCAGACAATAGCTTTTTAATTTGTTTTTGCAAATCCCGCCAGATAACTTTCATGGCAGGATCGCGTGTTCTTTGATATTGTCTCCTACGGACATTTTTAAGACGGATCAAGAGCTGAAGATCGTCGTCTATTATAATTGAATCGAATTTAACCTCGCATTTTGGTACTGAGGCTCTTGCTTCAACTATAGAAGTAGTCAGAGATTCAAGAGCATAATTAATTTCATCTTTGGTTTGCAAATGAATGTTTGGATCAAAGCTATATTCCATAAATGTTTGATATCGCTCCCAATCAGCTCTATGGTAATTGAAAGTAGAGCTGTTGGGATTAGAAATTATTTTTTGGGATGTTTCTAAAGTTACTGGAAGGTGATCAGAACCGAAGTCAACCTGGGAACCGATTGGCTGCAAAGTTGATATGGATCAGTTAAGACCAAATTAATAGTAGAGGGATTTCTTGCTGAAAAAAGGCTTGTTGATCTATTTGGACATTGAAAAGTGTAATAACCTGCAGAACAATCATCAAACAGAATATGTATTACCGTTGGAATTGCTTTGAGCATTATTCCATGAGCAGTGTTTTGCATTAAAATCATCAATTATGAAGAATTTAGACCTAAGTTTCTGAAGGTCACCCTTGGGAAAATTCTGTTGCTGGCTTAGGCATTGGAATGGCAAATAGGCAGCTAGAAAAGTAAGATGTCCAAATTTTGTTTCGTTAGAAACTCCCAAAGTTTCAAAAACTTTGGATTCTAACGAAGAAAGAATTTAATGTTTGATTCGACTATGAACAATGATGGCAACCACCACAGGCTCCATCAAGACGATCATTTCGATAAATGAAATAATTTGCGTCCCTTTTAACCTTATGGTTATGTTTGAGGGACGTTTTAGTTATAACGGCGATATTCACGTTATGAACTCTCAAAAAGTTTAATACCTCGTCCTCATTATCTTTGAGAGATCGAGCATTCCAATTCAAAATAGGGGAAAAGGCTCTAATGTCGGCCTAAGTGCCCCTAATTTGGTCCGATACATAAATTCAGCAATCGACTAAATTTTCAATAGCGACCAAAACTATCCATAAGTACCAATGACGCATTCATCTAGATAAAATTGATAAATAGCAGATTTTTAGCGATGGGCCCAATCTTAGATCCATAGGCCAAAATTAGAGTCATTATACCTATTTAATGATTTTAAATTCAGTTAGTTTTCAGCATATCAGTAATCATGTCGATTGATGATTTCTATAAAAATTCCATTTTAGGGGTAGTAATGTCAAAATTATCAAAATTTTCGTTAGAGTTATGTTGGCTAGAATTTTGATTTCTACCAGCTGCAATAGCAGCACAACAGTTAGCTCCATTTTACTCGCTGAAAATTGTTAGCGGCGAGGGGTGCAGGTATAAATAAAAGAAGAATTTGAAGCAGGGGTAATACGGGTACGAATGTAGAATTTGTTCCTCGCTAACCGTTGTTAACAGCAGAGGAATTTGACCCTGGTCGGGAACTTGGAGCGTTTCCTACCTGTCGCTTAGAACGAGATTTTAGGATCGCTTTGCGAGTCTTACATTCCCAAAAATTGAATTTGTGGTTTTCACCACAGTTTGAACATTTAAATTTAAAAAAATTCACAGGACCTTTGTGTGAGAGGAATCGCCACAATTCATGCATTTAGCTGGAATGTAGCAATTGTTGGTCCCTTTGACCCCATCCCTGGCACTAAAGACTATTTGGTTTGGTGCTAGCAGTCGTCGACTACTAGCACTGGCTGTGGCTTTATGAATTTTTGGTTGTTAATTATAGAGGTTTCAAACCTGATGGAAGGAGGAAATATGACTCCGCTTCTCGCAATCCAAATTCAATTGCGCTTTTCCAAGAAAAAATTGGACTTCGCTTCTCGTAATCCAAATTCGATTTAGCATTTCCAAGTAAAATATGACTTCGCTCTTCGTAATCCAAATTTGATTGCGTTTTTCCAAGTAAAATTTGATTTTGCTTCTCGTAATTCAAATTCAAATGCGCTTTTCCTGGTGAACATTTTTTTGGCTTGGTGCTAACCAGTCGTTGACAACCCACGACTACCCACAACTACACAATGCTCACGCTTGCGAAACAATCTACGAAAAGTCTTCTGCCATTTCATGGTTCAAAGAGAGGTTTGCTTACAAAAAGCTTGTATGCCGTTTTTACATGTTGAATTGTTCTCAATGATTTTTATAACATCAGAGTAACCGCTGGAAGCGATTAGCATGGTAACCGGAAAATCTCGTTTTCCTATATGACTGGTTTTCCCCGTTTTTTCCTGATATTTTGTAGTTTTCCCGGTTGTTCGATATACATTTAAATTATGTATTAAACCAAATGCGATTGGAATTGTACCCTCAAAATTCGATTCCCTTGGTATTTTTCACGTGTCCTGGAATCCTCTATACAATCGCCATGGAATTGTTCAAAGAGCTACTTCAGGGTGTCGACTCAATGAAGAAAAGAAAATTACCTGATATTCCCTGATTTTCCAGCAATTTTCAAAAATAAATCCAGGTGCAGTGCCTACTCGTTTCTGGAAACACAACCCCATCAGCTATTACCTTCCTCAAAACGGGAAGGAAACGCATTTTTTTAAATACACACATTTTAAACGTGGTAAACGCCAGGTATGCAGTTCAAGCTGTAACTGGGATCCGACCTGTGAAGGAAACTGCAACCATCTCGATATAAATCTACAAAAAAGGCTTGCGATGAAATGTTTTCAGCAAGTTCATGATCCGTTTCTTACATCGATTAACTCACTGACACGAGAAGAGTTCCTTCACATGGCAATTTTCTCACCCTTAGAAGTTCTTTTCTGACTGCTTCCGAACTCCACTTTAGGGGCATAACCAGTATAACCAGAAAATTTTGATTAGCAATTTCCCGGTTTTTTTTTTAGCGATATATATTCGAATTAAGCATAAAACTGAATGCGATTGAGATAAAATGGGTAATTTATAAGACAGCAGCACCTTTGCTGGATCATGAATTTGGTTCTGCGACACGTTCGAAGTCTTCGCTCAAAACTTTACAGGCTTTTATTTGATTGAGAGTTCTTTTCAGAATTCTTCTAAAATAAATTGGAAATTCTCTCTGGAAATCCCTTGAAAATGTCTTTATAACAGTCCAGAAATTCTCTGTCCAACACTCCAAAAAAAATTTAAAATTCGTCCTTAGATTCTCTTTGAATTTTAAACTCTTTCTAAAAATTCACTGAAGCTTAAATTTTTTTTAAATTTCGTTTGAAATTCTCCAAAGAGTTCCCATGCAATTCATCTTTATAACAGTCCAGAAATTCTCTGTCCAACACTCCAAAAAAATTTTAAAATTCGTCCTTAGATTCTCTTTGAATTTTAAACTCTTTCTAAAAATTCACTGAAGCTTAAATTTTTTTTAAATTTCGTTTGAAATTCTCCAAAGAGTTCCCATGCAATTCACCTCAGATTCTCGACTAATAATTGAAAAGGGACTATTATTTTTATGGGCAAAACTTGTAATCCTCCTTCCCTGCCAACTACATCGGACAGGGGAGATTCTCCCGCCGAGAGTTGTCTTCAAATTTTGCTCAGAATTATCTTGGAGTTCTCCTCTAAATTCTTCTGGAAATTGCATGGAAATTGCACGTAATTCTCTAGAAATTCCATTAGAAATGCGCTTGAAATTATCCTCGGAATTTCCTTATAGATCTTCGTAGAATTATTTTGGAACTATACCCTCAAAATTAGCATCCCTTTGTATTTTTCACGAATCCTGGAATCCTTTTAGGAGTTCTAGTAAAAACTCTCTTAGATATTTTCCTAAAGCTCCCTAGAAAATATTCGCTGAAATACCTTGGTGTTATCTCATTCTAAAATCTGCTAAAATGTTCTGATTTTTTTTTCTCCTAATAGTTCTTTAAAGTTACTGTATCCTGAAAATTTAGTTCAGTCCTAGAGGCTTATTCAGTCTTGTAAGCGGTCACGGTAGTCGACACATTTGCTGTGATAATCGACTGCCTTTGCCGTCGAAACTTGCAAAGCAAGCTATCATAGTACAGTGTCGAACTAAAATGTTATATGACAGACTCTGTACCAGAAATGGTTTTATTTACACCAAATTGAGGAATTATAACGAAATCACACATGTCATATGATAGTTATTTGATAATTTTATTTTTTCTCAAATGTTGTTCTACAGGTTGTGTTGTGTGAGAGAGACGACGGTAGAGCATGATTGTACGAATACAAACAGACTGTCGCGCACGACAACGAAGCAAGTGTTGTAAAAAACGTCAATTGTTTCAACCCCTGGGTATATTTTTCCAGATTTGTCATCTTTCGGTTTCTTCCCGGTGACTTCAAATTTCCAGCTTTTTTCGGTTTTCCCGGATAACTGGTCACTCGGCATTTTACATATGAAACACTTGTTTTTAATCCCATTATATTTGTTTTGCCTTGAGCACATTTTGAGACCTAGCACCGCAAGAAAATTATTCCGGATAATACGCTAATTATACTGGATAAAAGCTGATTCACGAGCGAATTCCTCCGTTGGGAGCTCATAAAAATAGCACTTTCACCTTCAAAATTCTGTAAGTTAATCCATCTTAAATGCAATAGCAGCAACATTACAATACTAAAACTTCACTGAGAAGCTAATTTTACGAGTTAACCAGGTTTCTAATGAATACCTAAAATACTTTTATTTATGCTGTCAAGACAATGCTTGTCTACGTATGTTTGAATCATTATTCAATCATAGAAGTGCTACTCCAAGCAATAAAAAAAATCCACCCAAGCAAAACCATTTTCCTCCAATTCTAATGTAGTTAGTTCTTTGAGCTAATCAAGAAAACAGTAAGGAATAATAACTAGGAGTATTCAGAAAAATATCATCTTCTCTTAAAGCTGGGTTTGGACCAGACCAGTCAATTGATCAACTCAGTTAAAACCATGTCATTCAACTGACTTGATCAACTCACTCAAATTTAAAAAAAAGTTGAGCCAGGCTCAACTCTTCAAGCCAATTGAATTCAACTGAGTCGAACAATGCGACTTGCCTTGTCTAAAACCAGCTTAACTCTTTACCATTCTTGCATTTACTCAGTGGCGTCCCGTAACCTCACTTTTTACCTGTGCACCAACTTTCAAATCCAGATTTAAGGCCATATTCATACACGAATCGGCTGAAAAATACATTTAATCTTCTAGTTTACTCAATATCTATCCATTGCAAGCAATATTTTGATAATTCTTTATGTTTTGAGAATTGTTGCACAGGTAGATTGAGGATAAGGAAACGCCACTGCATTTACTGACAGGCGTGCAAGGGATTGATTTTTAATAGACACAGCTGGATCGGTATAATATGTATATATATATAATATGTACATTCAAGTATGGCTACAATTTCCGCTTGAAACACTGTTGGAAAATGTCCCATCGCAACTGAAATACAAACATGTCCCGGGGCCAAAGATTCCTGCACCTGTTCGTATTCCAATCTGTGAAAAATATGATTGAGCCTTGATGAACGTTAGGATCACCATTTTCCCAATCCGAACGTGCCGTTTCACATACGTTGAAGGGAATTTCATAATTGTCCTCTGATTTTTTGAGCCTTAGAGCACTTCTTTCCGCTTGCACATGTTCATGCAAGGGCAGCAGATTGAGGATTGCTTCTAATGCTTTTGATGGGGTGCTACGCACCGCACGCGTTATTGCAATGCATGCTAGACGTTGAAGTTTTGCTAGTTTCCTCTGTGCTGTAGCCTCTTTTGATTTTGGCCACCACACTAACTTTATATTATTACGCTACTTTCGGACGGATTATTGATGTGTAAATCCACATTGTTATTTTTGGTTTCAAACCCCACTTTCTTCCAATAGTTTTGTAGCATGCCCACAGGGCACTGGTTGCTTTGTTAATCACAGAATCAAGCTGAGCATTCCAGCTTGGCGTCCAGATATAATGGATAGACCTCACCATTTGACAGCCAAGTGAACCTTAACATGATCATTCATATTGAATATACGTTTTTGAACCTGCAGCGCTTGAACGTTACTTGTTGGATATCTTGAAGTTCAATTTTGGGAAATCCTGGGTCATCTATAGAACAACACACACACACATACAAAGAAGCAAACGGTCGTCAATCAGACGCCTTACAGCACTGAAATTTACATATTTTGAAGAATTTTACTTTTTTTTTTTTTTTGTTTATTAATTTATTTGATAAGGCTCAACCGAATTAACTTTACAGAGCCGAGGATTCTTGGTCACTATACAATACATCTTAAAACTATAGTCAAAAGGTACAACACAATAAACACTTTATCTTCCGCTATCCAAAAAGCCTCCTCCATCAGAACTGGAGCCGCTTCCAGTGGTTTCATTGTATGGCAAATCGTTGTACGCCAACGAGGGTCAGAGCGCGTCCATTGCAGCAATGGACGCAAAACGTGGTCAGCACTCACACACTCATCACGAAACGGTTGCTTTCCAAAGTCGACGACGCATCGACCGAAAGAACTGCTGATGAAGAACAATGAGGAGGACCACACAATGGTTGCTGCCGAGAAAACAGACGATCGCGTAGCACACATCGAGAGTGGCCTGCTTTTGTCGACAGCCGAGTGAACACTGGAAGAATTTTACTTGGTGTCTCACTTTCCGTCAGGTGCTTCCAAAAATTTAATATGTTGTAATCGTAAAATTGAACATATTTGTAGTTCTTTGGCGAACGTTTCAGCTCAATTGATCATAAGTTAACAAAGTTACATCATGTCAAAGTTGACCATTTTGTATGAAAATCGGCATGCGCTGCTTTTTTATCGAACACAACTGTACATGCCAGGGAGAGCTATTGTAAGAGGCTTTTAACGTTCTGAATATGCTCAAAAAATAATTCATCTAAAAAATTTCTTAGAGAGCATCCATTAAGTCCGTCACGCTCTAAGGGGAGCGGTGGTTTACAAATGTGTGACAAGCAATTAATGAATTAGGTATAGGAAAAACGTGACAAAAGGGGGGAGGGTTAAGGGTTGAGTTTCCCTAAAATGACGTGACGTACTTAATGCATGCTCGCTTATGCTTGATACTCTTTCGACTAGTGTTTACATTTCCTCGTCTCCAGAAATAGAGAAACAGCTACTAGCTCATCTCGGTAGCTCCTGGGAATCGGGAAATACTGTTGTTTTTTTATGTCACCAAAAAATGTCCATTAGAATGTTATTTTTTTTAACTTTCTGAAGTTTATTTAATCTTTGCTTAGAAGCTTCTTAAAACTTTCCCCTGGAATTTTCTTCCACCTTAGTCCGTAAGTTATTTTTCAATTCCTCCCGGAATTTTATCCAAACTCCTTTAAGAAGTTTCTTTAGACGGTTCCGAAAAACTTCTAGATTTCGCCGGAAGAAGCTTTGGACTTTCTTCGGAAGTTTCTTAAAAACTACCTCACAATTTTTTTCCAGCGTCTCCAGGAAGTTTCTTCCTTCTTTTCCAGGAAATCCCTTTAAACTTTCACCGGAAGTATCATCGAATTCTCCCAGCAGTTTATTTCGTCTTTCGTTTCTCCATAAGCTTCTTCCGGAGGTTTTTTTTCGACTTATTTTGGAAGGGTTTTCCAAGCTTCTTCTAGTTTTCCCTGGGAATGGCCAATCCTGGAATTTTCTTCCCATTTCTTTTCTGGCTTTCATTGAAAGTTTTTCATTATTTGTTTATGAAGTTCCCCGGATATTGTTCCGATTTTTCTTAGAACTTTCCTTGAAATTTCCCCAGAAGAGCTTCTTTCTACTTTCTCTGGAGGCTTTTCGGTTTCATTCAGAAGCTAATTCAAACATTCCTCGGAAATTCTGACTTTCCTGGAAAGTCAGGGGTGAGACTCTCATATCTCCCAAGCTAAAAAAAACAGTCCAATCCAATACGAAATATCCCTTTACAAAGTGAATGAATCCTTCACAAGCGTCCAAAGGCTTTTGCAAGATCTTGCAAAGACTTGTGAGCGATTGTGAAGGACACGTATGCTTAGAAAATGAATAAAGACTGGAACGCGCAAAAATTGGTCGACAAAAAATCGTTTCTTTCAGTCAAAATTCATATCACAAAAGTCTTCTTCTGGTAGTTCAATTCATATTTTTAAAGGAAAAAATGTTCGTTTATTCTTTTAGTTTGCCAAATCCGAACTGCCGTGCCTTCCGCTTAACCCCTTCCATTAAATTTTGCACAGTGGTCTCATCGACCTTATTCGCCGCCGAACGCCAATTAAATTTAAACTGCTGCTCATTTTCCATGGATATATTAGTTTTTTTTTTAGATTCCGTTTGACCTAGGCCCAATACCGTTCGATAGGCCAAAATTCTGGGCTGTTGGGAGGGTTATGGTCTTTGAGCACCACAACCACGTTGTTCGCATCGTACCACTCGATTGCCTTTTTCCCATAGTGACAGCTCGCCAAGTCCGGCCAGAACAGCACAGGTCTATTATGTTGCTTTAGGAATGGTAGCAGGCACTCCTGGACGTAGATCTTTTGATTGATGGTTCCCGTAGTAATGAAAATGCCGCTTTTTAGACCACACTTGCATCTGGCCTGCCAGACGAGATATGTTTTCGGGAACTTCGATAGTTTGATGGTTTTGAAAATTTCAGCCCACCTTCCCTTTTCCTGATGCGACTCCTGTCCCGGAAGCTGCTTGAAATCCACCTTCACATAAGTTTCATCGTCCATGACGACACAGTCGAAATTTGTGGGCAGATTCGTATACAGCTTTCGGGACCGCTGCTTTGCCGACGTGTTTTGTTTGTAATCTCGGTTCACCACCTTCCCCTTCTTAAACGTCGACAACTCGGCTCGTTTCTTGGCCCGCTGCACAGCAGTATGTGGGAGACATTGAGCTAGCCAGCGAGGACCCGGATGGAGAGGTTAGGATTCCGCTTATATTTCACCGCCACCTTCTTCGACGTCGCTGCCACGTCCGGATTACGATTGCCGCTGCTTTCAGGCTTCCTGGCGGTCGACAGACGCTCCCCGAACACTTTAAAAACGTTTGTCACGGTCGATTTGGCCACATCCAGCAATTTTGCCAATTTGGCGTGTGAGAACGTCGGATTCTCATGCTGCGCGAGCAATATTTTGACACGTTCTTGGACGTCATTTTGAAAACTGAAGCAAGCGGTGACAAGCTGAAACAAGCGGTGAATCATACCAACCATTGTATACATACTCAACTTCCAAATGCAGCATTTCAGGTTTTTAATGCATTTTTAACAGAAATACACCAATTTGAAAGTTGACCAATTTTTGCGCGTTCCAGACTTTATTTCGTGTTGGATTGGTTTGGACTGGATTGTTTAGCCTCTTAGACTCATAATACCCCTAACTTCTTAGTCCAAACGACTAAATGTTCACCTTCGAAAAAGGCAAAAATATAAAATGATTTAAAATAATCTAATCTAATCTAATACAAACGCAGCCAGTACGAGAAAGCATCCTGGAAAATGATTAGGTTAGATGAAGTCTAATCATTTTTCTTGTTTAATTGATGTTTACAGCATATCTGAGATATGATATAAACATCAATACGGCCAGGCCTACTGCGTTGTATTTGCCGCAAAGATGATTCTTGCAAATTAATGGGAACATTTCTTGAATCTACAGGAGTGGAAGGATGCGTGGACATACCGTACCAAACGCCCCGACTTACTATGTGTAGTTGTGTGTAATGTTTAAATATTTGTACAACATCGAAGAATCATAAAATAATGCAATGGCAGGATCTTACCGAATTTTCTCCTATTCTTTTGCGCTTAAAAGTTTCGTTAGGTGCATCCGCTCCTTGTTTATCATGGGGTTTGGGATGCAGTTCCTCGTCATGGCTCGTGGTTATGTTCAGTTCGTCGCGTCCGGCCCAGAGCCGTAATTTTGACCGCATCCATCTGACAGTTTCTTACCGAACAGCCACTCCATTTTACTGGTTGTTTTCCGGATCAAATAGTGGTAAAACTGGTTGAATAAAGCGGAACTTCGGTGGTCTCACAAGCTAATCTTACACTAAATTGGATTCTAATTTGTTTTTCGAATCTGACTCTACTTGTAATCGGAATACCGGCCATAAATGCACTTGGAAAAAACCTTCTTTCGACAATAAAAAGAAAAACTATTTTTCAAAAAACTTATCGATTTTCAAAACTGGCAAATCATCTTCAGATAAAATTAGGAAAATCGCGACGAAAACATAATAAGGTCCCCCCAAACTGGCGCGTTTTTAACGCGGCGGAAAATTCGCCGCGTTTTAAATGCATGGCGGCTTACGGAAGCGCTCAAACCAACGCGGCAAGTTGACGCTCTTCGCGCGTTTCTTTTACGTTCGCTTTCGATTTGCTGTCTGCAGCGTTTTTACCGCATAAGAAGCGCGGTTTTTGTACCGAAAGTGATTTTCTGGTGATAAAAATGGCAAAAACGGAAACCTTAATAGAATTGTTTCGAAACTATTTTTTTTTCAAAGATATCTGAACTTGTAAATTTAATTTACTGCTCCCTAAAATTTTATCAAGATCTCAGACTGTCATTGGAATTTCTACATTTTTTTTTCTTTATTAAAGAGACTTTCAGCCTTGGGCTGGTTCGTCTCTGCTGGAATTTTTACAATATTTCCTTCTAAAAAAACTCCCTGAATCTCCCCGAAATTCTCCAAATTCTAGCATAGCTTCTATGTAGTTCCAAGAACTTCTACGAAATTCCTTGTTCTATTTGAAATTCGCTCAACTTGTACAAAGATCGGTAAACTGCTATAAACTCACTGCCCTTCAAAGAAGCTTCCGGAGGAGAAATCTAAGGTATTTGTGAGAATAGTTGACCCACGATTTGTACAATTGCATATGCTATGCTAAATCTAAAGAATATGTTAGTAAAACTACATTTATTTATAAGGAGAATTTAGAAACTGTAAGTTGAACTCCAAGGAAGGAGAAAACCCAAAGCGATTTTAGAAATAAATTCAGTTCTGAGAATAATTCCATTGAATTTAATAGGAGTATGACAAATGAATTCAAAGGTGAGTTCCGAAGAAGCAGTTAGCCGAACTAAAAAAAATTCTGAGATAATTCATCTGAAATATCGGGAGAATACTAAGAGCGAGCTCAATAGACTGTCCGAGAGTTCAAAGTTCTTCGAAAAAATCTAAAAAGATACCAGCATGCTCAGAAATTATCGTAAACACCCAAGACTTCAGTATAATCGTTCTTCTGAAAATATTCAACAGCTCAACACGCCACAGGTATGAAGTTCTTCACATTTCCCTGAAGTTCTACGAAATTCCTTGATATTCGATGAACTTCCTTGAACTTTCACAAATTCCTCGGAAGATATGTTTTTTAATCTTCAACTTGAATTTCTTTGATGATCTACGAACTTCCCTGAAGTTCTGTGAGCTTCCTTTATGTTTTGCAAATTTCTCTGATGATCTATCAACATTTCTAAAGTTCTGTGAACCACTTTGAAATTCTGCTCAGTTTTTGATGATCTCCGGTTTTCCTGAAGTTTTGAAAATATATCTGAAGGTATACAAACTTTGTTTGAAGATTTTCAAATGTCTTTGAAGTTATGCGAACTTCCCTGAATTTCTGTCTATGAAATTTCCCGAAGATGTGCAAATTTTTCTGATGACATGCATTCCAGGGGAAGTTAAGTTTTGTATTTTTTTCTAAAGATTGACAAACTTTCTTTAAAATTCCATGAACTTCCGTGATCACCAGTGGTGAGAAATCTGTAAATCTGTAAAATGAAGGAAATTGTCAAAATACTTCAACGCATTTTCCTCTGCTTGTAAAAAAAAAAAAAAAAAACTAGCAAAAGCGCCTCTTCTTCATCCGACGACGAATCCATTGCTCACGATCGCTATGACGCTGCGAAAAAAAACTGCCGCTTCTGTGTGGGTACCCACGCGAATATCGCTACCGCGGTTAACGCGATCTATTCGCTACCGCTGCCGCGGCGTAAAAAACGCGCCAGTTTAGGAGGACCTATATACGAGCAATTTGACAGCAGAATTTTTTCGCATCCGTTTTGAAGCAGAGCACACTTTGATCTTCTACTAGAACTGGGAGAATCTAAAATTATTTAAAATCGACAGTGAGCATGCATAAGGGCCTATACGCGATGATCGATTCTCTTCGTCGATTTTCTCTTTTGTTAATAACTCGCTAGATTTAACGTTTCTCGGTGCGTTTGCTGTTGCTTTTGATAGCCAATACAACCTGTTACTAATCTGTATTGAATAAATTCTAGAAAATTATTTCGCTTAGCTGTAGCAATGCAAAGAGAAAATCGATGAAGAGAATCGATCATCGCGTATTCGCCCTTATGCATGCACACTGTCGAAATAGTTAATACCGATAAATGCCGATTTTTTAAACATTTGATACCGATAAGCTAGAAAACAATCTGGCAACGCTGCCTACCACACCAGCCATACTAAAGTTCGCTACACAAACAGGTGCTGGTAGTGGAATAAATGTATCGTCTTCAGGTGATACGATACGTCACGCTTTTCTTGCTTTTTTTCTCTCCTTTGTATGTGTCAGTGAATTGATTATCATTGATGCTGTAGTGGTGTGAGTGTACATCATACACTACCGCAACTAACGTAAACATAGCTGCTAAAGTTCGTTATTATTAGGTCCAATGTGTAACAGTTAATAAAAAATATATAAAGGTAAAGAATAAGTTATGTCCATCTTACTGTAAATTACAACCTTCGTCATTTTTAAAAAGATAAAGATATCTCTTTATCATCCACTATTGAGACTATCACTACATTTCTATTCAATTTGCCAATATTATCGACCTACCACCTCCCAGGGGTGTCCCTTCATATACAGAAAATAATTATGCGCCCAGCTACTAAGACCAACATGTTAAGTCATCATAGTAGCTAATTGATTCAGCGTCACACTTTGTACACTTTGGTTACATACGACCTGTCCAAAAGTGATTCCAGAGCTCAAACCTCCAGATACACGGCAAGAAAAAAGATCCCAAAGTGACTCATTTTCACAAATCTCGGCACTATATTGCAGGAAGCTAAAAATAAGTAATGTGGGTCGAAGAGTTTTCATTTACTTGTGTTCAATTAGTATGGAATTGACAATTCGCTTCTACCCAAAAATAGTTAGTTGTACCCAAAAGTAGGTGAATGTGATTATACTCAAAGTCAAAAGTAGGCAAAAATGAACTGGCCGCTGGATATTTTTTCTTATCGTGTATGTTTTTGTTTTTGAATCATCCTTTTGCCGCCTTTTGCATATCAGCTGATGGCTTCGAGCAGTGCAACCAGAACGACTAGGTTCATTTACTTTCATTTTTTTGTCTTGAGAAACAAAATAAGAAATTGTTTTAAACATTTATTAGTGATGGTTTCTTAATTGAACACAGTTTAAGCAACTTAAAAAGCAATAAAAGCATTGTTTTAACACACTTTGTTTCAATTGAATCGACAACACTGGATACGATGATAGATGATTCGTACACACACCTTCGTAATGCGGTGTGTAGAAAAAAGGTAAACAAAACAGTTTCAGCTTGTAACATTATTCGCTGCTCGCGTTTTTAAAGATGCAAATGATATTATTTAAGTAAATATCGTCTTTAAAAGTGAATTAACTTGAAAGTGCTTGTAGAAGCAAGTGTCGTTATTGTTTTTAGTGTGGTTCTGAGAAGTGAAAGCTAGTGAAAACAGTAATTGAAATTTCATGCCCTGAGCAGAACAAAATCTGCTGATCGTACTTTTTAATGCAAATATTACCAATGCGTGAATGAATTGGTAATATTTTGGTGGAAAAGTATTAAAATATGTATCCAGATCTTATTCATACAATTCAGGCCCATTTTTTAAGGTATGTAATTAGTGATTTGCTGTTTTGTAGGAAGATGTATTTCGTACGCATACCAATTCACGTTTATTTAATGATTGTAGGGACAGCCATTGTTGCATGACGTGCCGTATCACCTTCAGTGTATTGGCCAGATAATCGATCGAGTTTTATGTTAATCATTAATCACACAATGTAGGAAAGTTCTGTCCGTGCGCGATCATAATGGTGCCGTGACCAGGGAAACTCACAGCCTCATCTACGACACTCAGATAACAATGTCAAAATTTATTTGTGAACGGACCGTACCTCTATCAGCACCAGCAATGCTGTTTTTAAGTGAAATTTCACATGTTTCAGGGTCGTTAAGAATTTCTGTATACCGCCGTAATGAGGCGACGCTTCTCTTACATATACCCTTTCGTGAAATCGCTTTTGGTAGCACCCACCGGTGACGATAGTCATCGTGATGATGATGACGATGATGACGACGATGAAGACGAAGGGTACGCGGAGGATAATGTAGCGTGATGGCTACATTTTTTTCCTGCTCACTGGATCCCGGGTAAATGGAGTGTGAAGTCTATCAGGGAAGGTATATGGATCATGGAGTACCCCTGCTTGCAGCTGCTATCGTGTGCTAGAATCGTGAACGCACGCTGCTACTGCTGCTCCGCTGCACTGGGAATTGATGCTCTTTTCAGTCCCCACTTGACATTAGCTACACATACACGAAAGACGGAGAGCGAAACGCTGATTCCCGGGAGACCTTTTCCGGAAAAGACGTTTCCCTTCAGTTAGTTGCGCGAGGAAACAATCTGACATTAAATTGCTCTTTGAGAAAGCATTTAAGCCCACGAAAGTGCAGGCAATCCGTTTTGATATCAGACAGACAATTAATTTATTCAGGACGACCAGTTCGTCCCCAATGACCTTTTTCGGTCTTATATTACCGGCAGCACACATTTACACTTTTCTGTGATGACGGAGGAAATAACTATGTTACGACTACACCGAGGGCGAATACGTCAATTACGATGGACCGTGTCAACGTGTATGTGTGTTTGTTAAAATATTGCACTTGTACAAAAGATACAGTCAGAGTAGTAGGAATTTACGATAATACCGCAGGTCGTAAAAAGTGGGACAGTAAAAGCTTTTACCGACGTGTCAGTTCTTCTTGTTTTTTTTTTTCATTTTGGATTTTATGACCCACGTTAAATTACTTTTTCGTGGTTATTGGAAGGTACTGCGCGTGAAGGTTGCCAAGCATTGGGGTTCTGGATATATTTTCATAAAGACTACAACACGAAGAACTTGAAAGTCTTGAGTATTAGGATGCGTTAGGTTTAGGTCTAGGGCTATGTACTTAATCTTAAATTTTGAAAGTTTAATGATCAATTAAATCAGATATTTGATAAATAAGTTAAAAATATCAAAAGGCTTACTAAGCCCAAGGCCATAACACTTCAGTAACCCAAACGAAGCAACTGCTGTCGACAAAATTGTTGTTATAATTCCAAAGATTCGTAGTTCTGTCGACCCATACATTTTCTATGAATAACACGTTACTTGAAAATAAATGCTCCGTTAGCAAAGCTTTCAAATGTTCAACTCCATTCTTCCAATTTTGAAGCACGTTGGAGTAGGTATCTTGAATCTCAAGGGCAGTACCGAACTCCGTTGGTAGGATCCTTTCAAGACGAACCTTCCACAATCATCTGCCGGCTTTCAATCGTGTCTGCCTACTTGACTTGACGTTATACGTACATTGTGCATATTCTTTGCTCTCGAGTTCGAAAACAAAAAAAGGAGCGCCAAAGGAAAACAGATAAGTTTGCAGCTCTCCAGGGTGTTGAGAAACTTGAACCACCATCATGCATACACATATCGCATCGTATCGTTGTTTTGTATCTGCACAACGGACAGGCTTGTTTCTGTCCGTATCTCAAGGGCACTTGTACAATTCGATATCTGAACGACCGATGACGCCCCGCCGCGAGGCCACAGGCAGAGCCGCCAAGAAAACTCGTTGTTCCACTTTCAAGGATATGCAATGAGTTGTGCGTCTACACAACTCCAATCTTCAACTGGCGTGCTTCAGTATCTAAAGCCTTTTGGGCCAAAACTCAATCTGCCGCAGGAAAGTGCACTAATAACGCGTTCAATTTCCTCTTGTCTAAAACTTATTTCCGGCATGGTCGTCGTTCCGTGGTGATCATCATCGTCGTCGTCGTCATCATCATCATCATTGCCTTCAATCCGTTATACTCTTCCTCCGAAAAAAAAGAGAAAGAACGATAAACCGAGACGGAAAGCCAAGAATGGAAATTGGCATCCAAAGGCACGCGGCGGGTCGAAAACTTCACGATCGAAAGGAAGAGAAGCAAAGCGTCAGTCAGTAATAGGAAGAAAGACGGAAGTTAATTTAACAGTACTACACTTTTTCACTTTCTCGTATGCATTGTTCTTTTTTTTTCCTTCTTGCTATTGATTGCCTACAGCAGCAGCAGCAGCAGCAATACTGATTAGAGTTTTACAACCCCCTCGAGTCATCTCATGGTTCCATGGCTTGTGTGGGTGTGCGATGGTGGTACGAGTTCCATGGATATATTGCTGCTATGGGCTGCATCCGGAAATGGCCATGTCGAGAGTATGATAGTGACATTCAGAGTGTTTACCGGATGTCTTATCAAATGCACAGTTCCAGTAAAAGCAATATAGTCAGAGAATATGTGCCATTGAAAGACATTCGACAACGAAATTCGTCAACCTCAAGTCACGATTTTCGGAACAAGTCAATTTACGAAAGTACACCATGAATAAAAATCATGGAATCGTGAACATTGCTCTGCAAAATAAACGTAACGCCTGCGCTACGTTGCACCGGGCACCAGCAAAGGCAACAAAAGTCATAGAAACTTGAACTCTGTTCTGACAATCATGATCTTGTTCTGGTAAACGTGATCAAAGTTCATGAGTTGTGCTTAATATCGTGAATCTTTGCTCGAAAACGGGAACATGGTAAATGGACTGTAAAACGTCAACATTTAAATAATTTTAAATGTTTTGATTGCGACGGAAGACTTGGCTGCAACAACCGAATGATGCATGTTTCACACACACACACACCCCAAATTGGCAGCAGGTATCTGTCCTGCAGATGGAGTGGACACACTTTCAGCTCATCAATTCAACGGATCTTCGGTCACCATGAACGCAGCTACCACCAACTTCATCATCATCATAACAAGCAACAAGCACTGATCACATCCCCACCGATGCTAGCTGCATCGGTGCTTGCTCACCTTCCCTCTCGCCATGCTATTTCTATGGTCCGAACTAGCGGAAAACATTCCTACCGCCTCTGGGGCAATCTTCAAAGTTTTCTGAATGCACTAATACACTATTCTCGACGAATCCGAGCACTCAGTAGGGATAAGTTTGGCAATAACATGAAAATGGCAGCTGCAGCTTTGCATGTGATCCATGTTCACGATTGCAGGTTCGTGGCATCACGAAATCATGATTTTATTTTGTATTTTGCTTAACGTTACGAAATCGCTAGCCGCACTGAACAGACGTGAGCTAAATTCACGTCCTCTTTCGGGTTCCCTGCTGAATATTGACTTCGCTTGACGCTCTTCCGGCATTCGTGCCACATGCCCAGCCCACTGTAGCCTACCGTGTTTTATAAGCTTCACAATATCCATGCCGTTATATACTTGGTACAACTCGTGGTTCATGCGACGCCGCCAGATGCAATTTTCCAGTTTACCGCCGAGTATTGTTCGCAGCACTTTACGCTCGAAGCCACCGAAAGCTCTCCGATCGGCCTCTTTCAATGCCCACGATTCGTGGCCATAAAGGGCTACCGGCAGAATCAACGTCTTGTACAGCGCGAATTTCGTTTTCGTACGCAAGCTGCGGGACTTCAGCTGGCTACGCAACCCGTAGAAAGCCCTGTTCGCGGCTTACAAACAAATTCGTCCACAACTTCAAATTTTTCACCATCTAGCACCACTTCACTACCAACACCACTATTGCTCCCACGAGTTCTACCGGCGACCATGTACTTCGTTTTGGTAGAATTTATCGTGAGAGCAATCCTCGCTGTCTCCCTCTTAAAAAGCGCGAACGCCTCTTCCACTGCTCTACGGTCGATTCCGATGATGTCGATGTCGCCGACAAAACTAAGGAGCATGTGCGACTTTGTGATGATGGTACCGGTCCTCTGCACGCCAGCTCTCCTAATCGCTCCTTCGAGGGCGATGTTGAATCGCAAGTTCGAAAGAGCATCTCCCTGCTTCAACCCATCTAAGGTCAAGAACGAGGCCGAAATCTCGTCTGCAACCCGTACACATGATTTCGAACCATCCAGCGTTGCACGAATCAGCCTAATTAGTTTCGTCGGAAAACCGTTTTCTTGCATTATCTGCCATAGCTCGTTTCTCTTTACTGAATCGTACGCTGCCTTGAAATCTATGAACAGATGATGAGTCTGCAAGTTGTATTCCCAAAACTTCTCAAGGGTTTGACGCAGGGTAAACATTTGATCCGTCGTTGATCGACCCTCACGAATACCAGCCTGGTATTCACCGACGAAGGATTGCTCAAGCGGTCTCAATCTGTTGAACAGAACACGTGATAATATTTTGTACGCCGAATTCAGAAGCGTGATTCCTCTGTAATTGGCGCACTCCAGTCTGTGTCCCTTTTTGTAGAGAGGACAAACGAGACCATCCAACCAACTAGCGGGCAATTCTTCCTCCTCCCATATCTTGAGCAGTATACGGTAGATCATCTAGTACAGCTGCTCACTTCCGTGTTTGAGAAGTTCGGCCGGGAGCTCGTCCTTACCCGCAGCCTTACTGTTTTTCAGCTCTCGTATCGCCTTTTTCACCTCTTCTAGCGTTGGTGGTTCCACAGCTTGACCATCGTCGTCGATGTGTGTTCTGTTTGTAGATGCTCTCTCGTTCTCTCCGTTCAGCAACGTCTCGAAAGACTCCTTCCACCTGGCAGCCACCATCGTTTTATCTGTCAGCAGATAACCTTCACGGTCATAGCACATGGCGGGAGACGGCGCTGTCTTACTCCTCACGCCATTAACAGTTGCGTAAAACCTTCGCATATCATTCTGCTCCATACTTTCTTGCGCCTCAGCAATAACGCGTTCCTCGTACTACCTTTTTTTCCTGCGATGGGTTCGTTTCTCGGCTGACCTTGCTACCTTGTACCGCTCTCTGTTCTTACGGGTACCAGACACCAACATCCGGCTTCTGGCGACGTTCTTCTCGCCTGTCACTCGCTGGCACTCCTCGTCAAACCACCCGTTCCGGGGGCGCCTCTGAGCTGTACCTATCACCTTTCGTGCTGTTGTGCTCACCGCTCCGTGGACAGCTTCCCACAGATTGTTGAGATTCTCGTTCACGTTGATTTCCGCTATCCGCTCATTCAGCTTCTGGTGGTACTCTGCAGCAACACCATCTACTGTCAAACGCTGGATGTTGAAACGCATCGATCTCCGGTTTCTCGAACTCGTAACGGTCGATAGACGCGCTCGAATTTTCGCGACAACGAGGTAGTGATCCGAGTCGATATTAGGACCCCTGAATGTCCTGACATCTACGACATCCGAGAAATGCCGACCATCCACCAACACGTGATCGATCTGGGAGCAAGTTTCGCCATTAGGGTGTCACCAGGTGTGCTTTCGGATATCCTTGCGTGCAAAGTGGGTGCTACTGATGGCCATATCACGAGCAGCAGCGAAGTTTATCAGCTTCAGGCCATTATCATTCGTTGCAGAGTGAAGGCTCTCTGTTCCAATTATTGGGCGAAAGAATTCCTCTCTTCCGACCTGCGCGATCTCCGATGACAATATTCACGTCGTGTTTAGGGCACTCATCATAGGTTTTATCCAGGCTTTCATAAAACGCGTCCTTCACGTCATCGGATTTATCGTTAGTCGGTGCGTAGATGTTGATCAGGCTGTAATTGAAGAATTTGCCACGAATCCTCAAAACGCAGATGCGCTCGCTAACCGGGTTCCACCGCATAACCCGCTTCATCTGTTTCCCAATCACTGCGAAACCAACTCCGTGTTCTGCTCTATCGCCACCGCTGTAGTAGATATGGTATTTGAACGATGTGTTGGCGATAGGATCTACCGCCCTGAATTCACGTTCTCCAGATCTAAGCCACCGTACTTCTTGAATAGCAGCCACACTCACATTCACCTTTTGCAGTTCACGGGCCAGAAAGCCCACTCGTCCAGGTTCATTTAACGTTCTGACATTCCAAAAACCGACTTTCCATTCATTGCCCTTATTTCGTTGCCGTTGGGTCAGTTGCCGAAAATTCCGTTTGTTTTTTTCTTCTTCTTACTTCATTTTTCTGAGTATTTTTATAATTCAGTATGCTACCGTACCAGGGTCGCGATACCTACATCGTGTTGATGGGGCTGCCATCTTAGATTTAGTTGACACGATTCAACATGTCTTGTTTCAGCCGCTGGATGCCAGACAGACGCTGTTTGTGCCGCACCTCCTGGTGGACAGACGCTCGGGTTATTGTGTAGATAGGGCTGCCATCTTGGATTTAGCTGACACAATACAGCATTTCTTTTTCAGCCGCTGGATCCCAGACAGATGCTCGGCGCTATCAGAGCTATTAGAGTTCTACACGCCTAAAAAACGGTTCTCTTTTTTGAGAACAAACAATCACGACATCGTGATCAAACAACTGCTTTAAATTCATTACTGAATTCCCAGAAACGTGACTATAGAAATCCAACTTTCATGAAAACAATCACGGCTCCGTGAACTCAATGCAGTTATTTCGTAACCCCTTTAAATCCAAAATAAAATCATGATATCGTGACTTCACCATAAACCTTTAGACAGAACGCCATAAACAAATCATTCAACTGTCATTTGCACTAACGCATGCCCAAACATTTTCACAATCAGCCATTCCATAGCAAAACGATATAGTGGTTCTCAGAAATTCGTAAAAATTGGTAGTTTTGTTTCTTATAGCAAAATATTGGATTTTTTGCCATTAGGGTGACCATTTGCCATTTGATTTTCATAGATATAATACTAGAAACGCGGATGAAATAAGAACACCACATTTCTTGACTTGCGCTTCACAGAATTCATTGTATTTTAAAGGAGTAAATGTTTTCAATTCGATGCCTAGACATATTAAACGTGCAACAACATTAGCAGAATTCAAGAGACATTGTATTTCACACGTTAAAACTGTCTTTTGAACAGTTATCCAGTGATTTTTATTTTTTTTTTTATGAATGGACGAAGTATGTATCTTGACGAAGTTATTTATAACGGATTATTTTGTATGGATAGCTGTCATAACGACTTTTTAATAATTATTGTAGCACTGCAAAAACTATTTTGTTCGCCACGATGGTGATGATGGATTTTTTTTTATATTTGAATTAAAGTAGTAGTTAAAAAAAAAAAAAAAGTAGTAGTCTACAAAGGTTTGAGCCTCGCGCGCGTATTACGGATATAGAGGACTGAATTTAACATTTGATAAAAAAAATGCAACTTTGAAGCTTATTTGGAAGATACTTTGAGTTAGTATTAAGTTTTCTGGCTGAATGTCGGGGGTTCGTGAGCATTCCTGACATTGCTGAAAATTATAATAGCATCATTGCGGGGTTGCTAGTGTATAGGATGCTTTGTTGATTGTTCATTATCTCTTGATTGCTTGTAATACTTATGAATATTCTAGGTGGACAAAAAGGCGAACTAAGAGGTGGACGCCTAAGCTTTTTCACATTTATGTATATTGCTGTGAAGCAACTGTAAAGTCTAGAGGGAATTTATATCTGTAACTGTAACCAGCTCGTTTTTGTTTGCTAACCTGGTTAAAATGTTTATATTTAATTATCTTAAAGATAAATCGTCCAGCTCAAACCTTTGTAGGGGTAAGAGGTGGGACCATCATCATCACCATTTCCATGTTAGGGTGGTCCAAAAATCGATTTTTTTTTTCTCAAAAATTCATAACTTAACAAAGATCAAATAAATATCAAATGAAAGGTAATTAAAAATACTTTTTAGGAACAATATATTAATATTAAAAATATGAGATTTTGTATTGAAAAACCTTGATGGTATTTTTTTCATGGCTCTCATGGTTTGTAGGTAGAGCCCGCAATATGTTTTTATATTCTATCTTGAAAATTTAGGCTTTTTTACACATTAGGGGAAATGGCTCTAATGTTGGCCTATGGATCTAAGATTGGGCACTTTGCTATTTATCAATTTTATCTAGATGAACGCGTCATTGGAACGGTACTAATGGATATTTTTGGTCGCTATTGAAAATTTAGTCGATTGCTGAATTTTTGTATGGGCCCAAATTAGGGGCATTTAGGCCGACATAACATCCATTTCCCCTCTATCACAAAATCAGCGATGTGTTTTTTCGTTTTTGATTTATATATATTTTTTTGAAGTTATCAAGTTTTGGGTTTTCACTCAATACTCCTATGCGGCTAGATTAGTGCAGTTTCGAACCCCTTCGGATACGGTGGTATTTAAGTTATTAAGTATTTTAGTATTAAGTAGTTAAGTATTTTCGCTAGAGTGACGTTTATTGGATCCGTTTCTTTGCACGGCTGTGTTTTTTGTAACCAGCGGTTGTACGTGTGCCTGCGAATTGCATTGCCTCCTGGGAGGCCGGTTCACCGTGTTCGGATGTCACGCTTTCAACGTGTAGTTCTATCGAGAGTCTTTCAGAGACGATAATTTTTGTTTAACTGCAGAAGGATATAAATCGTACTCTAATCTATGGGAGCTCTTCGAAATCGCCGCGAGGTCATGGATTCCTTTGCAATAAATCGGGTGAGATCTTTCCTTTATTGTTCTCTTAACATTCATTCCATTATTATATGACACATTATATGCTGGGTATGGGACGATTGAAGCGATTTGGATGGGGAGAGTGGAATTGCCAACTTCCTGTCGTTAATAGATCATGAATTGCAGGCAGGCTCTTCTTCCCCATTCATTGGGACATCCCCTCGTGCGATGGCTGGTACATTATCGGGTTGTAGGATTGTATTGTTGGAAGGAGATTCTCTTTGATCGCGTGGACTAAGCGTAAGTGTCTCTGCTTACAGGTTCACCTTCCGTTTTTGGCCCTTCATACAATGGTAAATTGAATACAATCAGGTGTTGTACTTGACCAAGCCGTACGAGGTGGACAGTCCACTGTCTAATGGTTGTGCCTGCAACAATGAGTGGTTTCCTTTACATACATACATACAATACTCTTACGCGACTAGACTATCATGCGTCTCCATCGAATTATAGCGACTGTAACATAGTCACGACGCATGGTAGTCTAGTCCCATAGTAGTATTGAGCGAAAACCAAAAACTTGAACAATTAATATCATTATATTTTTCTTAAAAAGTAGTTTTAATTACCTTCTAGGTACTTGATATTTTGATGAAGAAAAAAATTATTTTTGGAAAAAAATTGATTTTTCGGTCAACCCTAACATGGAAATGGATTTATCGGCATCGGTGGTGTAGTGCTAAGCGTGATTACCTCTCACCCCAGCAGGCCTGGGTTCAATCCCAGTCGGCGCCGCCAGGATGTCCTGAGGCATAACATCTCTGATCACGCCTTCCTTCGGAAGGGAAGTAAAGCCGTTGGTCCCTGGTTCATGAGTAGATGGGTCGACATGTAGGGTCCAGGTGTGGGAGCTGCCTTCCTGGCGTCGGTACGGAAAACAAATCAAGGAAAAACAAAGAGTCTAGGGGAAATGGATGTAACGTCGGCCTAAATGCCCCTATTTTGGGCCCATACATAAATTCAGCAATCGACTAAATTTTCAAGAGCGACCATTAGTACCGTCCCAATGACGCGTTCATCAAGATAAAATTGATAAATAGCAGATTTTTAGCGCCTCCCTTAGCTCAGTCGGTAAAGGCGCAGCTACAAAGCAAGACCATGCTGGAGGTGGCTGGGTTCGATTCCCGGTCCGGTCTAGGAATTTTTCGGGTTGGAAAATTTCTCGACTTCCCTGGGCAATAGAGTATGATTGTATGTACTAGCCACACAATTATACTAATGCAGAAATGGTACAGGCATCGGAAGCTCTCAATTAATAACTGTAGAAGTGCATCTAGAACACTAAGTTGAGAGCACGCAATAAGCTAATATGCGATATGCAATAAGCTTGAAATGCGAAGAGAAGAAGAAGAAGATTTTTAGTGATGGGCCCAATCTTAGATCCATAGGGCACAATAAGGCCATTTCCCCTATGTAATATTTACGACCAATTTTTACGAAATTCTGAGAACCACTATATCTATATACTAAGAAGGAGTATGATTTTCAAAATTAAAAATTTCACTATTTCTAAAACATGTAGTTGCTATAATTTCTATAAACTTCAGATCGCGTCTAGCCAAAACATCCCGAATGGCAGCATTAGGTTATCTAACTTGAGCCCGAAGGGAATCGTATAGATAAGATCTCCACGATGCTCAGCACAAGACCAAATAATGTGAATTGCGTCATGGTAACCTTGTCCACATTCACAGAGACTGCTGTCCCCCAGTCTCGACCCACCACCAACCTTTTAAACCAAGGATACTTCGACACCTTAGAGATGATAGCCATCGTCCCAAACTCCGTTCACTCCATTTGTTTTGCCAACTGGCGAGCGACTGTTGACGATACATGAAGAAAAAATCGTTGTAGGCGATTTGTCGATCGTAAATATCGCCTTCCATAGCGCCCACCTTTGCAAGCGAGTTCGCCTTCTCATTGCCCAGAATCGAGCAATGAGATGGGACCCATGCAAAGGTGATGACAAAAGATCTTTAAAATAGCCCACTTAGAAGCTCTCGTATTTTCATGAGACAATACGTGGAGTGCTTTATCGGCTTCATGGAGCGAATAGCTTCGACTAAAATTTGATTTATTACAGTCTTTAAAAATAAATTAGGACTAAAACAAAAGAACACAGACCGCGAGCGCACGCGAGAGTTCAATCATCCAGCGTCACGTAAATCACAGCATTCGGGTGGATCTTCAGATCGAGCAGTGTTTGACTGCCAGATCTGTCCTGAAAGCATTTGGTGGTCAAAAAAAAACAAAATCATGATATCATGAACTGCTAGTTCATATGAACTCATGAATTAGTTCCGGTAAACATGATGACGTAAATTGGATGTTCAAGAACTTAATCCTAAATGCGTGAAACCCTGTTCATCCGCGACCAACAATTTCGAAACGCTATAGAAAACACAAAATAAAATCATGATTTCATGATACCATGAACCCATAATCGTGATTTCGTTCCTGCAACCGTGAACTTGGATCACGAACAGAGCTGCAGCTGTCATTTTCAGTTTGTTTATTAACAGCAATACCGTGGAGCCTCGTTAATCTGAATGGCACTTTATGCATATTTCTAGATAGAGCTGGAATTAGGACGTAGCAGCTTTTGTAAACAATGACTTCTCTCGATGATTTCTCGGAACTTATGGATCTCCCTGGCAAATCAACATCACTATCGAGTAGAGGAAGACTTCTCCTACCTGATGCATATTCCGAGAAATCAACGAGAGAAGTCATTGTTTACAAAGGCTGTTACGCCCTGATTACAGCTCTATCTAGATTAAACGGGATTCATTTTTAATTTGAACTTCTAGTAAGTTACTATTACGACCATCAGAAAAGCGAGTTTTTGGTAGCCTAATTTTGCTGTTTTGTTTTGATTCTGCGTTCCGTTTCCAATCGTTCCATTTTGCTTTACCATGTGGTAGATAATGTTTGAGCAATTTTTAGTTTGCACGGCATGCAGATTAACGGGGTGCAAACTAAAAAGGGTTCAGATTACCGGGCGTTCATGGTGGGGCTATGTCATTTCGCTGAAGGACGTTTTGCCGAAGGACAATTCGCCGAATTTTAATCATAAATCAATATACAAATTCCGAAATCAGTACCATTCGAAAGAACTGCTCATGTTTGAAAGAAGGAAGCATTCCTACACGGTAAGAAAAAAGTACCCAACGGTCAGTTCACTTTTACCTACTTTTGACTAGTGTGTCTCATTTTCTCCTTCTAATGTTGTCAAAAAAGAAGGAGCAAAACCACCCAATAGGGGTAGTAAAGTGTGGGAACCCAACGTTGGGTATAATCATATTTACCTACTGTTGGGTACAACTAACTTACTTTTTGTTAAAAAGCTAGTGGAAAATTCCATACGAACTGCACACAAGTAAATCAAAATTACTTTGACCCGCTTTACCTACTTTTGGGTTCCTGCACTATAGTGCCGAGATGAGTGAAAAGAACTTAATTTTGGGTACTTTTTTCTAACCGTGTATACATCATAAATATTGATTATTTAGAAAATAACGAAATCAGTACAACTCGAAGAAGTCTCTTCTTCTTATTTCAAGCTTATAGCTTAGCGCATATTAGCTTATTGCGTGCTCTCAACTTAGTGTTCTAAATGCACTTCCAAATTTATTAATTGAGAGCTTTCGATGCCAATACCAATGCATGAATTTGTATATTGTGTGGCAAGCACAATGATACTCTATGCCCAGGAAAGTCGAGAAAATTTCCAACGCGACGAAAGATTCCCTCGACCGGACCGGGAATCGAACCTGCCGATTCGGTATTACCAAGCCGGTAATACCGAATCGGGAGCAGGCTGTTTTCGCATGCCGCTTTGATAACCGTTCGTGACCATAACCTTTGAAATTGTCATAAGTTTTTGGTTTATGTATTTCACGAGGTTTTATCTAGTTTGATGCTTGTGACAAACACAGTCGGTACAGATTATTATAAAAAAAAAAACAATGTATGCATATTGGAGCCCCGTAGCGTGGGTAGATCACCTTTTCGTGATACGTTATGTAAGGGATGTAAGATCTACCACCGGTTCCTAGTCCTGACTACTTCAAACTAGGGGAACAGGATTTTTTAGTAATCCACTTGCTATGCCTTGTTGATAGTGACAAGACTCGGCTTTGTCCATCGAGGATGATTTTGAAACAAGGAAAAAAATGAATTAGTTAGGGCAAACATACTTTTGAATATAAAAACCAATGAATGATCCATTAAATATTGGAAAACGTTCCATAAAAAACATCCAAATGATCCATAAAACATCGGGAAAAATCCTTAGAAAAGTGTGAATGATCCATAAAAATATCAATATGATCGATATTGTAAAAATGTACCGCTAAATTTCTAAGGAATGAGCATTGAAATTGTACGAATTACCCATAAACATATTGCAACTGATCCATAACACATTCAGCAGTGAACCTTAAACTAAAGAAAGTGATCCATAGAAAATCAAGTTTGTACACTTAAAAATATAGCCAGTTCGGATTAATGAAAGCAACTTCCTCAGCTTCAAGCTGCCCAAAACGAGACTGCTCTGAGGAAGTTGCTTTCATTAATCCGAACATTCTTGAAGAACAACATCGGATATAACCTCAAAATGTCAGAGGGATCAACACCACCGTTGAGTGAAGAACAGAACAGCGATCGAAACTGTACGCTTTGTGAAGGCCATTACCACGTAGATGATATAGTCCAGTATGATGTCTGCGATTTCTGGACCCATTATAAGTTGTGCTGGTAAGACAACAGCTGTAAAGGAGGTTCCGTAGACGTACTCGAAGTGCACAAATATGCTGAAGGTGCCGAAAGGAACCAAGAAGTCTGTCCCAAATAAACCACCTAGCAGAAAGAATAGTGCGAGGAGTGATACCGGATCCGAACCTGGAAAAGGAAGTACCAATGAGGTCAGCCTGGAGGAATCCCTCGACCAGTTGCAGCAGGAGAAAAGCGCAAAGGAGAAAGCGCTGGAGGAAGACAAATTTCTTCATGAAAAACGATAGGAGGTTGAGCGGGAGATTTTTCAAACCGAGAGTTATCTTCCGTGACTCTTTCAACAAAGATTTGGCTAGATTTTGGATTTAGGGATTCAATTATTATTCTAGTTAAGCACGCAAACGATGTAGAATGAGCTACTTACTAGTTTTCCTCTTTTTTTATCGTTCTTACTCCGACCTATCTAAGGTTTGGTTCAACGGAACTGTGAGTTCACAGTTCCGTTGAACCAAACCTGACGTCTGTCATTTCTGAAAGCGACCGTTACCGTAGCTCTCCGAATCTTCCACAGGGTTGTCGCTGGGCTTGGCGGTACAAGGTTATCCCGATATTCCGAACAGCCACACATTATTTTCATTTTCATTTTGCAGCGTTTGGTGGGGCAATGGGAGCGCAAGTCAATCCAAAGCCGAGGATAAAGGACGGGTAATGGCTGAATAGTCTATGCGGACCACTTAAACGCCATGGGAAAAGGAAGGGATTGAAGAGGCCGGTTATTGGGGGGTTTTGAGGAAATGACACATAGTGATGCTAAATGTAAAGAAACCGAAAATCCATCTCCCACTGATTCATCCTTTCACATATATGTATGTATATATACATATATACAAATTGATATTTTAAAGCAATAATCAAAATAAACAGACAGTACATGAAAAGGCTAGTTGCCAGTTGCTTTAAAGGCTAGTTGCCTCCCTAAGCGGACCCTCCGCATCCTAACTCTTCTGTTAATCCACTACTACTAGGTTACTAGGCCGTCTAAATTTTCTTATTTAAGTTCGTTTGATGATTATGATATCTCTAGTCTAATTTAATAAATAATTGAAATCTCTAATCTACCTACCATGCTTTATTAAGTACCTGCACTTGTGAATGTAATCTAAAATTTAACGTGTTTCAAGTTGTTTTTGACTTTGACCTATATTTAATATATATTAATTCGTCGAAGGTGACACCTTCAAGTGACTAAAATGCTTCACTTTGAACTTAGTTTCCTAGCTGATTTTTAAATTACATAGAGTATATGCTTCAACTACGCTTCCACTATGTCGCACCACAAAAATACGTATGGTTATGTCACAATACAAGCACGCCACAGTGGAAATCCCGAGCCATAGTTCAAACACTTATCCCAAATCAAAATGAAGCACATATAAGATTGATTGCAATACCATGTACAAAAATGGTGTTTAACATTGTTCCCTGAGTAATACCTCAATGAAAACAACAACGAAAGCTTGTCACGCAAGTAGAAGGAGCACTGTTGGGCACTTTCTGAAATATTTCAATAGTATAATTCCCTTTCAAACCCAAATAAATCTATCTACGTAAAAAATAAAATAAAATAAGAGTGATTTGCGGCAAAACCCGCCAGTTTCGCACCCAACGTCAGTGCCTATAAGTAAGCGTACTACAACGCGGCTTTCAAATAAAGGAGTAACAAGTGTGATACTATCACTTCAGGCTAGAACTTTGGTTCTCTTATGCAATGGTTCATCAGAGAGGGGAAGCTCAGTAATCCTCATCGCATGCTCATGACGCTATTCTGTCACGGCATGAGCCAACCGGACCTAAACCAACCGTCTCCAACGCTCCACTATGAAGCATAAGATTAGGCCCGCCCACCAACGTCCAGGTTAAAAAATTAGCCAAGGGGAGGGATATTCCGAACAGCCACACATATACATATACACGTTTTGGACACTATATTATTAATTTTGATCCATAAACCTTGAAAAATTGCTCCATTACTGCGTTACTATTGAGATTTGCTGTCTTGTCGTGTTTGTTTTAGGTAGAGGTGCGGAGCGATGGTCAAACGTCTACACAGTTCGAAAAAGTAGTGTAAATTTCTGTTCAACATGATTCAAATTTTTATCTGTGTAGAATTAGCTTCGTTAGCTTCAGCATCAGGCAACTTATGGTTCGCGTTCATGCGGGTACGGCAGTGTAAAAATTGTAGAGAGTAGAAAGCGAGCAAAGGTCAATTTTGAGGAAGGCACGAATCTGGTTGACCATATCCTTCACCAAACTTGCTCGTACCTTCGATGTGCGGAAACAGTTCTATCGATTGTTTCACACTCATGTCGCCATCTGAGTTAAGCATCTAGTCGATAGGTTTGGAAATTGCAGCTATTGTTGCCTCTACCGCTGTATGTGCTCCTGTCATCGTCAACTTAACGATCTCAAGGGGGCACGGGTAGGGGAGGTGCTTCTACTGTACCTTTCGACCAATGACAGTATGATTGATGGTAAGCTCACATATAGAGTTATGTACTTTAACTAATGATGTTTGTATTACTGCATGCGTGAAGTTAACGATTTACATAGTTGGAGATGCTTAACGTCAAATATCGGACTTAAAGTGATATTTATATAGAGTTGTACACTGCCCATAATCGCATATCAGTCCCATATGGATAGGAAATCAAGCAAAGATGGGACTGATATGCGATTATGGGTAGTATAGTTCCGTTAGAGTACGGCAGTGTGAAAATTGTATTTAGAGAGTAGAAAGCGAGCAAAGGTCAATTTTGAGGAAGGTACTGGCTTGGTATTGCTGGTATTGGGATTTCATGTGGGTTATTATTTCTATAATCCTACGGCATTGGCATTGGATCCTGGGAATAGTTGTTTTTATCTCTTTAAACAGATCTGCTATTCTTTGAACGGCTGGGAGACCGCAAGTGTCACTGGTTTTCTTTTCGTAGAGAAGGCACCATTGCTCACTCTACCCTACTTCCTTTTTTTTGTTTTTCAGTAGTAGTGATGCGACGAGTCACAACAAATTTCCGTCATTGATTTTTAAACGTCGAAAAAGCGACTACAGTTTATATTTCTTAGAAAAACAAACGTCTTGATCGTCAAGGACTGCTATCAGTCAGGTTTCCACGTAAAATCTAACCTTAAGTGCTAAGGTGCAGGTCAGCGTCAAAAATCATTCAAACTTACCAGTTGCCAAGGGTGGAGGCAAAGGTCAAGCTCTGCTGATAAGCAGTTGACCGTTAACCAAGTTCTTATCTACCCAGTAAACAAAATCTACACTAACTGTCTGTAGTAAAATTCCTATCACTAAATTAGGTCGTGGTGTTTGGTCTGGTCGAGAAACCGGAAGCATCAATAAAAGTTAGTTGATTACAAAAAAAAAACAAAACAAAAAAGAAACTTGGAAAGTTTTTAACGAGTTCAGTTCATGAAACAAAGTAACATCAACCGACGCACACAACTGACAGCGGCCTCTTCGGGTGGTAGTTCGAAACATTTCGTCAGTCAGTGGTAGGAGAAGCTAATTTCCGTCCCATTTACCAGAGCAAACAAATTACCCCATAAAATGCTATCGTTAATGTAATGTTATGTTTCTGCCACTGCCATTAACTCTATGCATTGCTACATTGCAAACCGGAGATGTGGATGGGCGGCGATGCTACTTCTAGGAAACAAATGCAAACACTCAACATCCCATTAATACTAATTGAAGCGTTTCAGTTCTAAACAACAACACTCCCAAACTGCCTTCCAGGAATTTTCCTCAATCGAAAATGTATTTGAATTCTTGGATGACCCCCGATAGACTCAACCAAAACGTGGCAACGTGGTAACAGTCGACTGAAATTGATTTTTTTTACGGAATATGGTAACAACCCGGCCATCTCGTTTATGGACAATTTAAATTTTATTCATCACCGTCGTTGCCATGGACCACCATCATTTCTCGCTTTGAGTGTGCCATTTCTGTCGCTCCAACACCGTTTTTGTCGTTTACATCTACTGAAATTTATATTTATAGCGGACATTTTTCCGTTCATTTACGGTTATTACTCTGGCATTTCAGACAAGGATAATAACAAAAAAAAGCTCATCAAGATTACGCTCTTAAATTTTGCTCTGATCCCCGAGTTGTTGTAGCTGGGTACCAACTAACTGCTATCACGATCTGGAAACCACGCAGCTTCCCAGAAGAAAAGCCATTCATTCTGATCCCAGCTGCCAGGAGAACGGATCTCTATAGGTACGGTGGGCGCACCCTGTTGCCGCATTTGCTCGAATAACAACGGCAACGGCGGGTTGGCTGAAGCGAAGCTGGCTGGCTGATCGGATCCGATAATCTTATTGTAATTTATTCATGTAGAAATTCCCTGTTTTACCCCCGGACTTCTCGCCTGATATGGTGGTGCATGTTGGTTTTATATTCAAAATAGGATTCCGGACGGTTTTTGTTCTTTTGTGCATGCACTCTCTGGAGCCTGCTTCCGAACAAAAACATGAATACACATTCGAATTTTTCGATTACCGTTTCGCTTCAATGCTGCTCCATTTCAGTCGCCGAGCAGCTTTAGTCGTGCAATCCGATAGGGGCCTTCATCTTTCGCAGAAGGTCACGTTCGCCAATCGGGCCCGGGGGAAGGCACACGGAGGTCTATCCAATATAATTAGCATCAATTCGAACGACCCCATCCATGTACGTGAATCGAAGTAATTCCGTTCGTCGAAACGTGATGAAACTCAACACTTGGATGATTCACCGGGTTAGTTTAAGAGCTTGTTGGCAATATCTCGCGTGCTCGTTCAGGCGTGACACGGACTCGATCCTGTGGCTGTGCGCAGAACGACGCTTTATGCGCCGCCTCTTGTTGCCAACGCCCAAAATGTATATACGAGACGAAACACATTCGCGGGCCCGGCCACGGAGAACCTTCAATCGAAAAAAAAACTGCTCTCGAAAAACATAAATTTTTATGATTGATGACTTCTAGGTGATGGTGAAAACGCAACTCACGTTCGTAAATGGTACCGCCGTCCTCCCCCCTCTACTTCACGGCAGATGCTCAACCAGCCAAAAAAAAAAACATAATCATTTATTATAAAATCTGCGCTGCCGCGTGCACTCCACCCGAATATTACCACACATTTTTTCCGGGATCCAATCTGCTTCCAAGGATGAATTGGATTTTTTGTTGGATTCGAAAAATGGAATAAATTATCGTTGCAAGTTTTTTTTTTTTTGTTGAAATAGCAAGTCCTTTCGCATCATTGCCTCGTTTGCCGGCAGTGGGGGAGTCATGTTGGTAACATCACAATATTGATTCGGCTACAATGGATGATCGATTAGATGTACATACCTGAAAAGAAGAATAGAGAAGAAAACAATTGATAAGATATGTGTTGTGGATCAATCACGAAGAATGCGCAATCAGTCATCATCTTCCTCAGTTTTACGAGAAATTCACATGTTCATTTTTATTCGAAAAAAAAAGTCTTAGATACAGCGAGTTATCACAGTTTCCTAGATTTTTTCAAGTCCAGTTTTGAGCAGTTCCAAATAGCAAAAAAAAAAATTTGTTATGGGCCATCATTCATATTTGGGCAAAAATTCTGCCATTTTGAATATTGCATATTTTTTTCAAAATGGCGTATTCGTCACTTCTAATTGACGTCTAGCACAAAGTTTTAGGAAAAAATAAAGTTTTTCTTTCACGGTACCTATATATATTTTTTTAGGTGGTGCTTGATGAAGTACGTCTTCTTGGATGTAATTTTCTTTTTGCTGTGTCAGTCACACGAAGTTGAATGGTATAAGCAGAGTAATATTGATTTTATATGACACCAACGCACACCATCAACATTAGTGGGTAGGATTTTTTTTTCTTCATTAAAGAGATTTTTAGCCATAGGCTAGTTCATCTCTTTTAGTGGGTAGGAGAAGCATTCCCCTTCCCGATGATATTGTTGGTTTGTGTGGACGACCCTCGGTTGACGAGAAAAGGGCATAAGAAGGTTTGTTTACAAAAAGCTTGTATGCCCTTTTCACATGTGGCTCTTGAATTATCAAGTTTTGGGCAATTATCAAGGGTAAATTGAAAAAAAAAAAAACACCATTTGATTTGGAGAAGGGATGGAAAAAGATGGCAGATAAGGTTGATGAAGTACTTGTTCGCTAACTGGGCTAAAAGCGCAGCCCAGTTAGCGAATTCCACTCGCTAACTGGGCTGGCTTGTCAAACGCCAAAAAACACTGAGGGGAGCTTCAATGGATTGTTTGATCGACGTTAATAAAAATGCATGTGCCTCACCAATTATGACAACTAAATGTCAAACTAAATGTGACGTCTATTTTTGACGTATAATTGCTACAGCCCAGTTAACGAAAGCCCAGCTAAAAAACAGCCCAGTTAAAGATCGCCCAGTTAGCGAACAAGTACTGTAGTACAGCTGTGCAAGACATGATGGACGGTATTCAGCGAAAAGTTCAAAAATTCATCCGAAAAGCTGACGAATGACCAACTTTGTGTGACCAAATTCTAAATGGAACAGACTTTATGGGGATCAGTGTTGGGAAAATTTAAAAAAAATCAAATCTCACCAACGCCCAAGATCACGCTTGATTTTCGTAGACAAAAATCAACAAGCAAACAACTGCGGTTGATTTGGCAAGCTGTGATATCGCAGCTTGGAATATCAAGCAAACAAAACTCACCAACTGCTAATCTCAACAAACTGTGGTGAGATTGAGTTTCATGATTTTTGCTTTACACCCAAATGCAACCGAAACTTCCATAACGGCTGGAAGCAGTCACTTCGTGTGTGCCATCGGTGAATACTAAAAAGAGATAGCAAACTATACTATCTCTTTCTAAGAAAACGATGTGGAACGAAAACATGTTTGTGTCGAGTCAGCTCTCAGCTTGATTTTTGCGCTTTGTGAATAGTCTCGCAATATCAAAGGAGCTTGTAAAATCAATATCAAGTATGATATTTTGTTCCAATACGCGTGATATTGCGAGCGCATAGGAGCGGAAAAATATCAATTGATTGCTGATTTTGCCAACACTGATGGGGATTTTGAGTAGAATTACATGGAGCTCTAAAGAAAGTCAGAAGGAATTTCTGGGAGCATGCTAGGGGAATTCGGCGAAGGATTAAAAAAGAATTCGACCTACGGCAAAATTAATGATGATATGACTACAATCCTGAAACTACGCCTAAACCTATGGCTTAAAATCTCTTAAATTTTGAGGAATCAATTAATCAAAGAGAAATTCTCTGTAGAGTTGCAAGGAATTATGGATAATAGTTCCAAGGGGATCCAATTCTTAATGTAATTCTAAGCATTATTTGCAGAATTTCAAGCTAGTTTGCAGACAGCTTCAGGAGAATTCCTCAGAGAATTCATAATAATTGTGAGGGATTTCTTAAGGAGTGTCTGGTAGGAAATTTTGAGCTTTTTTAAATTTGCTGAGTAGTGTTGCAGGAGATTCTGATGAAATCTGCAAGGGAACTCAAAGGTGAGTTTCAAGATAATTCAAAGAAAATTATAAATGATCCAAGAGATTTTGAGAAGAATTTTGAGGTGAATTCAAAGGAATTGTTGGGAGAATACTTTCTTAATTATTGATGACATACCAAGATTTTTTTTGGGTATCAAGCTGGAGCTGCGTGACAGCTTAGTTTTCAAGACTTGAACCATTTGAATAAATTGTGCTTCTATCTTTGACAATACAGCAGAAGGACTAGCCTATGTTGGCAGCTTGAACACTGGATTCCGTGTGTATTGTTTCAAGATAGTTATGGAAAAAATGCTGTAACGTGTGCGCGTAGATACATCCGCGTAGTAAACCGATTGAATAAGTAAATATCTAAATTATGTAAGTTACGACAACCGCGCGAATTCCCAGAGCCGTGCGAGACAACCGAAGCGAGACAGAAAGGCTTATTATCATTTAAAGAGTGCCACCAAAATAAATGTGATAGCCTATGTTGGCAAGTTGATTAATTTTGGTTTCCTCCCTAGATATTCTACTTAGTTACTACTGAGCTTTGTATCAAATTAGTTAATTTAAAGAACGTATCAATCATTTCAAGATTTCGTTACCGTACCGAACAAATTCTAAACTACATACGCTCAAAACACTTTTGGCAAGCTCTGCCGAATTGCGAATCACTTCTGCGTAAGCTCTGTAGACGTAGACGCGTTGATTCCAACAGCCGCGAAAAGTTAAATATGCATCAATACCACATAAGGAAAGATCGACTTTAGTCACGTAGGGTTTAGTTCATAGATTATCATCGACTACTGTTTACAAATGTAAGTAGTGTTGTAGTGTAATAAGTGTAATTAGTGTTCAAAGAAAAAAGTTAACTCAAATGCTTTACCCGCATATATCAGAGAAACAATACCAACAAAAGATTAAAAGTTATGAATTGTCACATACCTCTACTTTTACTTATTTCCTAAACTATTCCTCTCCTTGTTAATCTGCTCAATGCTAATGGTCTGCTTGCGTTTTCTTATTGAAGTTCAAGACATAGAAAGATTTATTCTACAACTTTAAAGGTTAGTTGCCTCCTTAAGCGGACCCCCGCATCAAAATTATTTTGTTAATCTACCTAATGTTATTAGACTTTCTGAAGTTTCTTTTTTAAGTTCATTTGATGATTATGATATCTCGTTAGTCTAATTTAATAAATTATTGAAATCTCTAATTCACCTAATCAATCATAACCCATGCTTTATTAAGTAGCTGCACTTGTATTTGTAATGTAAAATTAAACGTGTTTCAAGTGCTTTCGACTTTGACCTACATTTATTATATCTTAGTTCGACCCATGTGACACCTTCAAGTGACTAAAATGCTCCACTTTGAAGTTAGTTTCCTAGCTGATTTTTAAATTATATAGGGTATATGCTCCAACTATGCTCACACGCTTCCACTATGTCGCACCGCAAAAATACGTATGAAGCACGCCACAGTGGAAATCCCGAGCCATAGTTCAAACACTTATCCCAAACAAAATGGAGCACATATAAGATTAGTTACAATACCATGAACACAAATGGTGTTTAACGTTGTTCCCTGAGTAATACCTCAATGAAAACAACAATGAAAGCTTGTCACGCAAATAGAAGGAGCACTGTTGGGCACTTTCTGAAATATTTCAATAGTATAATTCCCTTGAAAACCCAAATAAATGTATCTGCGTAAAAATAAATAAAATAAGAGTGATTTGCGGAAAAACCCACCAGTATCGCATCCAACGTCAGTGCCTATACGTAATGGTACTACAAAGCGGCTCTCAAACAAAGGAGTTACAAGTGTGATACTATCACTGCTGGACTAGATCTTTCGTTTTCTCATGCAGTGGTTCATCAGAGAGGGGAAGCTTAGTAATCCCCATCGCCGCTTTTTGACACGCACTACGTTACTCGAAGGGGTCCCACCTTTTTTGCTACATCCCGAACCAAATTCGATGGACACCGTTTGAAAATGTTCTATATCTTTCTGTGAATTACAGGGATGATGGTTGGATGACCGGGTTTCCAACCACTCCTCGGCGCATCCTCGAACTTCTAACACCGAGAAATCTCTTTGAGAGTTGGTGCACAGGTAGATTGAGATTAAGGAAACGCCACTGAACTAAAGAAGAATGAAAATCGGTTCTATAACATTCCCCAGAAAACCATTCCTCCGAAAACCATTCCCCAGAATGCACCATTTCCCAGAAAATTATGCCATGTATTAGATTGACTATTTTTGTTTATTATAGTCACTCCTGGAATCTTCTTTCGCGTATATAAAAAGAATAGAAAAACTTCTTAATGGATCAAGGCGTTTTCCTTTCTTTGAAAATATAAGAAAAGGAAATAATTAATTCGACAGTGAGCATGCATAAGGGCGAATACGCGATGATCGATTCTCTTAATCGATTTGCTCTTTGCATTGCTACAGCTAAGCGAAACAATTTTCTAGAATTTGTTCAATGCAGAGTAGTAACAGGTTGTATTGGCTATCAAAAGCAACAGCAAACGCACCGAGAAACGTTAAATCTAGCGAGTTATTAACAAAAGAGAAAATCGACGAAGAGAATCGATCGTCGAATTCTTTGGATATACGATAAAGAAGGGAATATTCCCTTCTTTTAATATATGAAAGAGAACATCATTAATTCGTTAAATATATAATAAAGATGGGAATATTCTGTTCTTTGAAAATTTAAGAAAAGGAAATCATTAATTCTTTGGATATACGATAAAGAATGGAATATTTCCTACTGTAAATATGTAAATAATATGAAAAAGAAGGGAATATTCCCTTCTTTGAAAATATAACAAAAAGAAAGAATTAATTATTTGGATATACGATAACGAAGGGAATATTTCCTTCTTTGAATATATAGAAGAGAACATCATTAATTCGTTAAATATATGATAAAGAAGGGAATATTCCCTTTTTCGAAAATATAAGAAAAGAAAATAATTAATTCTTTAGATAAACGATAAAGAAGGGAATATTCCCTTCTTTGAATATAATATATTATATTATGCGACACTGCAACTACTACTATGTTAGATGTATGACTTGTCAATTTTCGCAACGCAATGTCTTTCAATAAATCACTCAATCAATTTGATGTTTCAAAAGGGCTTTGTTGACACATCATACCTTACCGAAAACTAAAGCACAACAATCCTAATTATTATTTCAAACCTATCAACATATTTAGCACATCTTTCCTAAAACTTCACTTGTTCGTAAGCGCCTGGTTGAAGATATGACTTTCGCTATTGACATTGTCTGTAATTAACAAATACACTAAATAGGAAGATTTATTATACAACTTCATAGGCTAGTCGCCTCCCTAAGAGGACCCCCCGCGTCCTATCTCTTATGTTAATTAGCTTTCTGAATTCTATAATTGAAGTTTATTTAATAAAAAACTGAAATCTCTAATCTACCTACACAATCATAACCCATGCTTTCAAACTACAATTTAACGTGTTTCAAGTACTTCTGGCTTTTACATATATTAATTATATCTTTGTTCGTCCCAGATGACACCTTCAAGTGACTAAAATGCTTCACTTTGAAGTTAGTTTCCAAGCTAATTTTAAATTGTATATTGTATAGGGTAAATGTTCCAACTACGCTCTCACGCTTCCACTATGTGGCACCACAAAAATACATATGGGTATGTCACAATAGAAGCACACCACAGTGGAAATCCCGAGCCACAGTTCAAACACTTATCCCAAATCAAAATGAAGCACATATAAGATTAGTTACAATACCATGTACAAAAATGGTGTTTAACATTGTTTCCTGAGTAATAATTCAATGAAAACAACAATGAAAGCTTGTCACGCAAATAGAAGGAGCACTGTTGGGCACTTTCTGAAATATTTCAATAGTATAATTCCCTTGCAAACCCAAATGAATCTATCTGCGTAAAAATAAATAAAATTAGAGTGATTTGCGGCAAAACCCGCCAGTATCACACCCAACGTCAGTGCCTATACGTAAGCGTACTACGACGCGGCTCTCAATTAAAGGAGTAACAAGTGTGATACTATCACTGCTAGACTAGATCTTTGGTTCTCTCATGCAGTGGTTTATCAGAGAGGGGAAGCTCAGTAATCTCCATTGCCTGCCCATGACGCCATTCTATCGCGGCATGAGCCAGCAACGCCGACCATAAACCCACCGTCTCCAACACTCCACTAGCATGAAATTAAGCCCGCCCACCAACAGCAAGGTGCAAAAACTAGCCAAGGGGAGGGGTTATCGTATATCCAAATAATTAATTCTTTCTTTTTGTTATATTTTCAAAGAAGGGAATATTCCCAAAAAGCAATTACGCCCAAATCTCAAATCACTCCGGATATAAAAGAAAACATCATTAATTCGCTAAATATATGATAAAGGAAGAAATATTCCCTTCTTTGAAAATATAACAAAAGGAAATAATTAATTCTTTGGATATACGATAAAGAAGGGAATATTCCCTTCTTTGAATATATAAAAGAGAACGTTATTAATTCTTTGGATGTATGATAAAGAAGGGAATATTCCCTTCTTTTAATATATAAGGAAAATATATAATCAATAGCTTTTCGCAAGGGATTCAGGGTAGTGACCATTTGGGATAATAACGAGTGGAATAATGTTATAAATTTGTAATCGGTAGTTCAACGTTCCATGCACCGTCCATCACGAGAAATTCTTCAACTCAGGTCGAACAATTCTTCGATAAGGTTTAACAGTTTCCGACTGGTTGAATTGGATTGCATAATAGACCCTTTGACTTATTAAATGATGAACGAAGTGCTCAAAAACTTGAAGGTTGTCATTTTATAAAGTGCTTAAAAAATGGTTTGGAATTGATAAATACATAGTTCCATAAAAGTAAACATAGTGTACTATCAATAGTAAAAAAAAAGAAAAGTGAAAATTACTAATTTCATCATCTTTTCTGGGGAATGGTACATTCTGGAGAATGTTTTTCTGCGGATTGGTGCATTCTGGGGAATGTTATAGAACCTGAAAATCAAACTTCATTTAAGCTTTCAGCATTCGCGCCAACTTTTGTAACAGGAGCACTTTTCACCTTGTGGGCACTTTATGAAACCTAATATTTTCCAAAATATTCTTCAAGCATTGGTCTATTGGACATGGGTATTAAATTTCATGAAACATGTTGAGTTTCACGTTGAGCGAGTTTCAAAGTCAGTAGGTTTAATTATAGTTTTCGTGTTGTACTTTGTACAACAACGCGAGTACTGAAAAGTTAAACTACATTCGTGATCCATCGTTACTTTGAGAACAAACACACGTGTTCTTCCGTGCGTGAGTGATCCTGGTAGTGCATGCTTCAATCTAGATCACTACACTGTTTCCGCAGCACATGGGCATCACATACCTACTTCAATTCAAATTCTTCCGAACTGAATATAGCAGCATAGAGATGTTCTACTACCGAGCACTGCAAACAACTGGTGCTAACCGTGCAAACAAAGCTGTTCAATACAAACAAGCTGCTATACCTAACCTCACATACTCTTGTCTAATGCTCCACCATTGGAAGACTGTATGCGCAAAGCACACAAAAAGAGCACTATGAGCTGATGACTCGCTGCTGCTGAAACATCATGTAACAAACAACTAGTCATTGTGCTTTCACTTCAGCTCCACCACCATACATAGTAGAGTTGATGTGAAGAAGTGAATGTTGGTTTTATGCGAGTTTATCGAACCATCGACACGGGCAGTCAATCACCACAAAACGGGTGTGTTTGCAAGAAAAGTGCGTGTAAAGTCGCTCGTACCATGAGAACTTTCGTTGCAGCAGGTTGTCCCATTTCACAACAACGGAGGGACGTCTGCGCTGTTTTGCATCGTGTAGCGCCGAAATTTCGCTCCTCCGCTTCTCATCAAGTTCATGGTCGTCGAACGATTAAAAATTGAACACCACCATGACAGGCGAGCAGCGAGATACGTACCGCAACCGGTCGACCGACATCGGCAGACATTGTGGTAACACGTGAAAATTGTTCAGCAACCACCCCCAGCCAGTCAGCCAGCCAGTCAGTGCATTTCACTCTCTGAACAACAGCCATAGGAAGGTGTATAGGTATGTACGAGTGACGACAGAAGCGCCTGCCTGGCCGTGCACGCCATGGCATCAAATTGCGATGCCTTTCCCTTTTCTCGCCGTCCGGTTTCTACCCAGCCCGATTACCGGGAGACCGCGAGCGCAGCAGAGAGAACGTGCTGACATGAAACCGGCTCCGGGAACATTAGGTAGGAACGTTTTCACTCTACTCGCCGAGCGAACGAGAGTTTGTTATTTTTTTTCTCTGTTCGTTCGTTGTTGTTGTTTTTGTTTTCGTTTTGTCCCAGCGTGAGTTGTGTCGCATTTCATTCCACGCCGGACTCTCGACTCAACAATGACGACACACAACCCGGCTTTCCCTCATCGGTTGTTGTTGTTGTCGTCGTCGTACATACAGATCAGTCTATCGCTTGTTGGTATAATAGCGCGGTGAAAAGGAGTATGCCTCTGTGTTCCCTTACTGTATGAGTATGGGGATGCGAGTGACGACGACGACGACGACGATGGTGCTGTATTGTTTACGCGGTGGCCCCTGGTTCGTTGTAGAAATGTTTGGGCAATGTAAACGAGAACGGCACATGGAATTCATAAACATAACACGGATATTTTGATTGCATTACTGGAGGAAACGCCAACCGGGGTGTGCTGCGGCAAATTGTGATAGGGAATTCCAAACCAGCATACGCGCTATAGTATCCATTCCAAACACATCCATCGCAGATTTAGCTTTTATCTTGGATGGTCGAAGTCAGAATATGCTTTGTCGGACGGAAGCGAGATCCAAGCGGAGCTTGGCTTTTGATTTCTCATCTGGAAGCTTCACAATCACTCCCGTCATGATTTTACTTTTCATCTCTTTGAAAGCACCCACCCTCTTTCTCACCCGGCGCGCAAATCCAGCCTGAAACTGACTGAAACGTGCCGTGGCGGAAAAAGCTCTTTTGTTCTCCTGTCCATCACGTGTCACGCACGCTGACACACGCTTGCTAGGATACAAATCTGGCAACTTCATGCTTCTTATTGCACATAATACAACCAGGGGCCTGGCTGGCGGCCACGGTAACGAATTCTCCCCCGTCGTATGAGATAGACGGTTTCGACAGACGTGTTGTTCAACCATTTCTCTTATAGCTCCAACCGACATTATCCTCGGATTAAATCCCGATTAAAAATGTCCGGCTGCTTTGATATCGACATCGGTGTTAATCAACACGACTCTAAGTAAACATCTTGCAGATCATCCAAACAGGGTCGGTATTAAAAGTTAATCCGAGCTGGGGCCGACCGCCATTATTGTTTAAACCTGTCGTTTTGAAACGTCAAGGTTTTGTTCGGCAGCATCTGCCACCAGCAGTCATCATGATACCGAAAGGATATACCGCAATTGCCACAGGATCACGTGTGTCATAATACCAACCATTTCACCGTTGTGCTTCCCTCTATTTGCGGTTAGAAATTTTCAAAATTCTCCACCAAGCCATGCGTGTGCAGCAGAGCACCGGGTTGAGCTCGTGCAGTTGCCACTGCTGCTGCTGCTGCTGCTGCTAAAGTATAGAATATCCTTAGGAACGAAATCGAACAACCGCAGCAGCTTCTGAGTCATACATGCTCAGACGGATATTGGCGTCCCCCGTGGTTTCACATCAGCACATGCACAGCACACGAACGACACACGTCGCTCATCCATATAGGTAGAAAAGAGAATCCAGTAGCGAGGATAGACGCTACCTGCTGCTTTTCCGGGGTTCTTATTAGTTTCTTTCGGCCCTTCTCGAGGTAGGGTGATGACGTAATGGTGATTAACTTGCGTTTCTCAGTGGGTGTTTGAATATACTATGTCCAGTTTCTGTTTGTCATGAGGTTATAAGGAAATTCAAGAATCTGTTAAACATGGCTCTTGCGAATTAGTTTAGTATTTTAGTGCTCAATAGGAGTTCCATTGGTTAGGATATCACTGATCAGCAACTTGGTCCTTGATTGACACGTAGACTGAAGTGATAATCTGGTACAACCTCGGGAGTTTTGCAGCGTGTTCATCGGGGATGCAATCACATTTTGGAGCACTAGATGCACTGGCTAAAAATACAATTAAAGTTTAATTTTATCCTTTAAAAAGAATGAACATCAATAGGATAAAAGCTGTAGACAATACAGTCGACACTCGCTAGTTGGGCCTCTGCCTGTTCCGCGAAGCGAGGCTGACCTTAACCCAAACCGCTTCAATTATAGTAAAACTTTCGTCGGCGATCACCCAGGAGGCGAATGCGTTGGAAACAGCGATGAGGACGCCACTACCGCGAGTACGAACGCTTTTGGATGAATTACGGTCTAATCTGTAGACAGTAAAAGAGCCGCCAAGCAGTCGCACTGAATCGACCCTCCCATCGAGCCAAGTTTCTGTGAATACATAAACGTCATATTCCCCGTCAAGCACAGCCAGATTAACATCGTTCAATTTAGTTATGAGTCCCCTGGTGTTCGGATAGTAGACTCGTAAACCGCTAGAGGGTTCGGTACGAGCCGTTTCAATTGTAACTTGTCTAGGATCCGAGCGGGAGAACGGTGAACTATCAGGCAACGAAAGATCATCTGGCGAAGAAAGGCTGGAAGTGGTGCCCATAACCGAAAGCGATAATGAACTGAAACCAAGCGGATCAACAGTTGAATTCACATGGAACATGAATTTATGGGATAGTTATGAAGGAATTCTGAAGAGAATTCGAATGGAATTCGACTAGAAGCTCCAGGTAATTTTGAGAAGTATTTCAAGATAATTGTTAGGAGAACTAAAGGTGAATTCCCAGATAGTTCTGATGAGACTATTATGTGGATTGAGAGGAGGGAAATTTGAAGAAATTTCAGGGAACATTGTATAAGGAAATTCGGAGGAGAATTCAAAGTGAATTTACCTTGCTACAACCCTGGCATTGTTCCTAATACATTGAAGTCTTTTTTTACACGATTTTTCGTGATTTACACGGTACGTTTTTAACGATTTTTCGACAACGATACAACATATCGACTTGATTCCAATCACATTATCCGTTTCAAGCTATAGGTAATCGAATGGCAAACTTAAAAAAAAAATCACAATTTTTGGTGTAAATACATAAATTTATAAAATTTGTCTTTATGGACCATAGCATGCTGTTATTGCAAATGGCATCAATATTCGATTTTTTTAAAACATTTAAGCATGTGAAAAATCAAAATCTCGTAGGTACATATCCACCGTGTAAAATAAGACCTGAGACCACAAATTATATAGGGGAATTTACGTATTCTCGGCAACCTAAGCAGCGACCTTCTTTCTATAGCCTTTTTCTCTAAGAAACGCACACATATGCAGTATTGGTTTGTTTACAATCTTTTGCTGCCAGCTGCTCTAACAATTTCAGTCGAAAGAATTGTCAAAAACTGTTTTGAAACGCTTTTACAAAGCTCCAATCTTCTCTAGTGAGAGCGAGTATTGTCGGCAACCAGTTTTTCTTCGGCAACCGTTCCATTTGAACTGCATGTAAATCTGCTGTTCTATTATCGGCAACTCGAAATCAGCTACAATTTGTAGTGCGTGTGTTGCATTTCAAGAAAACCTTGCTAGATTTCTTTTTCTGAGTGGTAAAAATATAGTCAAATTGAAGCTGAAAGCATAAAGAATCGTTTGTATGCATTCAGCGAAGTGTTTTCGTAAGAAAATCCAGTGAAAATAGTGTTTCAATTTGTGTTGCCGAAAATAGTCTGTCATGCCGAAGCCGTCATTTCCCCTATATTTTATTTAATTTATTTGATAAGGCTCAACCGAATTAACTTTACAGAGCCGAGAATTCTTGTTCGCTATACAAATAGACTGGCCCACAAAAATAAAAGTTCTAATTTTCCACGGGCCAACCCAAGATTTGTGCCATTACGTGAGAAAATCACTCTCTGCAAATTTCAGCTCATTCGGATGTAACACGTTATTTCAACCAAATCTCCTGCATGAACGTTAAACCAAAAGCGCCAGCCCGTGTAACGTTAAAAAGATCTGAAATATTCAGAGAGTGGTTATCGCACCAAAAGACACGAAGCTGGCCTGTGGAAAATATGAACTTTTACTCTTAGTGGTAATCTAGTTGATACGTTGTATAAGCTGCCTGTATTTTGTTGCAATATACGAGCAGAATGCACATAATTAACTAATACCTCCATGATACTAACTTGAATCGTGATGCTGTCTTCAGCAAAGTTGTTTCTTATAACGTGTGCTGAAATTCTGAGCTTAATCGAGTTTGCTGAATCAGTTCTATGCACGAAAGAGTGAAATAGCTGTCAGAAATAAAGATTTTAGTGACCATGTTGAATAAATAAGTGACCAAATAGTGACTTATAGTTGTAAAAATAGTGACTAAAAAGTGACCTAAGAGAAGGCACATCAAAAAAATGTTTGATGTTTTCGACTTATTCAATTGTTATCTCATAAACACTTATGTACGATATGAACCGTTAAAGCGACAGATTCAATAGAAAGTTTATTACCAAACCGACGGTATTAGTTACGGTGTCTATTAACTTAAAAAAAAAAACATTCCTTAAAATACCTGGAAGTTTCAAAGAATTAAAAAAAAAATCTTACCAAGGAAAATTTAAAGAAAATAATGAATTTTAAAATACAACCATTTATCTTTGAACTTTAAAGATTCACAGTGGAAATAAATTTAAAAAAAAATAATTTTTTTTTTGGTTTCTGAACACCACTTTTTTCTGTAACGTTTCCGAAGTTTTCCTAAATTTATAGAACTTTTGAAATTTTCATAGAATTAGAACGAAATAATTAATATATTTCTATGATTTTCACTGAAGTTCTCAAGATTTTTTGAAGTTCATAAAACTTTTCTTATAATTTAACACTACACTACGACACTAATTTAAAACTTCTTCAATAGTCTAGACTTTTCTGGTGCCTAAACGATTACTGAATTTCTTTAAAGTTTTCTAGATTGCCCTGAATTTATCAGTATTTTTTAAGAACCCGCAACTTTACTGAAATTAATTTATTTGCCTTGAAGTTTTGAAAATTTTCCTCAAGTATTATAACCATTATCAACACTCGCTTTTCCCTGAACTTATCTATGCTTACCAGTAGTTTTCTAAATTTGTTCAATAATTACTGGATTATTTTCTGATACATATTCATAATTCCCTGACGCGTCTGACGTTTTAAGATCAATCATAGGATTTTTGGAATACCCTATAATTCCACGGAACTCCTTGTGAGTTGTAAGTATTCTGAAGCTATCTGATTGTCGTCGAAGTACTCGGAATCTCTCAAGTTCGCTTGACACCTGTGAAGTTCTCTGAAATTCTAGCAACTTCATAAAAGTTCCTGAAAAGTCTCGGATGCTAAAAGAACTGCTTTTAAGTTCTTACAACTTGCAGTAAGTTTCCCATATCTTCAGCGTGTTAACTTCCCTTATGTTCCTGCAGTTTGTTTATAGAGCTTCACTGAAATTTTCGGCATTTTATTTCATTTCTCAGAACTTCTCCGAAGTTTCTATAATTGTTGTAAAGTTAATGGGACTGCATTGAAGATCTCTAATCTTTCATAAAATTAATTACGAACTTGAAACAAATCATTTATGTTTTTACTTAATTCTGGCACTTTGAATATTTTCAATATCTTGAACTTGTACATGGAATACGAAACTTCAAGACATTGAATACTTTTAGGCTTTGAACTTACTTACTTCGAAAACTCAGGTAATTTTATCCAAAAAAAATGAATAAACATCCTGTACATAGAGAAAGACGATTAAACGTCACAACGTAAAGAATAATCAATCTTGAAATAAATTTACGCTAAAAAAGTTGAAAATAGTGACTTATTACAAGAAAAAATGTCGAGTATTAGTACAAGATACTGAAGAAGTCAGCACATTTTAGACTAAATACGCGTATCTGTCAAGGATAAGCAAATAAGGTAGTGGAATTAAATGGAAATTACTAATCTTTCTCTCTCTCATTATAAGAAAAAGTGACTTTAGTGACTTGGCCTTAAAAAAAGAGACTTTTTAGTGACTGACTTGAAAAAAGTGACCAAGTCACTAAAAAGTGACTCGGTGAAGTAATGTTATTTCTCCATAAATTTCAACCAATATCCCCATATAAATTTTAAATCAAAAGCGCCAGCTCGTGTTAGATCCCAATGATCTGAAATTTTTAGAGAGTGTTTTTCTCACCTTATGGCACAAATCTAGTAGTTGGCCCGTTGAAAAAAATGATAAGGAATTTCCCCCATATAAATGTGGGCCAGTCTACTATACAATACATCTTAAAACTATAGTCAAAAGATACAACACAATAAACATTTTATCTTTCGCTATTCAATAAGCCTCCTCCACTGGTTTCATTGTATGGCAGATTCGCCAACGGGGGGTCAGGGCGCTTCTATTGCAGGAATGGACGCAAAACGTGGTCTGCACTCACACATTCATCACGAAACGGTTGCTTTCCAAAGTCGACGACACATCGACTGAAAGAACACAATGGTTGCTGCCGAGGGAGCAGACGATCGCATGACCTACTTCTGTCGACAGCCGAGTGAACACTGATAATCAAATTATAGATGATCATAATACTCTATGTAGCGCTTTAACTACGTATACTCAGCCAAGCAGGGCCCCTTTTGATACCTTCTTATTCCTTTCGAGAAACGAACCACGGCGAAAACTCTCTAATTTTCTAAAACAGATCGAAGTTAAAAAATCTTTGCTGAATTTCAAGCTAGTTTGAAGATAGTCTCAAAGGAATTCCTAGGACACTTCTTTAGAAGTTTGAGGGGTTTACAAGAAATTTCCGAAAGGAATCCACAATGTAAGTTAAAGGGAATTTTCAACATGTTTCCAAAAAAAAATTCATGTATCATTCCAGGAGGATTCGGAAGAAAGTTCCAATCGAAGAATCTGGAGAAAATGCCAAGGTGATTTCAAAAGATTCTGTCACAAGAATTTGAGGAAGAATTCCAAGAGTATTCTGAGAAGCAGTTTCATGGAATTCTGATGTGAATTCCAAGGAAACGTTAGGACAATACTACTAAGGATAATTCCTAGATTATTTTGAAAATAATTTCAAGAAAATTCTAAGCTAAGCTTTAAGGGAATTCTGCGGAATTTTTTTTAAAAAGTTACAAAGTTATTCAAACCGCTGAAAATTGGACATTGTAATACTTTTGAGGTAGGTATTTGGAATTATTTAGAAAAAAAATAACAAGTTCTAGGACTTGACAAATGTTTGATTTAAATTTAGATGAAACTCTGGCGCATTGCTAATTTGATTAGATCTCAGAATTTGTGATATCTCGTACTAATGTGGTGATTACATCTGTGCTTTTTGCGAGCGCTAGTGTACTGAAAAGTAGCCAGCATAATGTAAACAGGGCGTCAGCATCTACCAGCATGCGATTTCAGGAACAACTTAAATTCGTGCTAGTTGGTTGAATTGACTGAGCTAGTGAACTAGCATAAGTGTAAACAGCCCATAAGGGAAAGTTAAGAATTGCGAGCTTGAAAACAATACAAGATATCGGACTTAGAATTTGTATTTTTCAGAATTCGATTACTTTTTTTTTTTTTTTATTATAGTCACTTTAACACTCTTGGGTCATTCGTGACTTGTCCGGGGGTGAGATTTGAACTCGTGACTTTGGCGTGAGAGGTATGGATGTTAACTACTACGCCGGGGTCGCCCCCTAAATTCGATTACTAAATTCATAAAGCAAATCAACTTATTTTAAGGCTCAAATCAAATTCGCTGTTGTTTTCGAATCCCAGTTAACGAACGAATAAAGGCAGAACAAATTAATTCACTAGGAACGCTTCTTTTGTTTTTAAGAATAGCTAATGGAAATATTAATATTATGCGTTCTTATAGCCTCTAAACATAACTATCGTACCAAACGTCTGATTGATTCACGTCGATATCATTTGATATAGGGGAAATTGCTCTAATGTTGGCCTATGGATCTAAGATTGGGCCCATCGCTAAAAATCTGCTATTTATCAATTTTATCTAGATGAACGCGTCATTGGGACGGTACTAATGGATATTTTTGGTCGCTATTGAACATTTAGTCGATTGCTGAGTTTGGGCCAAAATTAGGTGCATTTAGGCCGACATTACATCCATTTTCCCTATTTGAAGATTTTGTTGCATACGCTGAAAATCTGAAAGCTGCGTTCTTCCCTTCCGTTAATTCAAGACCAACAATTGAAATGGCCTTAACTCCATTTTGTAAACAAACCTTGTAAGGCCATTTTCTCGCGAACCGAAGTCCGCAAAGGCAAACCAACATAATGAACAGGTATGGGAAATTCTCCTCTACCCGATTGTGGTTTAGGTTTGCGAATGAAGGTTTCGGTTCGCGAGACAATGGCCTTACAAGGTTAATTTACAAAATGGAGTTAAGGCCATTTCAATTGTTGGTCTTGAATTCTCGATTACTTTTTCGAAGGGACGTATCAGCTTTTGTAAACAATGCATTTGATCGTCGATTTGACGTAACTGATAGCTCGCCCACGCATGTTAACACTACCATTCAATAGGAGAAAATTTCCCCTACCTGATAGTGGTGTTAGTGAGCGTGAACGAGCTACCAGTTGCGTCAAATTGACGATCAAATGCATTGTTTACAAAAACTGATACGTCTCTTCGAAAAAGTAATCGTGGATTATAATTTCAAAATACTTTAAAGTAGGGTATACGTCCCTAACCTCGGTCTAATATGCAGCCATAGATTACGTTTTTAATCATAACTCATCAATTAATTTACCTGCAAACGATATTCTACTGCTAAATGGGTATGCTTAGATATGCTTATCATGTCGTTTGCTATCAGGAACCGCAAAAAGTTGAAAAACTTACTTTTTTTAAGACAAAAACTCACCAGGGAAATGTATGTAATATCGGTCTATTGTCCCCAAATTGGGTCTATTTATGGATGCAACTTCGTCCTATCCTGTTTGATTCTCAAAAAAAACGCTCTTGGTAACGTTTTCTTATGTATTTTTTTTTATCACTATCACTGTTAACTTAATACTCTTCATTCCTCAAAACATTTCTTAGAGAAAATTTTACGAAAACTACATTAAATCACTCAAGTTAAAAATTAAAAATTAAAAATTTCGCTTATCGTCTTTCGACCGCAGAATATCTAAATCAAAACATTGTGATGTTCATTATACAGATTTGGCAGAAAAAATCTCCCTTCCTGTTCGTTCCTTATCATCCAAATGCAAACCACATTGTTGACGTTACTCTTATTGCTATATGCTGTCAAATGAATTTCATGGGCCAAAGTTAGGAACATAGAAAAGAAATGTGTCCCTAAAGTTGGGTCCATGATTTACTTGTGAAAACGTTGTTAAACAATTAAAATAAACATAAAATATTCAAACAGTAACTGTGAGTTTTACGTCTAGTGTGTATTATCAGGTAATTCCATTCAATAAATGCCATAATCAGGCCATTTGATGATCGTCAGTGCAACCTTCCCATCTTAACCTTAGAAGTCATGGCGGCTAAAAACTCCGAACAGAGTGATATTCTCAACCAGTTTTATTACTTACGAGAGCTGAAAATGTATTGAAATGTTGTGATATAAATTGATTTGTGTGTGGTACACATTTATCAATCATCAGTGATCAATATTTTCCTTATTTTTTGTGTAATATTCCTTAATTAATTATTTATTTGCGTGATAGGCCGAATGAAAGGACTAGACCCACATTACATACCGTAACCCTATGTGCCAAAATATATATCCAAGCGTCCAAGAAGTTATCAGAGTCGATTTTCCGTCGGTTGTTGTATTTTTTCCTTTACTTGGTTGCTGATCCGGTCAAAATCTTTCGGAGGCAGTTTGCCCTACCTGCTACCAGAACCAAACTTCAAAGTGCATTTCTTCTCAAGCTGCTTATTCATCTCTGTCTACGGCTGTTTGTGAGAGGATTGCCCCTGAAGGATTGAGACTGACAACCAGTTTATTTGTTAGACTCAAATGTTCAAAAGAACTCCACGGAGCCGAGAAACATTATATAATTTTAGAATTACAATAAAGTATTAATGAGGGACGTTGATGATGAGCTCTTCTTACTCTTCCTTGGAGGTGACTTGAGTTTAGCTTCCGCTTTCATCCATGCCCTCAACTCTAAAGCTGGGTTTAGATAGGGCAAGTCAATTGATCAAGTCAGTTGAATTCAACTGACTTGAACGCGAATTGAACGTGTAAACCATACCATTCAACTGACTTGATCAACTCACTTGAATTGAAAAAAAGTTGAACCAGGCTCAACTTTTCAAGCCAATTGAATTCAACTGAGTTGATCATTTGACTTGCCTAGTCTAAACCCAGCTTAATTGTTTTTCCTTCAGCAGCGCCCACCGCTTGGCCTCCTCTGCGTCCGCTATCCGCTCTTTCTCGGTAACGTCCACTATGCCGAATTTGTAGTAGTAATGTTGCGGAAACACTTGTATAACAAGCTATGAGCATGAGCATTATTTGTATAATAAATTCTGAGCACATCCATGGTGATACTTGTATAGTTTTTGGATGTACTCGTAATGTATTATACAAATAATGCTCATGTTCATAGTTTGTCATACAAGTGTATCCGCGGCACAATACGCATCATTTTTGCACTTGAAAACAGCCGACTGCTGTTTCTTATTTTTTTTTTTTTTATATTAATTTATTTGTACGAGCCTGTATGTATGAATCATGTATAATGCAAATGATAACTCGGCTCTGTAAAGTTTATTCGATTGAGCCTAATCGAATAAACTTTACAGAGCCGAGTTATCATTTGCATTATACATGATTCATGTCTTAAATCTAGAGTTAAAGGAATTGAACCGATTACTCGCGGTCGTCTCGAGGTTAGTGGAGATTTACAATTTTTTGGATGGGGAAAGGGAGAAGGAGGTTTGAAATATGATTTATTATACAAATATTTAATTAATCCTAAAACATGAACTTATTTCTATTCATCTTGAAGACAAACATTAAAAAAAAAACTACACGCACAATACACAAACTAAACACAAGGTTAATCAAACTTACAATCTAAGGTTAGTATTCTTAAAGTAAACATATATGAGTTTCATAAACTCCAGATCACGTCTAGCCAAAATATCCCGAACTGGAACATTAGGTTGTCTACCTCGAGCCCGAAGGGAATCGCATAGCTCAGATCTGACTCCACGATGCTCAGCACAAGACCAAAGGATGTGATCGGCGTCTTGGTAACCTTGTCCACATTCACAGAGATTGCTGTCTCCCAGCCCAACACGAAACAAGTGAGCGTTTAACGAATAGTGATTGGACATGAGGCGAGACATCAGACGAATGAAGTCTCGACCCACATCCAACCCCTTGAACCAAGGACTCTTCGACACCTTAGGGATGATCGAGAATAGCCATCGTCCCAAAATCCCTTCACTCCATTTATTTTGCCAGCTGGCGAGCGACTGTTGACGATAAATGAAGAAAAATTCATTGTAGGCGATTTGTCGATCGTAAATATCGCCTTGCATAGCGCCCACCTTAGCAAGTGAGTCCGCCTTCTCATTGCCCGGAATCGAGCAATGAGATGGGACCCATGCAAAGGTGATGACAAAAGATCTTAAAGATAAAGCACTCAGAAGCTCTCGTATTTTCATGAGAAAATACGAGGAGTGCTTTACCGGCCTCATGGATCGAATAGCCTCGACAGAACTGAGACTATCCGTAAAAATAAAATAATGATCTGGTGCAAGTGAGGCGATCGTTTCTAGCGTATAATGTATTGCCGCCAGCTCAGCAACATATACGGAACAAGGAGCTTGAAGCATTCGAGAGGCGCTATGAAATTCGTTATAAATACCAAAACCAGCGGACGCCTCTATTAATGATCCATCTGTGAAGAACGATCTTGCGGAATCAACTTGGCCAAACTTTGCAGCGTAAATTGACGGAACAATCATGGAACGATGATGTTCTGGGATCCCACGAATCTCCCGCGTCATGGATAAATCAAAACTAACTGAATTGCCGAAGTCGGAGAAGCATACACGATGAGGATTATGCTGTGAAGGGCTGACATCCTGAGCTATGTACACGTAGTACAATGACATAAAACGAGTTTGAGGGTTTAGCTCAAGAAGCTTCTCAAAGTTTTCGATTACCAGTGGGTTCATAACTTCACAACGGGTGAGGAGCCTGAGGGACAATTCCGAAAACCGATCCGATAGTGGCAACATGCCCGCCAACACTTCGAGACTCATCGTATGAGTCGAGTGCATGCATCCTAACGCGATACGAAGACAACGATACTGGATACGTTCCAGTTTGATGATGTGAGTTTTAGCCGCCGACTGGAAGCAAAAACTACCGTACTCTAAAACCGATAAAATCGTTGTCCGGTACAACGTTAGAAGATCTTGCGGATGAGCTCCCCACCACGTTCCGGTAATTGTTCGGAGAAAATTGATCCTTTGTTGGCATTTTCGTCTCAGATACTCAATGTGGGATCTCCAGGTGCATTTGGAATCGAACCAGACCCCAAGATATTTGAAAGACAAACTGCTGTTTCTCTACGGCGCTTGCTTTCTCTCCACTCTTCTTCCAGGAAGACCGCTTCTCCGTTTGGCGAAGCACCACCAGTCACTACACCATCTCTTCCTCATTCCATTGTTGGTTTTCGTCTTACGTTCGTAGTTGAACTGACTGTTTCCGATCCTTTTGCTTAGGGCACGAATGCATCCGATGCCCCTCCATATTACAAAGGAAACACACATTTTTGTTCCCTTGATAGAATATGTTCTCCATTCGATTAAGGAAATCCAGCGATATGGGAATCTCCTTTTCTACATCCATATATAGACCCGGCACACCTGTAAGGATATCGAGGCCCAAGGCAGCTGAAAATTTCTCCCGTACTACACGCTTTACATCACCGTATTTCCCTAGCACCAATACTAGATCGTTACCCGGGACTTCTTGTGGGAGGTCGCACACTCTCACGTATTGAACGATGCCTCCAGCAGGCAACATACGTACCTCGAATGGAAAACTAATTGTTCACGGTTGTGCAGCAGACAATGTAGCATGGAAGCTTCTGATTTGAACATGATGAACATAGATTTCTCCTCCACTATGCGATATGTAGCGATCATCTCAGTGGGATCCGCGTCCAGTGATTTCACAAAATTCGAAATTTCTTCCACAGATGGTCTCGCACTAGTATGTGTGAAGCTGAATCTAATCGTCAGCTTTATTTCCACCGTCATCACCACGCAAAGCGAACGAACTGCAAACAATAAGCAAGAACCGCAACAATAGGTTGCTCTTGAAAGATCGACTAACGTGTGACTCACACCGAAAAAACGCACACCTGCTTGTGTCGACAGCTAAGAACGGACAGAGAGAATTATCTTCTCTGAATTCTAATGAAAACTCACTTGGAATTCTCCTTCGAATGCCCTTGGTAGTACCCTCGGAATTCCCTGGGAAATGTATGCTCAAAATTTGAAATTCTTCTCTGAATTCTTTTTACTATCCACCTGGAATTATCCACATAAATCTCTGGAATTTGCCTAATAATTAATTAAAAACTATACTCAAAGATCTCCAGAGAGAGTTCTTCTCGGAATTTCATTGAAACCCTCATTAGAACATATTTGGAATATTCATTGGAATTGGACCTGGAATCTTCCTCTCAATCGACATGGAATTCTCCTCAGAACCACCTACAAATTCTACTCAGAACTCTCATTTAGTTTCGCGTGAAGCTCTTCTCACAATCACTTTGGAATTGTTTTCACAATTCCGTTGGAGTTCTATTCAAAACTCGCTTCTTATTAATCCTGAAATGCCTTGGTTTTATCCCTTGAATTTCATTTTCTTCTTCTTCTTCGCTTTTCAAGCTTATTGCTTATCGCATATCAGCTTATTACGTGCTCTCAACTTAGTGTTCTATATGCACTTCCACAGTTATTAATTGAGAGCTTTCGATGCCTTTACCATTTTTGCATTAGTATAACTGTGTGGCAAGTACAATCATACTATATGCCCAGGGAAGTCGAGAAATTTTCCAACCCGAAAAATTCCTTGACCGGACCGGGATTCGAACCCAGCCACTTCCAGCATGGTCTTGATTTGTAGCTGCGCCTTTACCAACTGAGCTAAGGAAGGCCCGAATTTATTGTTAATGCTCCTAATTCTTCAAAGCAATAAATTCCTGAATATACAGTCCAGTCCAAGGGCCTTGACAACATTCCAAAGACCCGAATCTTAGTTATTCCGAAGAGAAGACGTTGTTGCTTCCGATTTGTCTTCGAAATTTATGGTTTTTTTTAAGGCGATTTCAAATTCCAAACTTTTCTCCGGTTCTCTCGAATTCCAGGTCTAGGGTCTTAACCTCAATAGAGGGATAACAAGGCACACATATATACGCCTGAATACCTCATTTATGCAGGATTTCTACTCGCCTTGCTGAGGATAGATATCGTTCGGGTTTAACCACGATAGGAGTCTTCTGTTACGTAGCGATTGCCCAACACACTTATTTTGAACCAATTTTTCTCAGTGTGCCAGTCATTGTATTGGCTTTTGTTCGCTTGTGAATAATGACATGCTTGGTAACCCGTTTAATTTGACAGTTCGAATGTTCTGTTATGAAAGAACAACAGAACAAGCAGGGGAATTCGAACCAAGGCGATGACAGGGTGTCCATTCAAATCCAATTTTTCAATTCCCGGTTATTAAAAAAAAAACCCAACCCAAAAATCACCGCTGCCTTAAACTAAAAAGGCGACCAAAAATAACCGTTTATAGATAATCCTATATTTTTTCAGCAGAATTGCTACAGAATTGCTCTACAATACGTCTATTTCGTAAAATAAAAATAGATGAGATTTGTATTGATATGTTTATGATCTAGATCTCCAACATCTCTCGCGTAACATTTGAATAGGGCCTATGATCAAAATGTAAACAAACCGATTTTTGATACCATTCTGTAGCACTGGTAATTAGCTACCAGTCGTATAGGAATGTTCCGCATTATCGATAAAAATCATTAAAAATAACTTGATTTTAAAAACGGCCGATCCACGAAATTTTTCCAATCATTCATGCTAAAACGGCCTAACCTCGGGCCTAACATATATTTTTTTTCGTTCGATGTGGTTCCATTCATAAGCCTAGCGACGTAGAAGGGCCGATGATTGAAAAATTTCAAATCAAAGCTAGGCCCTACTGCTTGAGGCAGGGCCGATGATTTATTTGACATTAAGAAAAGGCTTAGCAAAGGGCCTACAATTTATGATGACAAGCACAACGGCTTAACAAAAAGGGCCTAACCATTTAAAGATTCACAAAAAGGCTTATTACTGTGATATTAAATTTTTATCGATTTTCATGTATTTTTGAAAACGTTTCGCATGTTTTGGATGTTGTGTACTGAGATATAGTTACTATTGTTATTGTGAACAATATAAATGCCTAAAATACTTCAATTTATTTATATAGGAATTAAACACTGGCGGAAAAATTTACAATTCATTTTCTGGATTGTTTACATTTTGGACATAGGCCCTTTTCAAATGTTACGCGAGATCTCTTGGAATCATGAATTCGTATAAAATCAAAGAGTCTCCTGCAAAAAATGAGCCTTAATGTTATATTTGGATGTCGGAAAAAGCAAATCTCGGTTACTTTTTCGAAGGGACGTATCAGCTTTAGTAAACAATAAATTTGATCGTCGATTTGGCGTAACTGGTAGCTCGCCCATGCATGCTAACACCAATGACGTTTATATAAGGTCTGGGCCAAAGGGCTTATTGGTGTTAGTGAAATGTGCAAATGGTTAGTGGTGTTCGTATTATATTGCAATGTTTATCTTTTTACACGAAACAGCTGTTGGCAGTGACGTATTTCTATCTGTTCACAGTATGTTGGCAGTGACGTATATCTATCTGTTCGCAGATGTTCAGCAATGTTTACAACATTTTTGCTTCTAACACCAGCAAGCTGCCTGTTGGCCCAGACCTTATATAAATGTCATTGTGCTAACACTACCATCAGATAGGGGAAGTTTTCCCCCACCTGCAAGTGGTGTTAGTAAGCGTATGCGAGCTACCAGCTACTTCAAATTGACGATCAAATGCATTGTTTACAAAAACTGATACGACTCTTCGAAAAAGTAATCGAGATATATCAAAACAAGTTACCTAAACAAGAGAATTGCAGTATTAAAAGTGCTTAAAATCTTCCTGGATAGTTGAAGATGCTAATTTCGAAGATGCCAATTTCAAATAACAGACTGTAGTGGTAATTTTTATACGATAGATGGAGTAGATGAAAGCATAGAGTTGATAGTTCCGTTAGAGTACGGCAGTGTGAAAATTGCATATAGACACTCTGCCGTACTCTAACGTACTAACTATGTAAATCGTTGACTTCACGCAGAAGTAATACTAAAACATATAGTCAAAAATCTTCCTGGAGTTTATATCTTGAAGTTCTACAAGCTAAATAACATTTTCAAAAGATACAAAGATGTGTTACCAAAATAATTAAATTTCTCCAAGTTGTCTAGGAGATATTTTACAGGTTAACCATTTTGAGCACTTTTGAGCATATTGAGTTCATAACATCATTTAAAATTATCTATTTTGTTTAAAAAAAAGAGAGGGGTTGTGTCCAAAGCACGACCGCATTGTTGACGTAGGACTGCCACATTATTTTTGCTGCTCCATTCAATAATATATTAATAACATAATAAATGGGTTAGAAATCTAACTCAAAGTTTCTGAAATTGAGTGGGCATGGAATAAATTTTTAAACTAAGATTCAATCTTGGAAATTAGAAAATGAGCTAATTTATTATTCATTATTAGGTTCCAAACATGTTCACCCAACTTTCAGAAACCGACTGAAGTTAGTCATAGCAAAACAACTTTAGAAATCAAAGTGCACCAGACATCATTGATCTTTATGATGCTAAACTATGACAGACAAGTGGCTTCAAATTAAAAGTTATTTAGGGTAACTTAAATTCAGATAATCTGTACCTGTGCTCAATTAAAAATTTATAAGGTTTTTGTTAAATAAATGAAACGCCAATTTCATAACTTCCATTAATATTTGTCCTCTTTTCTATCGAGAGAGATTTTGCATATAGTCGAATTTGTGCAATACTGGCACAACTCAAAATCTGTGAATTTCCACAATCAGCGTTTTAAAATTTGGGTCTTAATTTCAGAGTTAGATTTCAGTTTTATGAATCTTTTCATTTCTATTGGACTGAACCCAGTGTGTTTCATTAATTCTATCAAATATCCGATCAAAAAATAAACAGTCCCTCGATTTTTACTGCTTTTGATTGGAGGTGTGCCCATTTGTCATGCAAAAATGGGTTTACGTTTTTGAGCTGTGACATATTGCATGGAAAAAAAATCAATATGCAAAAGGACAACAACATTGCATACTTATATGGATAACATACACGGAAAACAAATTCGTTAAGTTCAGATAACAATGCTAATAATTTCTTTCACATGAACGAAGATTGTTGTTTCAAAGAAATCTATAGTTATTCCAACAATAATTTGACAGCCAGCTTAATCATATCTACCTAATAGATTTAACTGTTCATCTTGTACTCAACTCAAACATAACACAAGGAGTTGGTTACTCTACACAGTGTGCCAAAAACAAACTTGGGCACACTCGGGCGCAGTCATTGGCGCTGTTTGGCACCCACGGTTACAATTTTTATGATCTTTTAATTTACGGCAACACTGAACATTTTCTGCGCCTGCGCAGTGTGCTTGTGTCATAATTTGTTATTGATGTTGCCACAATACAATCCAATTTTAAAAACCACAACCAAGGAATCAAAAATATCTCCAAAATAACAAAATGACAAGCGATCAACGAACCGAATGATAACGCTATGTCAGAAGTGGAAAGCAATAATGATATATGATATAATCTGCTTCCTTTTTTCTCATGACAAGCAGTCCGTGAGACACCGCTCACTCAGGGTGGTAGAAGGAAACGAGCAAATTGTTGGCAAGCTGCTTCACGAAGTAAAGCCGAAGATGATACACTTGTGTTAATGGGAATATTTTCGTTATGTCTTTTCTCGATTCAGATCAAGCTGTGTCCTCATCCATGTATATTGCAACAAAGCAGGCAAGCAATATATCATTGTCCTTCTACCGCTTCGATCGAGTTGTGTTACAGAGCGAGTTTTTCATGGTAGTCGTAGCAACCGTTTTGTCTGTATCGTTGGTTGCTTTATGTGTTTGGATTCGCTGACCACAACCGTCATCAATTCCCGCCAGCGATTCTCCAAAATCGAATTGAATTCCACAAAATACAGTCAGCGTACATTCTATTGTCTGTCCGAAGAATTAGGTACATGAAAAAATCAGGACAATCGTTTGCATAGCAACACCACTCAATCAATCTCAACACTACTGGCTCCAGCTCCGTTATTGAAGTCGTTATTCAGACTCCCGTTACCGGAGGAAAGTACGTCCCACAAGCGGTTCTAATCAACCTTGGGTCGGATCAACCTATGAATTCGCCCTGTAACGAAGGTAGATCATCTTTTCGTGGTACGTTACGGGTTGTAAGTCTTCATCTATGTGATTCCTAATCTTCTATTCGTTGTTCCCTAGTTTGAAGTGGTTAAGACTAGGGTTCTGATGCATGGTCATTATCGGTGTCATTCCTTAATTTTATTGCTAAGGAATCCGATTTTGACTGACAAAGGGGCACGCCTTTGGAGGGTGTTTCAACACTCCAAATGGTATAAAAAGCGGGATCTTTCAATTAGATCGGATCCTTGCGATAAATGCGAGAATGACAACTGTATCTAAACCGAATACTTCATCATTTCTCAATAGTGATGGAGTAATACGACATGTACTAAACTAAGGATACGGGATATACTACAATAGATCAAATTACTGGTCGCAGTGGTTTTAGATCCCGATCAGAGGAAAAAAGATTGGGGTTTGGTCTTCGATTAATTTGTGATACCTCTAAAAACAATAAATTAGGAAAACTTATTCTACAAAAATTGGTGGGGTTGTGTACAAGACATGACCGCAGGGTTGGCGTAGACTACGTTAAGCTGTGTAGTGAAATTCTCGTGCATTTTTTCTAGATATTAATTTAAAATACAGTAGAAGTAGCTTATGATTTTTAGCCTATGTACATATTTTGGATTTCTTCTTAGTAAAACTTAGTTAATTTCAGGACCTCATAAAAATGCGAATACATAAATATTCTGTTTCATTTGGTTCCTGAATTACAATCAGATATGAGTAAGCCTTTCTTCAAGTGATTCATTGAAGCGTCCAACAATGGCATGATGGCTGATATTTCCTATCACTTGAAGATTTCTAGGACATAAATCTTGGATGGTTGTGACATCACTCATGAAATTGAAACTCCTTGTGTACTGAACTGCAACAAACGTGAAGTTCAAGTTTCTTTGTTATAAGTTTTGTGAGAGCTGATATCTGTTCTCTTGATATTTTTCTATGGTAATGAGATTGATCCTCAGCGATTCAACTTCAAAACGCTAAAAATAAATGCACACCCAAAAACGGAGTGCACAATTTTGCATCAATGTTATGCAACATTTCATAGTTGATCGAGAATCGCAAAAAGCTGTCTACGTAGTTAATGAATTTGTGGTTTGCTTAAAATTTATTTCCTGGAAATAAGTGATCGTCAAAGTCCATGACTTTTTCGGGTTGTAGAGGGGTAGAGGTTGTTGTTAATGGAGGGAGAGGTTGTTGTTAATGGAGGGAGAGGTTTTTGTTAAGGGGAGGAGAGGGTTTTACATACATAACTTTCCAAGTCTCATTCCTCATTGTGGTGGTCATGGTCACGCCGTGATCCACTTTTAGCCGTTGACTTGGTCCTGCAGCAAGACTTAGTGCCACGCCGTCCGAAGCGGTAATGAGCAGAGTCAGGAAAGCAACGCTGGTTTATATCTTTTCAGGTCCAATAAGAATGATGTGCAACCAAGTGGTATTCGTTTATGATGACTGGGTTTGGGGAAAATGTTTAGTTCATGAAAACAGGGATAAAATTATCATTTGCGCATGTTTCAATAGTTTTTTGATTAAAAATTGGAAAAGTATTTATTTCAGCAGATTTGTTAAGTAATATCCTATCGACTGGCGTATTTGAATTTTAATTTCATCTATAAATGACAAAGTTACAAGCGTTTAAAACCTAACACTATTTCACCACACATATTTTTTGATTTGTACCCCAGTATAGTCGACAAAGACGTAGTTCTACGTCAAAACATTGTTGGATTATCAAAATCATCCCGGATATATGTTTAGAGATGAACTAGCCTAAGGCTAAAAATCTCTTTAATAAAGAATTAATAAAAAAAAAAAAAAAAAATCCCTGATATCTGATCTTGAAGTTCTGCAGACTCAACAAGGTATACGATGATTAGACTTAATTATAGAAGCCCCATAATATCATTGGTTTTTATTATTAGGTTTTCCAAAATGCCTGGAGTTCAGATCTTTTTTATTTATTATTATTAAAGTCAGCTGGACGATTTATTAGATTAGCGCGAGAGGTATATATTCAGATCTTTATGTTTTACAGACTAACCAAGGTATTCTACGATGTCCTGACTAATCTTGTGTACCTGGTTAACACAAATGCAGACATTATTTTTAATTTATCTCTAGACCAATCATTTCATGAGTTTAAAATTTCGTTGATTGTGTCCGGTGTCGAACATTTGCATGCCAAGCATGATCGGGTATGCAAGGAGTTTTAGATCGGTCTTTCTTTTAATGGCTTGAATCTGCCCAAGTAACAGTTTTGGTTTTATGAGGGTTCTGTACACCATGATTTAAACTTGTAGCATGCTTTAAAACCTCGATAAAACTTTCAATGTTACTTGGGTGCTTTTCTATCTTCAAGTATCTTCGTAACAAGTTATAGTATGTCTGGCTCAGGCTTTAGAACTACTTCACTCAGAAAACTGTAGCAAAAGAATTCAAGCATATTTCTTCCAATGAAACCAAACACACGGCAAAATCACCGTTTACCCCGTGCGCTAACAGATTGTGAAAGAAAAGAATAGATTTTTTTGTAATTTTGAAGATTTTTGATACTTTATCACAATGAAAGACATAATATGAAAGTTGTAAACAAAATAATATAATTATGTAAAATTGATTGATTCCATGTAACATTGCAAGTTTTATAAAGATTCTTCACGATTCTTCAAAACCATATTATGGTCTAAAAGACTATGATATTTAAAAAAATGCTACTTAGGATAAATATATGTATATGATTTTCCCGGTGCGATTTGTGTTTTCCCGTATTTTTCCCGGTTGGATGGACACCCTGCGATGATCCAGGGGCTGGACAAACTGACCCGATTGGATGATCCCCTTGAAATGGTGATGGAATTCCAAACCTTAGACAGTATCGAAACGTATCTGATGGCATTCGGAATTTACAGCCGCTGGGGAAAGCTGCTGCGAATGTTGAAATCGCCGTAACTCTTTCGGGAATCGAAATCGGCTACGGAGATCAGATGGCATCGAACCAGCACAACGTGGATACACGGTTTGAGGTGGCCAAGGCCTTGTACCTACTGAGGAATGCAAAGAAAGTGTTCGTCAGTGGTGCCACCGGCAGGTAGATGGATGCATTAAAAAATGCTGAAAAATGAGTCCACTTGCAGTTGTGTTCACCTATGTTGCCTTTCACCACCACTCCAGTATTCAGCGACCGTCACTTCAGTGCCACCGGAATGATCATATGCCCGTGGAGGGACAGTCGGCGAAAGCCAGAATCCCGCAGCCACAGTGCAATACAAGCCAACTAAAACTAGCATATCCGAAACAATACAGAGTACCTAGTAGTGACAAGCCGTTTATCTTCCTTATTCCTTCCTAGGTCGTTTTGCATCTCCCACACAAAACTACAGAGAAACGAACATAATTTTGGCATTTTTTCATATCATATCCGGTGCCTTTTGGAATTTGGGATTGATTGAGTGAAGTGTAATTATACATGCGATGTTGATCATTATCAATTACACTGCTTTTGGTCTGCATTGCGTGGAATGAATTACTGTTTCGGACAGGCATTAGGATGTGCAATGTTGGGGATGCTCGGGGGGAATCCAACTAGGTTTTGGACAACTAAGCGAAACATATAGGTTGCGTTTCAAAATGCAATAACATTGATTTTATACATGCGCTGAACACGTACAGTGTTGCCAGTATCTTATGAATGTTTCTTACGTGGGTGCCGAACTGTACCAATTAGTGCCCAAATCTGATTTCGACACACTGTGCGGAGTGACTAACCCCTTGGGATTGCTGACATTGCTTCTTCAGAAGAGGATTGCGTGTTCTCGCTCGAAAAGGTCTGTAATCTTTTTTGATGTGACCGATTGCGATATCCGTCCAGAACTTCACTATTTTTGAGACCGTCACCGGAAGCTGTGCTGGCTCTACAATGACTTGAATTGTTGATGTTCTATGTCCGTTCCGAAATGACAGTGATGTTGGGCGCAGAATCGTGTTGGCGCTTGAACTCGACAACGTTCAGGGTAACAACTAAACAACTTTCCTTGTGCCGAAGTTACGAACCGTGTCGACCATGTACCTTCGACTTTGGATGCACGGGTTTCTTCCATAAGGAATATTTATCGCAGGAACATTATCCATTCTTGTGTGTTTATAATTCATGCAAGTGTGGTCGGCAAAAGGACAGCCACGAGCCGGGTGCGAAAACCGGTGTTCTCTTAGTGACAAATCGTCATTGGCAGTCATATTGTTCTTTGTCCGTTTCGGTGAACGTTCTGTTTACAAACAGCGCAGCTCGTCATGCATTCAAGTGGGACCAATATATGCCCACTGATTATGTGGAACTTGGTCGCTCAACGTTCATTCGATCCCTAGCGTTCTATCTTGTTTAAACAATAGTATTTACAGATCGATAGAACGCAAAAAAGGTGATTATGACGAAGTAGAACTCTACCCTACCATGATCTATTATCGTCAATGGGGTGAATGTAGTCTTTGAGTGACCATTTTTTGCATGTGGATTCATCACGTTTCAGGGCATCGTTCGGTCAAATTTGAGCGCTCACCTCCTAATCATAATAAGAAAGGTACTGTCGATTATCGTTCGATACTATGCTGGTATCGTTATAGGGTTTTTTTTTTATATCGTCTTAATATGAAGTAGTATCTAACCCCGCATGTTACATGCTTCCTCCGTTGAATTAGTTGCAAGTCTGCAAATAAGCCGATCGGATTATCTCCTGCCATTAGCTTCCTTTCCTAGGAAGCGCGATCATAAATCTAGCAGCTTTGACCGAGAATGTTAGCAACTTCAATGTCATCCGGTGCATCCCCCGCAAACAAGCGCTACCTACCTTATTATCAGCGCTATCACACGGATTGGCCGTGCCCTTGTCGGTTCCTTCGAACAGCTCCTGCTTGATGTTCTCCGGCAGCAGCGGCAGGAAGTCATTCATCGGATCAACCAGATCGTCGGTCTCCATGTTTGTCCCGGTAGCGGCCGCGGCCGCTGCCGCAAGAGCAGCAGCAGAAGTGCCGGACCCAGTTGCTATTGGAGTCGAAGTAGTTTGCGAAGACATTCTTCTATTTCGTATATTTTCTTCAATAATGATAAAAACTTAATCCAAATTGATTATTGATTCTTTTCCACTTCAGCTAGACGCACGCATTAACACCAGCAAAAACACTCAATCGATGTTTTATTCAGACTCCCTTCAACAACCTTCAAGGTTTGTCGTGCCTTTTTTTTTTGTTTTTTTTTCTCCACCAATGGCGTAGATTCGCTTCCACCGGAGGGTGGCCTACTTTGGGTTTTCCACGAAAAAAATTTCCACCACCCAAAAATATACGCACACACCACCGCAGAATGCGCACTCACACATTCACACTGAGCAGCCACTCCAAATCCGAATGTTCCTCTTCGCTTCGCACTCCTCTGGTGCTGCGGAGCACACGTACGCAGCAGGCAGGGCAACAGCGACGATGGAAAGATGGCCGCAAAATTTCGATATCCCGAAGTGGATAGGGTCTTTTTTTTCTTCTTTCACCCCTGGGGAGGAGTTCGTCTTTTGCACAACAAACTTGCACCAAACACTCCCAGACACTGGAAATCCAATTTTCTTCCGTCGACGAAACTACCGTTTTCACGAAATTTAACAAGCTTCCTCCGGGTAGCACAAAATACGAGAAAGTAGCATCAACCGAAAGCTCCGGGTCTCAAGAGGGAAACTTTATTTTTTCCTTGTTGCCATTTTTCCCATCACAATCAACACAACACTACTCCCTCCGATGGCTGCTTTTTCATTGCACTAACATCCGTGGAACACACTGCCACTCGAAATGAAAAACCGATTTTTCCGGCACCAAATCTTCAGACTTTATTATTTTCCAGAACAGTGGGAGGGCAGCAGCCCCACAGCACAGCAGTGCGCACTTTAAAAGCAATAATCTCCACCAAAAAATCACACGAACAGACGACGGATGCACAACGACGCGACGTTTGGACCGCAGACACGGCGACGAACGAATGAATGGTGGATGATGTTTTGCGAGATGTGAGTGAGCGAAATAGCGACCGACGACCGACGACCCAAGCAAAGCGAAGCGATGAAGCGTGCGCTGAAAAGAGTGATGATGACACGCACACAGGCGTAAATCGATTCTGTTGCCCATGAAGCAAACAAATTCACGCTGCTGTCACTGTCAGTGTGACGCTGTCAAATTGCATTTAAACCTTACACGGTGTTTCGCGAAAACCCATTAATGGGTATAAAAATACCCATTTCCGCTAAAAGTGCCCCTCCTCATTTAATGGGTAAACTATGGTTTACTCATAAATGGGTAAATGGGTGGTCTGTCAATAAATGGGTGTTTTTTCACCCATTTTCTTATATTGTGTTTACCGTAAAATGGGTGAAAAAATACCCATTTTTACAAATGGAGGATGCAAGCGCTCGTTGATGTAAAAATGTTTTTAAAACATTGACAATAAATGCAGGTGTTCCGCTCAAATTTTTCACGAAACATTATAATACAAATTATCCATTGTATTGACTTATCCGTAAGCCTCTCCAACGTTTTGGATTCTAACATTTTCCGGAGATCGTTGCTGCGGACAGTAACTGTTAGCATCGAGGTTTGCATTCCCAATGAGCCGGTGACGGAAATGAGACGATAAAATTTCGAAGTGTTTTTTCACCCATTAATGGGTAAAAAATATACCCATTATTCAACCGTGAACTGATTCTTTAAATGGGTATTTTTTCACCCATTTTATGATTTCAAAATTCCCCCATTTTTTGACAGCTGGATACAGCGTGTACACGGTGTTTCGTGAATACCCATTAATGGGTAAAAAAAATACCCATTTCCGCTAAAAGTGCCCCTCCTCATTTAATGGGTAAACTATCCCGCATAAACGCGAACCATCACATGACCTTACCGATAATGGTTATAAATTGTTTATAATCCCTGCTAAACTTCAACTGAAATGGTTATGGAACTTTACATGAACGTTTGTGTGATAAAGTTTTAACCTTATGTATTATGGTTTTTTGGAAGCGGACCTTACAAATAATGGGTTGTTAAGAACCATTACCATTCCAAATTCTTGTTTTCTCCATACATTTTCGGAAAGAGAACTAGATTAGAACGTTTTTACTTATGGTTTGAGAACATTAATGGTTATGGTTATGGTAGTCAGTAAGGTCCATTAATGGTTTTGTATTATCGCTCAACTTTACGTGATATATATCGTGAATTGGTAATCAGTAATTTAGAAAAAAGTGGCTTAACTCATGAAATGAGTAAAACCAACTTTACTTATTAATGAGTATTTGACGAGTACTTCATAAAATGGGTAATTTTGAATCATCGTACTTTTTCGGTAATGTGTACACAGTACCCATTTTTAGAAAAAAAAATCTTTATAGGGCTCATTATCATCAATCATAAACACGTCAAAATTCCATTTAAAATTGATTAGGTTACTTTACTAGTTACTTTATTAAAGAAACTGGCTCGGCCATTGGCTGGTTCGTCTCTGGAGATTAAATTTAGTTGTGACAACGATGTGGTGCTACAGGTGCACCTTTCTCAACCGTATACGCAACGTATCTTGCAAGTTGCTCGGCCAGGGAAGATTATGTATCCTAGAAGCACAGACAAACAGACATAACACATTGAGTATTTCTCACTGTAAAACATCGTCGTTAAAACATTACCGCCATCTGTTGAGTACACTGTGGTGGGCACTACGCTGAACAGATGGCGGTAGTGTTTAAACGTCAGACGCAAGGGGATTGACTATGCGCGCCACTAGTGGCGGTACTACCAACTACGATGCTTTTAAATTGTCCGTTAAATGCTTGTTCGATGAACAACTTGCGAGTGTTATGTCTGTTTGTCTGTGCTAGAAGTGCAATAAAAAGTTTAAACAATATATTTGACGATTTATACTTCCACGTTGCGCCTGCCTTCTGCATTTTTAAAAATGGCGTCACTTCGCACTGAATCAATTATGAATAATGTTTACTCATTTTTATTGCAGAACATGTTTTAAAAAAAGGGGGAAAAGTACACATTTTTCAATATTACGAAAATAATCATTTTTTGACATTTTAGAACCAGTTCAAAAAATGAGTACAAGATACTCACTTAATGGGTACTCTGGAGTTAGCGTGTACTTCCCAAGGTGCGGATTGCTATTTCCCCCACCTGAATAGCAACCTCCGGTACGCAAGTAGCGTTATGGTAGACGTTGGTAAATGTGCCTTATTTACTCATTGGTACGGTTGCTCTAAGAGCAATTTCATCTCACTAACACACGCTCATCGCACCAATACGAACCTGCCTGGAGAGGACTATATGCGGACTAGAAATACTCAGAGGGAGGGATCGATGTCAATTATACAAGGTCTGGCCCAACCGGCTTATTGGTATTAGTGAAATGTGAAAATGTCTAGTGGTGGTCGTATTTCATCGCAATATTTATCTTTTTACTAGAAACAGCTGTTTTCTGTGATGACACGTCTGCTATTCGCAGTATGGAATGTTGTGCTGCCGTGACATCGGCATTCGCTTGCTCAGCAATGTTTACAACATTTTTGCTTCTAACACCAGCAAGCTACTTGTTGTTCCAGACCTTGTATGATTGACATCGGGGAGAGATGGGCGGAGAGAATGTTTTGAGCCAAATGAACTGTCAAAATCTGAGTCAATCGAACATTCCAATTAGATTTTTCCGAGAATTTCTTATTCTTACTAGAATAAATTTGAGAGTATTGCAATCGAACAGAAATTCAATCACCTTTATGTTTTGTGTGCTCAACTCAAACTCAACTAGTTTTTGGAACCAAAAACAATATTCTAACCACAGACAAACAGACATAACACTCGCAAGTTGTTCATCGAACAAGCATATAACGGTCAATTTAAAAGTATCGCAGTTGGTAGTACCGCCACCTGTGTCGCTCATAGTCATTTCCCTTGAGTTTGACGTTTACACTACCGCCATCTGTTCAGCGTACTAACCACCACAGTGTACTCATGGTGGTAATGTTTTAGCGACGATGTTTTACCATAGAGGTAACTCTAAGCGAGACTCTAAGACCACTGGGTCCCGAAGAAAATCATTATTATTTTTGGCTCACTCAGTACCAGAACAACGGTCCCAAGCAGTCCCAAGCTATTTCACTCACCCCTGCATGTTCTGCATGAATCCACACACCCCTGATGTTATCTGTCAAACTTTCATAGCGAATCAAAACAAACATAGTGTAGTAATAGAATTTCAACTAGAATAGGGTACGTTAATCGTTTGCTTGGGACCAATAGGCTACTAAAGTGGTGAGCCAATTTAAAATCGTTAGTTTCGTATTGATTGTTGGTTTTACAGTGAGAAATATTCAATGTGCACGCAGAAAAATTTACCGTCGAAACAAAAATATTTGAGGTAAACTTAAACGTAAACTCAGTTTGTTCTGGCCACAAACATAAATTATGTTGATTTCAAACATATTCTACGTTTGAATCCTAGTTTGAATCCATTGATAATAATGTTTAAAACAAAAATAATGTTACTTTTATTTTAAAAATATTCGTGTTGAAAATAAACGTGAATATTTTTGATTTATCTGAAAACTATATGCAATCAAAAATTAATATGTTTATTTTAAACATGCTTTTCATGTTTAAAATAAACAAACATATTTTGAAATTATTTTAGCATTTGAATGCTGAATAAATCAAAATAAAATGGATAGCAAATTAATGGAAATTCCCTCGGAAATTCCTGCGATTATGGAAAGTCTGTGGATGTTTGGATCCGGGAGGCCGTCGGGGTGGGTGTCCGATCCGATCCAGTTCAGTAAAACTGGTGAAACTTTGTGATATTAGCGTCATTTTGTCGTTTCTGACGCTGGTTCTCATACCGGCCTCTTTCTAAGTTTAGTGTTCGGGGATGATCTGTTTTTCTTTCGACGTCGGGTGGGGGGTGAGGATGATATGGGGATCGGTATCAGAAACGACGGATTGACGTTAATATTGTGATGTTCCACCGGTTTTGTCGAGCTTGGAACATTTGCTTGCGTGGGTTTCCGGACCTTCTACTTCGGTTTCGCCGCTTGCAGGCCGTTTTCGGTTAAGTTTGCCGAATGTAAACAAGAAGGAAAAATGGACACGCTAAAAATTGATTACCCAGATTATGTATTGTTGAAATAAACATGCTTTTGAATATATTTTAAACATACATATTTTTGTTGAAAACATGTTTTTAGTTTACTTTGAACTATGCATATTTTTATTTAATAAACATATATATTTTTAACTTAAATGAACAAAATTTGGTTCCGTGTGTTATGTATGTTTGTCTGTGTTCTAACTATATTGATTAATTGATCTTCGTTGGTTAATGAATGGCAACAAGAAATGTGCAAAATATTGCGATGCAATCAATTATTATTTTGCACGTAAATCGAATCAAAAATAAAAGTCATTTGAAATACTAGCTTTTAGCAATAAGGGTTGCAAGATAATTTAGGAAGAAATCCCTGCTGCCGAAATGTATTTTGTTTTCTCCGCCTATCTCTCCCTCTGAGTATTTCTAATGCGGACCATTAAGGCCCAAATGCAATATGGACGGAAGCGGAACGGAAACGGAAAGTTTGACAGTTGTCACAAATGGCATCAAGATGCCTAACCGAAGTCGATTTGATTCTAACTAAGTAGTTTTCAATCCGACAAGTAGGCTTATTCAGATCGGGCTTTTTCGCTGTCACTGCCGTTCCGCTTCCGCTGTCATTGCGTTTGGGCCTTTAGAGCACAAACGAAGTGACAGACGACTAACTGGCGAAGAAATCCATTAAAATAATGTGGTTCGCTGTTATAGAATTTTCTTGGAAGCTTGTGCCATCATCCACCAGATGGGTTAGTTTTTTTGTTTTGATTTGAACAAAGTTGATTTTGTGTACAATGATTCTTTGACAGTGTGCAAAGAGTGTATCATTTTTGTCATTTTTTTTATGCATTTCAGTTTTGAGTAGAGTGAAAGAGATAGAACCAAAACATTCTAATATATTTGGTGAAAATGCTAGTACAATCCAGTAGTAGCGTAGTAGTGTTGCCATGTGGTACAATCCAGTAGTAGCAACAATCAATACGAAACTAACGATTTTAAATTGACTCACCACTTTAGTAGCCTATTGGTCCCAAGCAAACGATTAACGTACCCTATTCTAGTTGAAATTCTATTACTACACTATGTTTGTTTTGATTCGCTACACGGTGTTTCGTGAAAACCCATTAATGGGTAAAAAAATACCCATTTTCAAACCATGTATGCAGCTGTCAAAAAATGGGGGAATTTTGAAATCATAAAATGGGTGAAAAAATACCCATTTGAAGAATCAGTTCACGGTTGAATAATGGGTATATTTTTTACCCATTAATGGGTGAAAAAACACTTCGAAATTTTATCGTCTCATTTCCGTCACCGGCTCATTGGGAATGCAAACCTCGATGCAAACAGTTACTGTCCGCAGCAACGATCTCCGGAAAATGTTAGAATCCAAAACGTTGGAGAGGCTTACGGATAAGTCAATACAATGGATAATTTGTATTATAATGTTTCGTGAAAAATTTGAGCGGAGCACCTGCATTTATTTTCAATGTTTTAAAATCATTTTTACATCAACGAGCGCTTGCATCCTCCATTTGTAAAAATGGGTATTTTTTCACCCATTTTACGGTAAACACAATATAAGAAAATGGGTGAAAAAACACCCATTTATTGACAGACCACCCATTTACCCATTTATGAGTAAACCATAGTTTACCCATTAAATGAGGAGGGGCACTTTTAGCGGAAATGGGTATTTTTATACCCATTAATGGGTTTTCACGAAACACCGTGTATGAAAGTTTGACAGATAACATCAGGGGTGTGTGGATTCATGCAGAACATGCAGGGGTGAGTGAAATAGCTTGGGACTGCTTGGGACCGTTGTTCTGGTACTGAGTGAGCCAAAAATAATAATGATTTTCTTCGGGACCCAGTGGTCTTAGAGTTACCTCTATGGTAGTAGTGGTATTGCCATGTGGTACACTGAAAAATTGCAATAGCAGGTTAGTCATCAAAGTTTTCGAGCCGCTCCGTCTGTCACTTCGTTTGTGCTTTAGAGTGTACATGGTTTGAAAATGGGTATCAGTTCAGCTTCGAACCTGTTCGGATACGGTTGTGTATAAATTTTTCTTCTGTTTTGTGCGTGCGTTCGCTGATTTTGCCAGATTAGCGCTGGCACTCTGCCTCCCGGACGGTTATACGTGTGTGATTGGTGGTTTTCTCGCTTTCCGAGAAGTTTTGGAATCGAAAAAGAAAACGTGTTGCATCATGTTTGCGTCGCTATCTGCGTTGTTTGTTTTTTTCTTCGCTTGTGCTCCCGGTACAGAAATTTGTGGCGTCGCGTGTGATAGTTTTTGATTTCAGTTTGTTTACGCGTTGTATGATTTTGTGAGCGGTCGCTTCGTGTTCGCGTCATGGAGCAATCGACTACATTCGACCAGAGGATTGATCCCCGTAGGGCGGGTCTATGATCGGAGCTACTACACCAAGCAGCTGCTTGCAAGGGATTCAGTTGGACTGATTTGGTGAGATTGTTCCTTTTTCTACTTTTGTCTATTTAAACTTAATTTCTATGAATGCGTATCGTTTGGAATCATTTGATTCGGATGAGACTCTTAACTTTTATTTGTTTACATTGTGTTTCAATCGGTATTCTTAAGAATTTCACAAAATAAGGTTTCAATATTTAAATTGAGCAGCTCGACTAGCCTGGTGGCTGCCGCTTTTGCTTACTGAGTAGAGGACCGTGGGGGATCCACATTGTAAAGATTCCCTATTTTCAGCTTTTTACAGGCTGGAGTTGTTGTTTGAACCATTTAGTTTATCAATTTAATTTATCTGTATAACAATTATTCACAAGCATTCTTCCAGGTCAATTCAAGAATAGTTTGATGATGATAAATCTTCCTAATATTCACATTACAGTTATGACCCGATCCTGTCAATCTCTCCGCGCATCAGACTGTTATTTTTCAATAATTCCACATAATTGTAATTTCATACCTTCCTCCTTCAAGATGAATGTTTAAGATACGCATACTTTGCTAGCTGACAAAATGGGGTCATTGCTGTATAATTATTCTCTTTTTGCAGCCTTCATTCAGACTGGATCTATTGATTTAAATTATTTGAGTTTTCTTCCAGCTCTTTGATGACGGAACATCACTAGATTTATACTGTAATGATTCACTCTTACAGCTTTCACCCTGGTTTTGTCTGTTGATTTGATTTATTTGAATTGGTTTTCAGCTCTTTGGTGTTGGCAGTCGCGGGCGATCAATTTTGCTCATGCTCATGCTCTATGTTCATTTTCAGCATTTCGATGATGGAACGTCTTCAGATTTATATTATAAGGGGGCTTATTACGGATGTCACATCACGGTGAAAAGTTGTCACTTGTCGTCACGGTGAAGTGATTCACATTTGATTTGTACGGTAATCACGGCTCTTATTCTGAGTATCACTTTCTTATCACCGTGTAGTGACACCCGTAATAAGGCCCAATGATACACCATTTGGTTTTGGCTTCGGGCAAATCCAAGTATAATGCATGATAACACTGATTCATTTAAAACCATGGTCGCATCACTTATCAAGGTGAATCCTGATCCAACGAACCCAACTTACTAACAAAATCTCCTTTTCTGTGTCTTTTGTTGGAAATTTCAGGGTTACATCTTCCTTATTGGGAGCTGAGGGGACATAGAGCTGCATCATATTGTATGTAAAATAATTATTATTTTCATTGCGGAATACCAGTTTTTTTATCCATATAAATGTATTTTCATTATTACGTATTTTAATGTTCTGATATATTTCATTTCTCCATTACATATGTTTACTATATATATAAATAAATACTGGGTTGGGAGGGAGCATCAGGGTATCATTTGACCTGAAACTGGACGATTGGAGTGGTATGACAACCGGAGTCTAGGAGGGAATAAACACTATCATTTTCTTTATCCTACCGATTCGATTGTGATGGTGTGAATTCTACTCCAACAGTTTCAGTGAGATTGACGCGCCCTTCTTAACAAACCATCCTGTAGGAAGCTTAATAAGTATTGCGAATTGCGTTATTCGATTTGTTGGATCGTAACGTTGGAAGGAGATTCTTAAATTTCCGTGGATTTCGCGTAAGTGTCTCTGCTTACGGGTCCACCCCACCGTTTTTGGCCCTTCATACAGCGATATTGTGAATTCAGATCGGTAGCTCAAATTGATCTTGCTATTAAGTGGAGCTGCATACAAGACAAGATCTTCGAAGGGATGGTGGCTACCTTACATACATACATTACATACATACATGGTTTGAAAATGGGTATGTTTTACCCATTAATGGGTTTTCACGAAACACCGTGTATAAACCTTAGAGGAAGAGGAGACTAAAACCGAGGGGCACGCAATAACCTTTAACTCCTACGCAAGCCTTTTTTAAGTACAATAATTACAGTTAACTACATGATTAAGTACTTTAATTACGAGCGTCGGAATTTTTTTGATTTAACTACTTTTAAGTACAAATTTCAGCTTTAATTACAAGTCGCATAAATTAAGTACATTAACTCCATTAATGTATAGCGAGAAATGTACTTAAATTACCCCCAGCGGTCGTTAGACCCTTTCGTTATTGGCCCGTTAAACAAAAATTTCACAGGCCCTTTTGCTACGTTAAGGATAATGTCAGCTCTGATAGATTGTATCACTAAGAGGAAATCTACGTTGGTGATTGGTGCCAATTCACATGCAACGATCGGTTCGTGATTGGAAATGTAGTCGGATTTCAATACTGCCGAGGTGTAGGCAGGGCAAAAACCTATACCATGGATCACGCCCCTGTCAAAGCGCCGAAGAATGCGACAATGAAAGGAATGTTTGTTTGTGCTTACTGGTTCAACCTAAGAAAAACGGATTTAATTTGGTGGATGTGAACGAAAACAGAATTACAATAGAAAATTATGTTAAGCACGTTTTGCCTTATTGTATTTAACCTCAAAATGTATGGTTAAGGAGAAGTTTACCGCACCGAAAATATAGTTTATTCGACAAAGGCGCAGAAGGCGGTAGTTCTTTCGCTGGCCATTTCGCAGGATCAGAATTTTTTTTTGAGGCTGGTAAGGGGCTGCTCATAAACTACGTAGACATTTTTTTTTGGATTATCGACCCCCCTCCCCCTGCGTAGACAATTGTCCATACCAAATTTTTTAAATTTGTATGGGCTGTGCATAATTGTCAAACCCTCCCCCTCCCCCCAAACTGTCTACGTAGTTTATGAACAGCCCCAAAGAGAAAGAGCTGAACGGACACTGGAGCTGGTGAATACTTTGGACATTCACACGCTGCGCTACTTCCGGGAAAAAATCGCAGCTAGTATGCAATTGTCTTCCCGGCACGGATAACTTGAGTGTGTCAAGTTGATCGGTAACGATCATTTCGTGTCCTGTGCACATGGGACTCATCGTTTCCTATCGGTTTGGAGTTCTGCCCATAGTATTGTTTAGTTGACCCATGGAAAGACGAATAATGGGGAGGCGAATTTCATAAGTGCTATCGCGTCAATTCTGAATACGGATGTGATCATATGATGGCGATAATACAAATAAAAGCACACAATTGGTTTGAATCATCTTAGTGTCTGCAACCAAAACCTGATTATAATTTTTGTTTTTGTTAATGAACTCTGCCTTAAATCTGTTAATTATTATTAGTATAATAATATTAAGTTTGAAAGAAATATTGAAATAATCGAAGAATTCACGCGTAACATCAGAAAATTAATGCAAATGCAGATACATCTTCCATTGAATCTGTTAATTCAGGCACAAGCTAATATCATCATCTGTCGAACTGTGCTGCGAGCATGGCTTAAAAGTCGAACATTTTTTGATCGGGAGGAAATTTGCTCGAGGAAATGCTTGAATTTAAGGAAATGTCACTACTAAGTGATTCCCATTTCATTTGTATGGCAATCACGGCCCTCATTATGAGTATCACTTCCTTTTAACTGTATATTGTCGCTAGAGTTGTAAACCGATATAACCCACTCGTGACAATCGATTTTATTCTAGTTCTGCATTAAAGCGCATTATTCAACGAATACAGTGCACTAGATACGACATTTTTTTGAACGTACAAAACAAGAGGGAAATCGATTGTCGCGAGTGGATTATTTCAGTTTCCAACTCTAGCATGGTGCGTCAAGAAATTTAGTATAAGTATTCGCAGAATTGGTCATGTTTGTAGTCTAGTAAAACATTAATGGGCGTATTTCGGGGTGTAAGAAGTGTTTCTGAACAAAATTGATTCATTCGAGTATGTGTTAAGGGTTTTCTTCAATTTTTTTAAATAGTTCAAGAATAAGGATTTAGGTACGTTTTTAATTACATTTGTGTAACTTTAATTACAATAATTACAGAAAATAAATTTTTAATTACATTAATTACGTAATCAAATTGAAATGCGTGTTAATTACACTGGCACTGCTTTGATTACGCGAAATTAAATTTAATTACATGAAATACTTAATTTTCAGTTTTAATTACTTAATTACATAGTTGAACACCTCGTACTTTAAATCCAACGCAGTCAAAAAGGCTATTGCGTGCCCCTCGATTAAAACCACAAACGAAGTTTGTTTGTGCTAATACAACCTAGCCACAAACGAAGTGACAGACGGAGCGGCTCGAAAACTTTGGTGACTAACCTGCTATTGCAATTTTTCAGTGTACCACATGGCAACACCACTACTACTGGATTGTACCAACAATCAATACGAAACTAACGATTTTAAATTGGCTCACCACTTTAGTAGCCTATTGGTCCCAAGCAAACGATTAACGTACCCTATTCTAGTTGAAATTCTATTACTACACTATGTTTGTTTTGATTCGCTATGAAAGTTTGACAGATAACATCAGGGGTGTGTGGATTCATGCAGAACATGCAGGGGTGAGTGAAATAGCTTGGGACTGCTTGGGACCGTTGTTCTGGTACTGAGTGAGCCAAAAATAATAATGATTTTCTTCGGGACCCAGTGGTCTTAGAGTTACCTCTATGATTGTACCACATGGCAACACTACTACTAGATTGAACTAGCATTTTCACCAAATGTACTAGAATGTTTTGGTTCTATCTCTTTCACTCTACTCAAAACTGAAATGTATAAAAAAATGACAAAATGATACGTACTCTTTGCACACTGTCAAAGAATCATTGTACACAAAATCAACTTTGTTCAAATCAAAACAAAAAAACTAACCCATCTGGTGGATGATGGCACAAGCTTCCAAGAAAATTCTATTAAAGTGAACCACATTATTTTAATGGATTTCTTCGCCAGTTAGTCGTCTGTCACTTCGTTTGTGACCTAGCGAGCGTACCCTAATAGCCATGTAAAATCGATTTGTTTATTATTTTCAACCACGAAATCAGCTGTCAAAGTGTTCGACTTGAAAGCGGTTTGTTTTTTATTTCCAACCAGTAAAATGCATGTGCCAGTGAAACTTCTCACTAATACTAACGGTGGTAGAGAACTCTATAGATAAATAAAAAAATAATAGTTTTTGCTAAAGCCCTACAGTAAAAGTATGGACGACTGTCACCACAAAACTGAAAAAAGCTGTTCCAATCGAGCAAAGCGGTGCATTTTGACGGTTCGATTGGAACAACTTTTGACAGACGTCCATACTTTTACTGTAGGGCTTTAGTTTTTGCACGGTCGTTTCCGCGAGAGAAAAAGAACACATCACAAACAAAAAGAAGCCACCTGTCTCCTCTTCCTCTTAGGAATAAAACTGATAAATTTTAAGACTTTTTTGTATTTAATTGTGTAGGTATACATTTTTATATGTTTGTAAATTTTCTCGTAATTTCGTTGTTTTATTGGTTGCGATATGTAAACTGCGTATCATGTCAAGACAATTTTTTTAGATAGTAAAAATACATTATTCAGAGCAAACATGTCCTCTGGCCCGAACATCGGTAATGCTTCCAACGGAACACATTACTATACATAAGTTAACGCACTACTCTTCCGCAGAAACAGACATCGTAATCGAATTGTTGGAAATCTACATCAACTCGATCCTGTTTGCGCGCCAACTGTACCCGGCTGGAATCTTTCGACAGCGCCGAGCCTACAACATTCCGGTGTGGATCTCGATCTTCAAGCCCTTGAACGACTATCTGGCCAAAACACTTCGGGCAGCTCGGGAGTTAAAACACCGCCGAAAACTGCACAAAGTCGAACTTCTGATACTGAAAGATGAACCCGAAACCAGTTTGGAGAGTTACGTGTTCGAACTGGAAGATCACGAATTTTCGTTAAATACGGACGAAAACTTGTTGGACCTGGAAGAGCAGATTCGAAAATCGTTGTTGAACTTAGACTGCCGTCTGAAGGGTTTGAAGAAGCTGCCTTCGGATACCACGTTCAAGATTATGCTGTACACAACCGAATCGGCCTTCGCTGGACTCGGCAACAATCCCCGGATGCAAAGCTTTCCGTTGGTGAAAGAAACGAGCCAGGACTTAGCACCGAAATTGCATCGGACCAACACTCAACTGTTGCCAGTTTCACATACCCCTAACGTAGGCCTTCAGTTGTACGTGGAGGAATATCTATGATGTATTGTAATGTGTAGTTTACGTTGAATAATAATTATTTATTAAAAGTTGCAAACCCATATGATCAGTCAATAATACCACCATAAGCATTTTTCTCAGAAAAAAAAAATCCCGGATTGAAGGACTATAAAATACTGAATTTAATTATGGCTTTCGCTTGAAATCTTTGTATTCACCCATATTCTTGTTTTCGTTCAAACCGCATTTTCCATAAAAGAAAACTATTTTTTGTATGGAAAATACGGTTCGAACGAAAACGACAATATGGGTGATTATTCCAACAGCTGCTAATGGAAGCAGCACAAATATCTATTTAAGGTTTCCTTAAGATTCAATTTCATTGAGACTCTTCAGTAGTTTATAAAAAAAAATAATCAGAATATTTTGGGGTTTCTGGAGTGCTTTTTTAAATAGGTCGTATGTAACAAACGTAAACAAATTGAGATTTTAGAGCTACCAGACAATTTCAGCAGATTTGGAGAAATGTCTTGTTTGGGCGGTTCTTAAAGGTTGAAAGAGATTTTAACATTAATTTCTCTGGATTACTTGCGAAATAAAATCATAACAAACTGTGCAACTATTGTTATATCGTAAGATCTTTTTATTATACTGGAGCTTACAATTAAATCTTTACATCAATAGTTATCAGTACTGTAAATGCCGATTATCGGAAACAACCCTCTTCACTCTCTTCCATTACCATTTATTCGTCGAACGCGAACGAGTCATTTTTCATTTCTGTTTTCTTGTTCTGCGACTCATGCCAAGCCTTGTTGATCATTCTTTTCGTTTCCGGATCGCCTCCATCGTACAGCTGTTGCATTATCTTCATAAGACCTGAGGACGGATCCGTTTCCGTGTCTTTCGTGCTCTTCGACACCCGTTCATCCTTCATGTCCTGCAATCGCTTCGCAGTCACCGTTAGATGGGCCCACTTTGTCGGTCTCGACTTGGCCAGGTAGATGGCAACCATGTCCGATTTGACTTTACGATAGCTCTTGGCCGGATCGATTTCGTTCAACAGATGGTTCACCGTGAAGACGTAGTCCTTGTTATTCAGATTGCTGACCATCACATTGAACGAGTTGGCGGTGAATTCCACGTTTACATTCTCTTCCGGCACCTGTTGGACCTCGTTAACCGTAACGAAAATTTTGATAAACTTATCGCTCTGATCCCAAGCGTACTCCTTCAGTTCGATCCGATAGCGTTTGACGTCGCCCGGAACGGGTGCCGGCGGTTTCGATGTTTCCCCAGAAGATTGTTCCTTATCTTTTGCGGCTAACAGTTCCTTCTGGTGTTGCAGGTCAGTTTCCAGCTTACGAATATCGATGGACAGGATCTGCTGCACACGGGTACGTTGCGTACCCTCGGACAGTCGTCGCAGCTCCTCCAAATCCAAGATCAGCTGAAATGTGAAAATCCAAATTTTATAAAAGAAAGCCTCACCCAAAAATACCCAGTCTCTCACATTATCGATTAGGTGCTGCGCCATAGTGTTTGTTCAATATTATAACTTTAGTGCAGGTGCTTTGAGATAGTTTCTTGCTTATAAATTTTCACGTTTGTTGTTGTTTGAGTGAAAACGCCTTAAAATTTAACTTTAGCTTGTAGACGAACTCACAAGCACGACTTTCTACGACAATCTGGAAACATCGTAAGATTTTGACAGAAACTACCAGATCGACATCCATGTCAAGGAGAACAGGTCTGGCAATTTTGAGTATGGAATACGGAAACATACTCATCGATGATTAAAATTTAACCACTTTTGACGTATAGAACTGTCAATATAAAAAACCTATTTTGTTAAATTGACTTAAGAAAGGATTTAATTTAAAAGATGGGCAGTTTTATCGCAATGATTTGTGTTTTCATCTCAAATATGAATTCTTTTTAATTCAATTGCTTTTTACTTTGAAAGAAATAAAGCATAGAAATATTTAATTAAATATATTTTAGTTTATTTATATGATGCTGACTGAAAGGGCACGGCAGATGGAACTTGAAGTATTGGAAGCGTTTTACGCAAATATATAGTTGGCTCAACGGCTGGTGATGGTGATGGTGGAAGTAGCCTTCCTTTCCGGCAAGTCTGACGTGGCTGCTGAAAATCAAAACACATCAATTAGGAAAATCGGAACTAAGCAAACTCTTCCAAAATTTCATCATCTTACCTCCATATCCTGCAGCTGGAGGATCCTTCCGATCCTTCCACTTCATAGCGTCACCACGGATGTCTCGATCTTATTATTTGTATCTTACAGAAGAGAAACAAGCGCCCCGGTGGATGAAAATGTGGGAAAGTTCAAGAAACTGCTGCTGCTAAATCTCATCCTATATCTACACCCCAAATTATTTCGGTGTACGGCAGTGTAGCACCCTCGGTAACACCGGGGTAGCTACACCGCAAAAACGAAAACGACATAACAAGAACAACATGTGAAAAGGGCATACAAGCTTTTTGTAAACAAACCTTCTTCTGCCCTTTTCTCGCCACCCATATGACACCAACGTAAATCATCAACATTACCCAGTAGGGGAAACTTTCCCCTTCCCGATGGTGTTGTTGGTTTGCGTGGGCGACCCTCGGTTGGTAAGAAAAGGGCCTATAAAGGATTGTTTACAAAAAGCTTGTAAGCCCTTTTCACATAAGGCTCTTGATACGCAACGTTTATACCACAAACGAAGTGACAGACGGAGCGGCTCGAAAACTTTGGTGACGAACCTGCTATTGCAATTTTTCAGTGTACCACATGGCAACACCACTAATACCAACAATCAATACGAAACTAACGATTTTAAATTGGCTCACCACTTTAGTAGCCTATTGGTCCCAAGCAAACGATTAACGTACCCTATTCTAGTTGAAATTCTATTACTACACTATGTTTGTTTTGATTCGCTATGAAAGTTTGACAGATAACATCAGGGGTGTGTGGATTCATGCAGAACATGCAGGGGTGAGTGAAATAGCTTGGGACTGCTTGGGACCGTTGTTCTGGTACTGAGTGAGCCAAAAATAATAATGATTTTCTTCGGGACCCAGTGGTCTTAGAGTTACCTCTATGGTACCAGAGTTGAGCCAAAAACTTGAACACTTTTCGTCAGGACCTACTAGTCTTAGAGTGACCTCTATGGTTCTATGTGGTTCTATCATAGAAGTAACCCTAATAAAAAATTACCTTACACGAATGATAACCCAAATGATTGAACTATTCCACAAATGGTTTGGATGATACCACGAACACGTCGTTAAGCACATTAACCATAACATTTTTATTAGGGAACTCTAAGACTAGAAGGTCCCGAAATAACGTGCTCAACTTTTTGGCTCAGCTCTGGTACTCTCTTCAGTCCCAAGCTAATCAATTGATGAAGATAATCGATCAATGTAGATTGGTCAATTTGAAAGGTGATGCGAGATTTTAGGACAATATGTCACTTTTGGGCATACTGACAGCGGTAAAACCATAGAGGTAACTCTAAGACTAGAAGGTCCCGAAATAACGTGCTCAACTTTTTGGCTCAGCTCTGGTACTCTCTTCGGTCCCAAGCTAATCGATTCACCCCTCGAAACATAGGAAAAACCAATAACCCCTCATTTTATCTGTCAAACTTTCATAGCGAATCAAAACAAACATTGCGTAGTACTAGAATTTCGACTAGAATAGGGTACGGTAATCGTTTGCTTGGGACCAATAGGCTACTAAAGTGGTGAGCCAATTTAAAATCGTTAGTTTCGTATTGATTGTTGGTAAAACTGACGGAAGTACCACAGACAAACAGACATAACACATTGAATATTTCTCACTGTAAAACATCGTCGCTAAAACATTACCGCCATCTGTTGAGTACACTGTGGTGGGCACTACGCTGAATAGATGGCGGTAGTGTGTAAACGTCAAACGCAAGGGAATTGACTATGCGCGCCACAGGTGGCGATACTACCAACTGCGATACTTTTAAATTGTCCGTTAAAGGCTTATTCGATGAATAACTTGTGAGTGTTATGTCTGTTTGTCTGTGGAAGTACGCTTACTCTTAGCTTACTCTTTCACACTTGCATTGCAGTGCTGAATGCTAGAAAGAGTAGCCTGTTGCAGTCATCCTCACCTACTATATTCCCCTCGAAATTCGTGATTACTGCCCCCGTGAAAATAAATGTATGCATTTATTTGACGTCATCAAAAGGCTTAGCAAAGAGTCTTCTATTTCAGATGACAAGCACAAAGGCTTAACAAAAAGGGCCTAACCATTGAAACTAGGGGTAAGACAGATTTTGATATTAGGTCGTATGAATAAAAGCGTTTACTTTACTTTTCCCGTAAGAAAAGCACGGGAAAGTAAAGTAAACTCTTTTTATTCATACGGCCCATTGAGTCATACTGGAGTAAATTTTGAGTAAAGGCCGGCGCACAATGGATACGTTTTCAGGTTTTTTAACAGTTAGCCCATGCATTATCTGTCAAAAAACCCAAAAACGTATGCATTGTGCGCCGGCCTTAACTCTGAGTAACTCGAGTTGCTCAATATTCAATGCACGGTGACATAGCAACCTGTTTGATTTGTGTGCATTCCACGATTGTCAGTCAAAGACGTTTGACAAGGAAAATCTACGTGCATCATTCAACAACATTATATTCCGGATTGCCATCGACAAAACCTGTGTCGCAGCATGCAAAATCTGTGTATGCTTATTATTGGTTGGCGATGATAATTATTGGATTTTCCAGTGAACATGGAGTTGTACCATAATTTAAAGTCTTGATGATACACATGGTGGGCATTCCATTGTGAACATTTTGGCAGATTGCATACCCACCAACAAGATTCAAAATGTTTCAGTGCCCCATAAAAGTTTCACTTCACATGGCATCAAATACTACGGCTTTGTGATTCCAGGACTGTATTTCCCACGATTGAAAACCGAAGTTTTTGATGGTAGTTCTTTTTGTCTTCCTTCGCATCGCGTTTCACTCGCGACTGTGGAGGGCAATAATCATTGAGGAGTTGCAGTTTTCCATGAAGAGCGCCTGTTAATATTAAAACCTTTTCACTATGTTTAAACCGGGATTGATGGAAAGATCGTTGTCTAGTCACATATACAAATTTACTGCTCTATCAGAACAATTAAAACTGGAATTCGCAACTCATTTTAACTTATTTATTTATGATGCTGAAATCAACAATTGAAATAATACATCCTTGGCAACCCATCATTAATCACGCGTAAACGGGTTCGTTTCTCGGGATCATATCAGAAATATCATTATTGTCCCACCATAGTAGACAAATTCACACTGAAAAGAAATACACACAGATTAATGAGTATTTGATGCAACAATACAAAATAAAATACGGATAGGATCACTCCGACACTCTGACAGATAATGTATGTTTATACTGATTTAATTTTTAATTCATGGATGAATATGAGACTGGTTTGATCACTTTTGAGTAAATATGAGTTACTCCAATTTACTCGTTGTGAAAATATTAACTCTGAGTACAGCCAACAATCAATACGAAACTAACGATTTTAAATTGGCTCACCACTTTAGTAGCCTATTGGTCCCAAGCAAACGATTAACGTACCCTATTCTAGTTGAAATTCTATTACTACACTATGTTTGTTTTGATTCGCTATGAAAGTTTGACAGATAACATCAGGGGTGTGTGGATTCATGCAGAACATGCAGGGGTGAGTGAAATAGCTTGGGACTGCTTGGGACCGTTGTTCTGGTACTGAGTGAGCCAAAAATAATAATGATTTTCTTCGGGACCCAGTGGTCTTAGAGTTACCTCTATGGTACAGCCGTCTTGCCCCTAGCATTGAAAGATTCACAAATAGGCTTATTAATTGGTGGAATTAAATTATTATCGATTTTCATGTATGTTTGAAAACTTTTCGCATATTTCACTGTACTGAGATACAGTTAAAAGTGTTATTTTATACAATTTACATGCCTAAAAGTATGAATTAAATTACCGGTAAAGGCCTGTATAGAGATCGAAGCGAAGCGAAAACCTCATACAAAATACTAAATTTTTCACCTGCATGAAAAACGCATTCGGCAAATTTTTCACTTCGCTTTGAACTGTAAACAGATACGATCCAGCGAAATCTAATTTTGTTGATCGTATCTTTTTCGCTTACGTTTATTTTTTCGCACATGCAGCGCTAGCGAAAAGAGCAGCAGCTAAGCGAAAAGTTGACGTTTCGAGAAAGAGCGTATCTGTCAGATTTTCACTTCACCGGAGGTGTTAACTGATCGATTTCGTTTCACATGAACTGTAAACTGCGAAAAACCTTTTTTTTTCACCTTTTTCGCTAGCAAAATTTCATGATTTTTCGCGTGCTTCAATTTTTGTTTTGCTTCGCTTAAGGTGATACGGCACGTCATGCAACAATGGCTGTCCCTACAATCATTAAATAAACGTGTTTTGGTATGCGTACGAAAGACATCTTCCTACAAAACAGTAAATTACTAAGTACATACCTTAAAAAAATGGGCCTGAATTGTATGAATAAGTTCTGGATTCATATTTCAATACTTTTCCACCAAACTATTGCCAATTCATTCACGCATTGGTAATATTTGCATTAAAAAGTACGATCAGCCAATTTTGTTCTGCTCAGGGCATGAAATTTCAATAACTGTTTTCACTAGCTTTCACTTCTCAAAACCACACTAAACACAATTACGACACGTGCTTCTACAAGCACTTTCAATTTAATTCACTTTTAAAGACGACATTTACTTTAATAATATCATTTGCATCGTTAAAAATGCGAGCCGCGAATAGTTTTGCAAGCTGAAACTGTTTTGTTTGCCTTTTTTCTACACACCGCATTACGAAGGTGTGCGTACGAATCATCTATCATCGCATCCAGTGTTGTCGATTTAATTGAAGCAAAGTGTGTAAAAACCGAGGGAAAAACCAATAACCCCTCATTTTATCTGTCAAACTTTCTTAGAGAATCAAAACAAACATTGTGTAGTACTAGAATTTCGACATCGCACGGTTCTCTTTGAAAAAGATTGCTACAAATTTGGTACGCCTATAATTCAAAAACTGAAAGAGTTGAGATAATAGATAATTGATCAATTAAAAGAACTAAATGTTCTTCACATTTATACCGTCCACTAGTGGTCCTACGTCAACCTTTCGTTCGTGTCCCTAGGCACAGACCCTTCTACTTTTTTTTAAAAATGATCAAGGTTGAAATTTACAGTAAGATGGACATAACTTATTCTTTACCTTTCTAATTTTTTTTCAACTGTTCCACATTCGACCTAATAATAACGAACTCTAGCAGCTATGTTTACGGTGGTTGCGGTAGTGCATGATGTACACTCACACCACTATAGCATCAATGATAATCAATTCACTGATACATAGAAAGGAGCGAAAAAAAGCGTGACGTATCATCTTAAGCAAACAATTTACAATTCATTTTGAACATAGGCCCTTTGCAAATATAACGCGAGACTTGTCTAAAATGAACCAAACAGGTCTGGGCTAAAGCCCTACAGTAAAAGTATGGACGACTGTCACCACAAAACTGAAAAAAGCTGTTCCAATCGAGCAAAGCGGTGCATTTTGACGGTTCGATTGGAACAACTTTTGACAGACGTCCATACTTTTACTGTAGGGCTTTAGTCTGGGCCATAAAAAAAGAAAACGAAAAAATATTGTTGACGATTTCTGATAAGAAAATAAGCGCGCGTTGCCGTGATGCGCCGCTCTCTTTTCCGGTGTTTGGGAAAAACAACCAAGCGCCACCATCCGGCTCTCTCTCTCTTTCTCACCGGATTATCCGGAAATTTTCTCCGGATTTGTGTGCGTATGCCGTGAAGCGAAGTGTAAACAAAATTTTTAATACAAAAGAGAACAATCCTGTCGAATGGTGGTGGGTGGTGATCCATACGTCAGTGGCACATTGCAGTGGCGAGTTCGTTCTCGTCGTACCTCGTTGTTTTCACGGTGAACACAGCAGCAGCTACCGTTTTATTAGTGCGAAACTAGTTTCCTAAATTTGCATTTTCTCCTTGTGTACGGTGAACCATTCGGTTTCGTTTCGATCTGGGATACAGGAACGCCTAGCTTTACTATACACACTCGGGACGCGCTGTGCAGAAAATTCCACACATCGCGGGAAGAGACAGGGTAAATCGATTTTTCACCCACCCGTGTGCACTGTATATCAATATAAGGGTAGGTATATACTGTTTAGTCATATTTCGATATGAGCTGGTGAAAGTTATATTTTCCTTTGAATACTGACGTAATTTAACATTAGAAACTCGATTATTTCCATACAATAGGACTCAAAGGAGGAACAAACACTCCCACCGTACATTTTTGCTATACACAATATTGCCTAGCCTACATTATATATAACAACAGCGCAATCTGCAAAGCTGCCATTACCAGCTGGTGGGTGGGCTTAGAGGGAAAAATTTAATTCATCATCGGTGCAGTTAAATTTTCCCCCGAGGGCAGAATAGAATATAGCTCTGAAAAGTTTAGATTTTCATCTTTGCCTTTAGTTGCATACGGTTATTTGTCGGAGGTAGAGCTCTCGCATTGTTTCGAGCGGGAGTGCAATTAGAAAAAGGCTTCAAAATAGGTCAGCTCAACAGTATTCGCTTCAACGAAGACGGAACGGCCAGGATGCACGAGGGTGAGATAGTGATAAAGAAGGTACAGGGGCATGTCCCGAAATCTGGTGCCCCGCGGGAGAAGAAATCTGATTCGACGATTACCTATCGTTTAACGCGGGACGACATCTCCGGAGGGCCGGTCAACTTGGACGAAATCGAACCGGGCCTTTGGCTAGGAAATGTGACGGCAGCAGCTGATTTGCCCACGCTGGAGAAGCTTGCCATCCGCAGCGTGCTGACGATCGATTCCTGTCCGCTGCCGGCGCACGTCACCGAGAATCCTAGCCTAAGGGTAAAATATATTCAAGGTGAGTAGTAAGGGACCGGGGAAGAGAGAGCAAGGCACTTTAATAAAAGATAAATACGAGCTCTCGTTTCATTCTTCTTCTTCTTGTTTGCAGCTTCCGATGTGCCAAGAGAGGATTTAATCAAACACTTTGATGATACCAACAACTTTATCAGGGAGAGCTTGGAGGAGGAGAGGAACGTACTTGTGCACTGGTGAGTGACTACGGAGGAATTTAAATTCGATTAAATTGCTTCTATTACGACCTAATGGGAAATACATTTTTTTTCCATTGCAGCTATTTTGGTGTGAGTCGCAGTGCCACTATCGTGATTGCATTCATCATGAACAAGTACAAGCTGACCTACGATGCGGCTCTGCAACGGGTCAAGTCAAAGCGACGTTTTGTGATGCCCAATCCGGGTTTCATCAATCAGCTGAAGCTGTTCAGCATCATGAGCTATCGGATCGATCCGCAGAATGAAAAATACAAGTTGTTTCGATTGAAGCTGGCGGCGGACAATGTGCGGAAAGGTAAGTGTTGGCATCTGTTTTGTCGAAGTGAGGCTTGGGAGGAATCATTAAACAGAATTGAGAGGCCTACTTATGAATGAGCATGGATTGGGATATCACGTCAGAAGAATAATGGCAGAAATGCGGGGTGTAATGAAATACCAAGTTTAATATCCGGCAGGCGGATATGGATGTAGACGTTGGTATGATATATTCAATTGGGTAGTTAACTGAAGCCGGTCGCTAATGGGATATTGTAATTTTAGCTACAGAGCACTTAAGGGTTTCGATAGCAAAGCTACCAAATTTGAATGCAATGTTCTTGTCGGTGGTCATGTTTTCAGCCGCAAAGATACCATTTGGTTCTTTTCGGGAAAACTTGAAGCACTATTTACCGTAAAAAATAATTAAACCAGAAGATTATCCAATTTATATCAGTAAATTTATTAGATTTTTTAAACATTATTTTTGATATTTATAGCCGTAGGCTAGTTCATCTTGTCCATGAAAGGTGGGGCCTCAGAAGGAGGACCCCCAACAGAGTAGTTTTTTACAGTGTTTACTTCAAACGAAAATTGGTTCCCGGCTCGATCGTACATTTACACAACATACTAAAGACACAACTTTAAAATCTGAATAAGACAGAGCTCCACACCGTGGGGACCGGGAGGGCCCCCACCAGACAGAGTTGGCCCAACAGCCAAAATGAATTAAAAAAGACTAAACTTTAAAATACAATGCAGCATCCTATAAAAAGCGCATTACTGCTGCCAGTGTTGAGGGATCATCACCCAGCATGTCGCGTATGCTATTTGGAAGCCCGTGGAATTCCCGCAGGTTCTGATACTGAGGGCATACGCATAGAATGTGCTCGATTGAGGCTGGAGTTCTACAACCGGCGCAAGTCCTGTGCGAGATCTTGGTGTGACCGGTTCTCAAACGCGACGCTATCTTCTGATCCCGCTGGTTCAACTGTTCTGTCCATTTCCTCGTTGTCCCTTTGATCCGTCTGATGAAGAGGGAGCGGTTTTGGGCCCACTCTGCGTCTCAGTACTTTGCTCACGATCCAACGCTTGACATCGTGTAACGGTACTTCGTTGGTATAGCGAGGGGCAGATGGTCTTGCCCCAGCCAGAAAGTCAGCTTCAGAGTTGCCTGGTATTCCGCAGTGCCCCGGAACCCAGCAGAATACCTTGTTTGGTGGCGAGGACTTCATCGTCGCCTGTACCGAGGGATGAGTCGGGGCCTCGGATGTCAGGGCGTCATACAAGCTGTGCAAATCCGTGAGAACCAGGATCGGTCGGTCGGAGAGCTTTGTAGCAGCGATGAAGATGGCAGCAGCTTCAGCAGAGAAGACAGAACATTGCGGCGGTAAGCTGCAGCTGGTTGGTGTAATGTTTCCGGCTAGACCGATACCGACCCCGGCCCGAGCGCGAGATCCGTCCGTGTATCGGTGAGTGTGAGTGGGGTATTTTCTCCTAACATTTCAGCTACAGTTCTTTTCATGGCCACAGAATTGTGTCCGGCTTTGAACCTGTCCTTAATCCGGCTTTCGATTTTTGGTAATGGTGTTTGCCAGCATTTGTTTCCATGCCAGTGGACCCTAGCCACTGGGGGAAGATCTTCGTTGGTAGCCGTGCGGAAGAGTCTGTTTCCCTCGTCGAGGAGGAAGATCCCTTGATTTCCGGATGTCTTCGAGATGAAAGCAGCGGCTTTGGTTGCGACAGATGCGGTTATACGGAAGCGGAAAGACAGGATGCCTGCGTCGATCCATGCAACGTCAGCGGGCGTGGATGACAGTAGACCAGAGACAATCCGGACGTAGGTGTTGTAGACTGGTGCTAACGTAGCTAAAAGCTAATCCATTGCGATGCAGGTTGTTGGAGGCGGAGTTTCCAGCGGTTTTCTCCGACAAGTTGGGCATCTGTACGAAGATGAAGATCAAGTTGGAGCTGAAGTCAGGCAAATCTCCCGTGTTCCGGCCGAATGCCCGGTCGCTTACGCGATGCAGTGGGCTGTGGATGATGAACTAGACCGACTGGAGCAGGAACAGATCATCACGCCAGTAGACTTCGCGGAGTGGGCCGCTCCAATCGTGGTGGTCCGCAAGTCAAGCGGGTCGATTCGGATATGTGGTGACTATTCAACGGGGTTAAATGACGGGTTACTGCCTCATCAGTACCTACTCCCGTTACCACAGGATATCTTTGCGAGTCTGGCTAACTGCACCGTTTTCAGCCAGATCGATTTGACTGATGCATTCCTGCAAATGGAAATGGATGAAGGCTTACGCGAGATGCTTACGATTAACACTCATCGGGGTCTGTATAGGTATAATCGTCTTCCACCTGGAGTGAAGGCGGTGCCAGGAGCATTCCAGCAAGTGATCGATACGATGCTCGCTGGCCTTGTTCGTACCAGTGGGTATCTTGACGACGTAGTAGTTGGTGGTATCGATGCAGCGCACCCGCGCACTCACGAAGGCTGAACACCGCAAGCGATGTATGCAGCAACTTCACCAAGGCCATCCAGGGATCGTAAGAATGAAGGCCCTCGCTAGAGGTTATATCTATTGGCCTTCCCTGGATCAGAACATCGCGTCGTTCGGGAAGGCATGCAAACAGTGTGCATTAGCAGCGAAATCTCCTCCACACGCAGCACCTGTTCCACGCCTGGTGGACCGTGGCAGCGCGTCCATATTGATTTTGCCGGAAACTATTTTTTACTGGTCATCGACGCCTACTCCAAATGGCCAGAGGTGATTGTAACTCGTCGCATCAGTTCAGTGGCCACAATCGGTATTCTTCGCAACCTGTTTTCTCGCTTGGGGATTCCAGAGACGCTCGTCAGCGATAACGGCCCACAATTTCGAGCGACGAGTTTCAACAGTTTTGTGCGACCAGCGGCATCCAGCCTATAACTACCGCACCGTTCCACCCACAATCTAATGGGCAGGCAGAACGGTTTGTGGATAAATTTAAGCGGGCGTTGCAGAAAATCCAAGCGGGAGGAAGACCATGGAAGAAGCGTTGGACATTTTTCTGCTGACGTATCGATCTTCACCAAACCGCCAGGTCACGGACGGCCTGTCTCCAGCAGAAGCAATGTTTGGGCGTCGCATCCGTACAAGCCTTGATCTTCTTCGCCCTCCAGTACACCCACCTCCAACGCAGCAAGCAGAGGGCACACCAAGAAGAAGCTTTGCGCCTCACGACCTGGTCTATGTCAAAATTTACAGCAACAACAAGTGGAGTTGGGAACCAGGGCCCTGCAGGGGTCATCTGCGAAAAGATTGGCCGAGTGATGTACTCTGTATGGGTAAACGATCGACGGCTGACAAGATCGCACGTGAATCAACTGCGTGATCGTGGGGTATCTGCAGGCAGTGATCCAGCTCACCAAAGTAAGCTACCGCTTGATGTCCTGCTAGACAGCTGGAATTTACCTACACAGAAAAAAAAGTTGTTGAATATTACATCCAAACTGCTGCAACCAGGTCAATCCATCGGTTGTGTAATATAACGTTGTACGATGTACATCGATTTTGCGAACAAAATTACAACCATTGATGTAATATTGTATCTGCTTTTTGCTATTACATCATTATTTCATACATCAGCTTAAATTACATTGATCGATATTACATTTTTTTTTGCTGTGTAGGTCTACTGCCCCAGTTGGCTCACCGTCTCTGTCGGATGTACCGACGCCTCAATTGACACCTAGATCTAGTTCGTCGAGTTCAGCAGACTCTCCGGATTTTAGCAAATTAACCATACAATTTTTATTAGGGTACTGAGTGGGCCCAACTGGCTATGGCGGAGACTGCCGCTTGGGCTCTCATCCTTGTACGTACTGGCGTGGGTCCGGTGGTGACGATGAGGATTTCGCCGGCCTAGACGAACACATATCTAGATAGAGCTGGAATTAGGGCGTAACAGCTTTTGTAAACAAAGGCTTCTTTCGATGATTTCTAGAAAGTCAAGACTAACCAACGCAAATCAACATCACCATCGGGTAGGGGAAGACTTCCCCTACCCGACGTTATGTTGGTTTGCGTAGGTGAGCCTTAAATTTCTGGAAATCGAGAGAAGTCATTGTTTACAAAAGCTGTTACGCCCTAATTCCAGCTCTTTCTAGATATATGTTTTTCGGTAGTTGACGGAAGACTCCGTTCATCGCCACGAGGAACAGGGTAACGGCGATAACCGATCCTTGTGGGACACCCGTTTCCTCGGGGAAAAGCCGGGATTTGGTGTTGCTGACTGCGACTCGGAATGAGCGGTTGGACAAGAAGTTCTGGATGAAGTGAACGATGGGTCCGTTAATGCCTCAGTCGATTAGTTGCTTAAGGACGAGGGGCACTATCTCGGTGTGCAAACCACTGTCGTAGGTGTTCTTGAGAACTAGGTGGACGTTCCGAAACCTTGTCGGAAAGCGTACTGTCGGTGATCAATGAAATTTCCAGCTTCGAGGTGTTGCTTCAGTCTTTGATTGACCATACGCTCTAGAACTTGGGCCATACAACATGTTAGCGCTATTGGACGGAACTTGCTGACTTCACGGGTGGCTACCCCGGCTTTCGGGATGGGAACTACCAGGCTTTCCTTCCATACTGCTGGGTACCCGTTAGTGAGCCAGAGCTTGTTGAAGAGGTAGCCTCTTGAGTAGAGGATATCCTATTTCGTCGGGTCCCGCCGACTTCCCGTTCCTGCAGCGAACGGTATGCTGCAGTTCCTGCCAAGAGAAAGAGTAGTTTAAACTGGTACTGGCGGTGTCGGTGGGTACTATGAAGTCTGCGATGGATGGCTTGGTTTTCTGGTTGAACTTGTTGTCATACTTGTCAATGGTTGCGAGCTCGGCGAAGTAGGTACCGAGTAGTTCTGCAAAATAAGTGCAAGTCCAAGTAGATGCTCACCTAATCAAACATCACGTATTGCTTGAATAGCTTGCTTGAGTTTCACCTTCTTCTGAAGATCTCGGAACATCTTCTTTCCTTTATTTAACGTCGGTCTCTGTTCCGCAATCTAGTGTCAATCACCGACGGACATCGATTGGCAGTCGATGACGGCAATCGAATGTGCAGGAAGGCAGCTGCCACACCTGCGTAGGATATCGCACCCATTCAAACGCACATTGGCCGGGACCAACGGCTTTACTTCCCTTCCGAAGGAAGACGTGACCAGAGATTTTTATGCCCCAGAAAAATCCCACCGACTTCGGCTGGGATACCTACTTGAGCACAGGAACCTACCTAACTACTTAAACTAAGTTGCCAAATCACGAATGATCTGATGGTTTGATCGCAGGTGATTCTGAACCTTTCCAGCGTGGACGTCTTACGCTCCTCGAGTGTTTGAAGGCCGGCCTGGTGGTGAATTCCAGAATTACTAGTTCGCGGGGGACTGTTAAGGATCATTCTGAGTATCTTGTTTTGGATCCTGTGAAGTTTTAGGTGGTGGCACTTAGCACAACTCTCCCAGATTGGCATACCATACTCAATAGCGGGCAGAATGATCTACTTGTGAACAGCAAGCTTGTTTTTGAGGGACAGGGTGGACTTCCTCTTTATCAGAGGGTAGAGGTGCACTTGGTGCACAACACCACATGGAATGTTAAAAATGCACAACATCCACATGGAATCGGAATAGCAATTCGCTATTGAGGGAGAGACCAAGGTAGACTACTTCACTCGACCATTCAATTGGAGTGGTATCAAGATGAACCTTGACGTTAGCAGGCGGAACAAGCCGAGGTGAATTCGAGTGTGATACAGAATGGTTTGTGTTTTAGCTGCATTGATACAAATCTTCCAGCTCTTGAAATAGTGGGACAGAACATCTAGGCCTGATTGTAGTTTACTCGTCAGAGCACGGATCACTCGACCCTTATAGATGATGAAGGTGTCATCTGCGAACATTGACAGGATACCACCACCCGGCATGGGAGGAACCTCTGATGCTACTCTGAGGGACCCCTGCATCAACGTTGAACGTATCAGAGGGGACATTGTTCAAGTAGACCTGGAATGATCTGCCCGACAAGTAGTTTTTGATGATCTTCACGAGGTAGATCGGAAAGTTGTATCGATGCAGTTTGTACACTAGGCCATCATGCCAGACATTGTCAAATGCCTTCTCAACGTCCAACAATGCCATAGCAGATGTTTCTGAAACGGACTTGTTCCGCCCGATGATATTAATAACTCTACTTAGTTGGTGGATCGTTGGATGAGCTTTCCCAAACCCGAATTGCTCCTTGAGTGAGATGTTATTTTCGTTGGAGAACTCCAGCAACCGGCTGAGTATCAACTTTTCGAATAGCTTCAAGATGGAGGACAAGAGGCTGATGGGGCGATAGCTTTTGGCACTGGTAGGTTCTTTGCCAGGCTTGTGTATTGGAATCACTTTGGCTAACTTCCAGCATGCAGGGAAGTAGCCAAGCTCCAAACATTTGTTGAAGATAACGGCAAGATGGTTGAAGAAGTCAATACTCAAGTTTTTCAACTCGAGGTTGACTACACCAGCCATTCCATACCCACGGCCCTTAATGTTTTTCGTGCTATCACCTCATCAGCCGATATTCTACTATCATCATGCACTACTACGGGGATGTCAGCGACTCTAGACATTCCCCTCTATTCTGCGAGTCACGTGACTCTCTCTCACCGGTGAGGTAACAATAGTCACCTCGTGTGAGGTGACTCACGAGGTGACAATTGTCACCTCACCGGTGACAGAGAGTGATTCACGTGACGCGCAGAATTAGAGGGATTGCCTCCAGTACGGCAGGCCCATGGGGGCTCACCATGGTTTGGCCAAGATTATGTGAAATCACAAAATGTTGGCCAAGAGCATTGGCCTTTTCAACAGGGGTTATGAGTAGGGATGGGTACAAGTTCTGGTCAACAGAAGGAGGGATCGGTCTCGACTTATTTTTCAAAATTTTGGTCATCTTCCAAAATGGTTTTGCAAAATCTGGGAGAGACCGAATCTTGTTAGCAAAATCGTTATTTCTGAGTTCCACCATCCTGGCCTGGATAATATTGGTTAGCCTATTGACAATGGTCTTTAAGTGGGGCAGCAGTTCAATTATCCGAATGATAATTTTAGTAAAGTGTGAGCTAAGTAAAAGTTCGATCATAACTAATTGCAAACTATTTCCATTCCGCTTTCAGCGAAACGCCTTCCGGTGAACTGCATGGATGTGGTCAAACCGGATCCGGCCATCACGCAGGAAATGCCCGACCCGATCGTCTATCGGTGTCGCAAATGTCGCCGAGTGGTCGCTACCAAGAGCAACCTGCTGATGCACAAGCTGAAACCTCCGGGTCAGTCACCTGCCAAGCACAATTCGCTGAGCGACGTGGCAGGATTCCACGACGACGAATCCGACAGCGAACATAAGGAGGAGGAAGTGGGAGAAACGGCTTGCGGTGGAAGTGTGGTGCCACCCGCTTCGTCGGTGGACGATCCGGAATTGAAGGGTAAGGAGCCGTCGCTGTCCTACGTTACGGAACAGATGCGACGTAGTTCGATCAGCAGTGATCAAAGCAATCGATCGTCGGAGAAGGACGGAATTTGTAGCAGAATCTACTTTACCGAACCGCTTGCCTGGATGACGGACATCTTCCACAATACGCAGGGACGATTGTACTGTCCCAAGTGTACGGTCAAGTTGGGCAGCTTCAACTGGGTGATGGGTATTAGACTATTATCAATTGATTTTCGGTTTGTATTTTACAATGTTGCTCTTTGATTGCAGCCACCAAATGTCCTTGTGGTGCGGAGATCTACCCAGCATTCTACTTGGTGCCGTCGAAGACGGAGTACTCTACCGTGGTGCAGAACGTCCAGGTGACGGTGTAATTTGGACGTAAGTAGCACTCGCCAGCGCGGGAAGGTAGATTTGCAAATTTCTGTTGTGTGTGCGTAAATCAAAAGCAGAATGCAAACCGAATCAAATTAATTCTTCCTGTTGCTGCGCTGATAAGCTTGGGTCACATTGACTGGTACATAACTCTGATTAAGGCAACGGGAGAATTACTTCTAGCACAAAGATGCATTTACTGCGCTACTTATACTTATACAATAGCTACTCATACAACTTTAACAAGTATATAATACCGAACAGTAATGCAACCGGAACCAAGCTGAACTTATTTGACTATCGAACTCATGTTATACAAGCGCTCCCATCACCCATCCCACAGGATTTTCCGTTCCAACCCTTGGTACAAAATTGTGCTACAAGGTCTTTTTGGTTAGTTACCACAGCTGCTAACAATAGCGACAATTTTAACGTAAAACTTTAGTTCAGTGTGGCGAATTTATCTGCGAGCCATTCACAAAATCGCAACATTTAAGATGCAATACTCGTTTTTTTTCGATACTGTCGATGGCATTTTTGCAGGATTATTTGATTCTAGACTGATCGAATCGTTCTCTCAAATAGTAAAAAGTAATTGAAAATAGGAAGAGTGCTCCGCATTAGTGGGTAGGCTTGTTTGAAAAATCTCTTGAATTCAGTTAATTTCCTTTTGTATTGTGTGTGGCAGGATAATTTCTCAAAATGGGATTATACCATCTGTTTTCTATTTATGGCCGTACGACTGCTCTTTATCCAGGATTCGCTCGTCAAGCCGCTGCCATACAATACTATCAAAGTTACACACCTGTGTATAATCCTTATGGGCGGGGTTGCATCGCACTTATGAGCGGCGCGCTTCGACCGTCACCAAATGAGAATTTAACATAAGCGCGACAATACCATTTACAGAAATATATACGGGGCTGTTCATTAACTACGTAGACAGTTTTTTTTGGATTCCCGCACTTCTGAAAACCGGAAGAACCGACTAGCGACAATCGATTATAATCTCGTTCTGTACGTTGAACATAGTGTCGGAAATAGTACGCGGTATAGCGCATCATTGTGAGGTTACAGCGTAATTCTTCCGACACTATGTTTAACGTACAGAACGAGAGTAAAATCGATAGTCACTAGTGGGTTATTTCGGTTTTCAAAGGTATCGATAATACAGACGAGAGGGTTGCTGGCTGCAATCGATTTAGCAAATCAACTCGACAACTTACCCCATGAGCACACGTTGATTTCTTGCTCTTAATTGGTTTTTAATTAAGAGCCACTCTATGCCTCATAGTGGCACTTTTGTGTCACCCGGCTATCCAGATTATATTTTGTTCTTTTTTAGAACCGATTTACCAGCTTTAAGGATTCCAGTCACTGCAGTTTCGTTACAAGCAAACTTAAATACTAATATCCTCCAAGTCCCTACATTTGACGCTAGAACAGTTGCGACACGATGGCATTAAGTATCGTCTTAACGAGTATTTCAGCTTACGGTATGTATAACTGGTCAACCCAGGATCTTCCACCAAAAAGCCGTCAGGTAGTTTACTGATTTGCCAAATGATTTCTCCAATATCAAAATCATTGTCGCGATCTATGTCTCATAAATGCAATCATGACTGCTAACGCCAGTGGGATACAGATGGTGATGGTGCCCTGATTTTGGGACAAAACTCGACGCACCCATCCCACACCATTCCTCGAACCATAAACAGCTTCCAAACGGTATATTCACCGATACCAACACCTATATCCACCCTTGAAAGACCACAAAGCCAATAATACAAACTTTTGTACTATCAACTAGAGAAGCAAAACCAAAAAACTACAATACTACATACAAAACTCGAAACTGGAAAGTAATATAAAGATACAATAACTTATTTACATCGTCTCGTATAAAAGTAGTGTGTTAACTAAACAAATAATCTTAAATAAGCTAAAAGCAAACAAGCAAAAAAAAAAAGTCATTCAGAATGGCATACAGGCAGGCAGTGAACGTGTCGTTTCATAGGAAATAAAATAAAATTGAAGAGGCATTGCTTTTCTTTTCATCAAATCGATGGTAGTGAATATACTCTGAAATTTAATAATCAAAAGGAAAATATGTATTCGCTCGTTGAGCTTTTGATTTCGTGGTTTTACGTTCGGTTTTGAAATATGTGTTAGATTTTTGATGAGACGACGAGCAGATGGTTGTAGTTTATTTGAGGAAAATCAAAAATAAATGGAACAGGTAGGAGGACGTTTTTGTACATAAGGTCAAAACGCTCACAAATCTACATTTACTCTTCTTTTGAAAATATACCTTACATGCTTAGATTAAGGAGGAGAAAATAAATACAAACAAGTTCAATTGAACGTTGGGAGGCTTCGTTATGCAGCATAGAATGTGAAAGAAATCATATAATGACTGTGGGATAGAATCAGACAGAACAATGTAACGCCGTAACACCGGGTAGGGTAAAACAGTAAACACTGGTCGCAAATCAAATCTCAATAAGAAGGAAGAAGGATAGTCTGCCCATAAAAGCATAACTGTCCCATATGAATAGGAAATATTGAATCGATCCAAGAGCTTTGTAACAGTGGCTCTGACAGCGATTGCTTGCTGGTATGCGGTGACTACAATCAACCTGGGATATCCTGGAGTTGGGCTGATGGCGAGATTCGACCTGTGAACACTGTTCCTTTACCAGTTGCTAGCTCATTCTTGATTGATGGCATGGATTTCCACAACCTGCATCAGAGAAATCTCGAGCGCAACCACTTAGGACGCATCCTGGATTTGTTCTTTTGCCATACGGACTTTCCTGTGGAAATCTCGAGATCTGTTTCACCACTCTTGCCAGTTGATCTTCATCATCCGCCACTAGTCGTCTGCTTACCATCTCTAGTTGATGACGGTGCACTGCTGCTGAATGCGAGTGATGAGCTTGCGTTAGACTATAGCAAGATTGATTTCGATGTTCTAATGGACTTCCTTTCCGTCACTGACTGGGATCTTCTTTTCGATGGACTGAATGCTGATGAAATGGCTGAAACGTTGTGTGCTGTGCTAAATAATTGGATGGATACAAACGTACCGATTCATCGGCCTGCTGTTTCTCCTGCGTGGAGCACCGCTTTGCTACGAAAACTAAAACGAAAAAGAAATGCTTCGCAACGTAGACTTCGGCGATACCGTTCCCTGGCAAATAAGCGTAGTTTTCACTTGGCGTGTAACGAGTACCGTAATCTAAACTCTTCGCTCTACAAATCGTACGTTTTACGAGTGCAAACTAATTTAAGGCGAAACCCCAAGAGCTTTTGGAGCTATGTAAACTCGAAGAGGAAAAAATCAACAATGCCTGCAAGCGTTTTTTTCAATGACGTTGAATCGTCGATAGGCGGGGAGAAATGTGAGCTTTTTGCTGCTCATTTTTCGTCGGTTTTTGCCGCAGAATCCATCACCTCGACTGAACTTGTCTCGGCTGTTTCGGATGTGCCTTCAAACCTTGTTGACATAAAAACTTTTGAAATAACGCCCGTTATGGTAACTAATGCCGCCAAGAAAATGAAATGTACCTTCTCGCCTGGACCAGATGGCATTCCTTCTGCAGTGTATTGTCGTACCATTGGAGCGCTTGTTGAACCGCTTTGCAGAATCTTCAACAAATCTTTTGTAGAGTCGAAATTTCCTGCAATCTGGAAAGATGGTTCCGGTACACAAGAAAGGAGATAAACGTGACGTTAAAAACTACAGAGGAATTACTAATCTCTCTGCAGCATCAAAACTGTTTGAGATAATTGTGAGTGGTTTCATTCTTGAGCACACCAAATGCTATATCTCTAGTGACCAACATGGCTTCATGCCTGGACGATCGGTTACCACAAATCTTCTAGATTTTACCACGACATGTTTTGAGCAACTGGAAAATGGGGCACAAATAGACGTCATCTACACTGATCTAAAAGCAGCGTTTGATACGATCAACCATGACATTATGTTGGCAAAGCTATCCAAACTCGGTGCGTCGGACCGTTTGACTTCGTGGTTGTGCTCCTACTTGACTGACAGGTCTCTGCGAGTGAAACTCGATTCCAGTACTTCCTCGTATTTCACGAACTCGTCAGGTGTACCACAGGGTAGCAATCTTGGCCCGTCGCTGTTTGTGTTGTACATCAACGACGCACTTCTTCTACTTGGAGATGGCTGTAAGCTTGCTAATGCCGATGACCTAAAGCTGTACTTCGTGGTGCGGACTGCTGAGGATTGCATTCATCTTCAATCGGTATTGGATCTGTTCGTTGATTGGTGTCGTCGGAATAAGCTTACCCTCAGCATTCCTAAATGTATGGTAGTGTCGTATTACCAACAATCAATACGAAACTAACGATTTTAAATTGGCTCACCACTTTAGTAGCCTATTGGTCCCAAGCAAACGATTAACGTACCCTATTCTAGTTGAAATTCTATTACTACACTATGTTTGTTTTGATTCGCTATGAAAGTTTGACAGATAACATCAGGGGTGTGTGGATTCATGCAGAACATGCAGGGGTGAGTGAAATAGCTTGGGACTGCTTGGGACCGTTGTTCTGGTACTGAGTGAGTCAAAAATAATAATGATTTTCTTCGGGACCCAGTGGTCTTAGAGTTACCTCTATGGTAGTACGGTAACTGATGATGGTTGGACCTATTTTTTCAATCGCTAGTTTAGTCAATCTTCGCTAATTTTTTTTAAAGATCTTTTTACTATCATAAAAAACTCCTTTTCTTCAATTTGCATGGGTGTTTTATTGAAAAAAAAACTTCAAAACAATTGAGTTTCAATGTGTTTTCAAAACAGTTCACTTTCCACGCATTAGCTCGTCATCATGCCTTACTTTCAAACATACAAAAAAGGAATATTTTTTACATATATTTTTATTTTCATGCAGTAAAATACTGCTTTAAGGTGTAAACAACACGTAAGTACGCGATTTACCTATTGGTTTCACTAAAATGTTTGAATAATTGACGAAATTCGAATAGATAATTATGATCATGGTTGGACCTACGCATGATGATGGTTGGACCTATGTGTTTCCTAAGACGGCCGCTAGGTGCGCTTCGGTTTGTGTACATCCTTCATGCGCAGCTGATTTGAAATTCGATTTCGTTTTGGCCGAGTGATAAGTTTCTTCGATTGAAAAAATGGCTAAAGAAAAGAGTTATACGGTCGAAAATCTTCAAGAGACTGTTTTTTTAGTAAGAAATAAATCACTTACCGCGTATCAGGCACAGAAAAGGTACAATATTCCGAAAACGACACTTCACGCAAAAATTAAGGGAAGCCACGGCAAGAAATATGGAAGGGAAATAGTCAGAGTTGTTTGGAAATGCTAACATGAAGCTTTAGTGTGATGATTTATTAGCTAGAGAATGATCTTTAGAAGAGGGTAGGTGGAAAGTTCCGTTAGAGTACGGCAGAATGAAAATTGAATAGAAGTTGAAAATGAGCGAAGGGCCATTAATGCGTCAGTTTTTCAAGATAGACGCACATTTTTGCCTAACCCGTACGATGTACGCGGGGACTTGAGACATACTTCAAGTCCCCGCGTACATCGTACGGGTTAGGCAAAAATGTGCGTCTATCTTGAAAAACTGACGCATTAATGGCCCTTCGCTCATTTTCAACTTCTATTCAATTTTCATTCTGCCGTACTCTAACGGAACTATCCACCTACCCTCTTCTAAAGATCATTCTCTAGCTAATAAATCATCACACTAAAGCTTCATGTTAGCATTTCCAACCAACTCTGAAAATCGTTAACTTCGCGTATGAAGTAACATAAAAAACAGTTTGAAGGGAAATAGTGTTGAGTGTTGATTTGGAGAACCAGCTAGGGTATTGGGTTTGTATGCGCGCTGCGAGAACCAGCTAGGGTATTGGGTTTGTATGCGCGCTGCTTCTGGCAGTCCCAAGACGAACAAAAAGATCTTGGAAGCTGCTAAAGACCTTGAGTCACTAGTTGGGCGTAAGTTTAAAGGAGGAATTCCATCGTCAGGTTGGCTGAAAGGGTAACCACCGATTTCCAAAATTCCAAGAAAGCGCGGAAAGAATCTGTTAATATGAATTTACATTAAGCACTTCTCATACACCTTCTGTGTGTGAATTAACTTGAAATAAAATGTTAACAAACTAAAAATTGCTAACTGAAACTTATTTTCGAAAAAAAAACTCCTAGGAGAAAAAAAAACTATAAGAGCGGAATTGAGTTCTGATGTTCTGTCATTTTAAGCCCCTAAATTCCCCGGGGGCACCCAGAACCTGCCCGGAAGTGGCCAATGTGGTCCAAGGCACTCAATTTTGTTATTCATCTTGTTATCGAATTTAGAATTATTGTGAAGTGTTGCATGATAGGTTTTATTCCTTCCATGTCAAAATTAGGTCCATGTTCCATATACCCTGGAACTTGTTCCTTCCATATCTCCGGAACCAGTAGACCGATTCCAAAAATATTCGATAGCTTTCAATGGGACCACAATACCTATATATTGACGTTAAAAAATTTCCAAATCGGGTCAATGATTTCCGAGAAAATGAGCCATGATGAATAGCTAATGCGTGAACTTTTTTAAAAACGAAGTTAAACTCAAATTTCTTGATGTTTTTAAATAGCAAATTCATAAAAACTGTATAAAAAGGGTTTTTTCATGATACCAATAAGCTCTAAACAAAGTTTTTGAACAAATATGGGCTAAACTAGCATTTGCAAAAATAGGTCCAACCATCATCATTTTTTAGGTCCAACCAAGATCAGTATAGGTCCAACCAACATCATAATTCTTTGCTGAATAAAAACGTTTTAGAAAATCATTTGTTCAGAATATTTAACTTTTTATATTATTATTAGAAACAAGAAAGGTAGATCTTTCCCCTAATCACGCATTTTTCATAATTATATGTTGCATTCATAAAAAAAATACGATATGAATGTTGACGTCGTGTGAAACCGGCCTAAATAGGTCCAACCATCATCAGTTACCCTATTACTCGTCCGTACACAGTAAGGGCTAGGTGTTAACTATAATGGAGATTTGTGTTGTTGGATGCAGGAGGAGATTGGAGGGCGGGTGTTTGACGCATAGAGCCTGTCAATTTCGCTTTCAGAGTGTCGAAGTCAGCGGTTTTATGATTCGTGAGCGCTCGCGATTCGTAGAATCGTTGATTGTGATTGCAAGTGGATTTAGCGGGTTTTGTGTGTCGAACGCTTGCTTTTTGGCCTCTTCTGGTGTCTAACGTGTGCAGAGTATCATTATAGAGTCTAGTGGTTTTGAGATTCCTGGTTGCGTAAAATATATTTGTGAGAATGTCTTTTTGAGATTTTGGTAGTCACGCTTTGTTTGAAGTTTATATTTTATTTCTTTCAGGTAATTATCGTAAATAATAGTTATTCAATAATAGATAGTTCATCCGTATATTCGTACTTTGACGCGAAGAGCTGTGAATTATGAGATGCTCGATGACTCTGGAGGGATCGATTTTGCTTACTGAGCAGAAAATCATGGATTTAACCCCTATCTCTTCCACAGCACAATAAATCGCCACCATCATTTGTATATTTGATATTGAACATTAACCTCGGAAACTATTTGCATATCAAGCGAAAACGTAGTCCTGTATTGTCGCGAAGCGTTATGGTGCTGAGATGCTCGATGACCCTGGAGGGATCGTTTTTGCTTACTGAGCAGAAAATCATGGGTTTAATCCCAAGCTCTTCGTCATGACTCTTAAAATTCATGATCACTAAACAAAATGAATATGTTCTTTAGATAGCCGGCTATCGAGAGATTAAATAAACAACAAATAAACAATACATACTTTTGGTTGCATCGCCAACTTGAGGTGAATCCTTACCGAATACCCTACCCAACCCTCCAACTCCGTAGCACTTATGAGGGTGTCGCTAAGTCGGTGGCCTCTCGTTAAGTAAGTACTACCTCAACATTTCCTTCCCTATCCCTAGTTATGGTAAAGATGGGCGTGGCCGGGAATAGCGACAGTGATGCTTCTGTTACTCTTGTTTAGATTGGAACCAATGTTTACTACCCAGCATTATTCCTGAAAGTAGTCTAACTGAGAATTTCAGAAAAGACGTCAGTGTCGCTAGTATCCAATCTACGAAGTATATCATAACAACGCTAACGCTAACGGTATAGTAGAAGGAATCCAAAACTGTGAAGCTAGTACCTGTACTCCAAGTTCGAAATGTTCACTGATGCCAGTTGTTACGTTTTTCTTCAGAACGGTGGAGCAGTATTGGAGACAAGCAGCTACGAACCGAGATAGTTGGCGCAATATTTGTACAGCAGGTCAAATCTGGACGGACTTCGATCTCGGTGTGGTACGATTATAAGTTCAACAAGCCATTTCTGGGACATTCGGATTAATTAACTTTTCCCACCCACTTGTCTGCATAGGTAACCGTACTAGCCTATAGATAAAAATAATATATATATATATTCTGTTTCTTAAAGCTATTAGGTATGTTTTTACAAAATTCGTAATTTTTCGTGCTCTATTGAGCACCTACGACACAATTCCATGTGCAGGTGTTTTGTTTCCGCAACACCCCGTTCTTATCTGTATAAGCCTTTTCTGGTTGCTGATGTTTATACATAACTACGATTTTGAGCCCAATTTACAGCTGGCTTTTGCAACTCAGTTTAACAGCGCAATACACTATATACTTTGTTGTTTTCGGCATAATATGTATGTGTGTGTTTTCTGTTTAGTCTGAGAATCTTCTATTCGTATAATAGCTATTAAAAAAAAAAAACGAAAAAAGTAAAAAATAACTGGATTCAAATCAAAACAACTACCTAACCGGACTGGACCAGTTAAAACTCGAACGCCTAATGAAGTCTTTCTGTACTAAATCTTACTAATAATTAATCTAAAAACAGTTTTGATGAGTTTCCATTTTCACACGCCTCGCACGCGGTACCAACGATTTGTAGAAAACCATTTAAAATCGTGTGTTTTTCACCACTATCACTCACAAGCATCCCTTATACAAAGTTAGTCACCACCCGCTGCGACTTTGACGAGAAAATCCACCCTCGACTCGGTTCTCACACTATCAGGTGTAACCTACCTTGCACCTGCCCGACCAGGACATTGCATGACGAGGCGGTAGAATCATATTTACGACAGTGCTGCCGCATCGGACGCCGAGGGACTGCAACGTATGGTGGCTTTCGTGGGTCTGCAGGGCTGCTAGTGGCAGTGCTCAGTAACGTCAACGATTACCGATTTTTTCCACCCGAACAGGAAGTAACCGAGGGCAGCACCCAGCACGACGGCAACGCACAGCCACGTGTTGTACGTCATGAAGATCAACATCAGCAGGAAACTCAGCGTTACCTGGAGGATGTGTAGGAAGGTTTGGAACAGGTGCATCGCCGACAGCATCGTGGGTCTGCTGGGGGAGATTGGTGGAAGAAGAACACAGAACCAAGAACAAAAAGATGCATGAGTATGGGATTAACTTGAAGAATGAAGGGAAAATTGAAATAAACACCACGAGGAAAATTGGAGTGCTATTGGATAAGATATACGTGTGGCTAGTGATGGTAGATAGCATTATGTCCAACTTATAATCTTAGGAAGGCAGCTGTTTTTGACAGTTTTGTGAGATAGGTGGTAATCGTTTTGTTGTACAGTAGGGTAAGGTGGGGCAAAATGGGACATCTACTTGTTTTATTTTTTGTTATTGCCAACATCACCTTGTTGCCGCAATCAGTGTCTGTTTTTAGCAATTACCATCACAAGCAATGACTAGCGCTTCAACCCAAGGGTAGATGAATTGGGTTTGTTTTGATAATGTTCACTGTCACGTACGAGCGGAATGAATGTTATTCCTCAACGCTTGAGTATCACATCAATTTCGTTTTGGGCAAAATTCTTATTTTTTAATATTATCGATCCCAGAGCCAAACCTAGATCTACAAAGCATGACCATGCTGGAGGTGGCTGGGTTCGATTCCCGGTCCGGTCTATCAATTTTTCGGATTGGAATAATAACTGTGGAAGTGCATCTAGAACACTAAGTTGAGAGCACGCAATAAGCTACATATGTATGCGAAAAGCAATAAGCTTTAAATGTGAAGAAGAAGAAGATCCAAAAACCTCAATATTATCATCAATTCAGCATGAGGTAAGAATTTTTCATCGATCTGAGTGTGACAAACAACACAACACGTTCTACAGTGCTATATTTATGTGAAATGATAGTAATCATTTTGCATTTGGTACTCAAAATCATCCCCACCAGATGAAGACGAATATTGATATTGATAACAACACAGGCGGTAATGAACATCCATCCACGAATGAACAAAAACAAACGTTGATTTTGAAACTCAGTGGTTGCCTTGATTAAGAGATTGCTGTCATGTGAAAATTCAAATTGATGCAACTTTTAAGGTTTCCTTAATTTTCAGCTAATTAGGGTTGATGCATATATTATGTCACGCTCTAAGGGGGAGGGGGGGGGGGGTTTAAGATTTTGTGACAAGCAATGCATTAGGTAATAGTCAGTTTTAATTACTATCAATACATAAAATATGTATAAATGATTCCAAAATATAAGTTTATTCACTATATTATGTTTCTAAGTGACGATCATTAGAGGCATCTGTGTATAAATAGTAAGAAATAATAAAATTTTCGAATGATTGTTCCAATTAATTATTTAACTTAAATTAAAAAAAAGTGAAAAATAAATTACGTAACCATTGCCAAAAATATGGCAAATTTTATATCTAATTTATAACAACGGTTGTTATATATGTATATTTTTGAATGCAATAGATTATATCTAATTTTGTAATAATTTTGCTATAATCATATCAATATCTGTTATAATTTTGTTATGATTTTTGTTATTTTAACAACTAACCAGCCAATGTTTATAACACATAAATAACTACAGTTGTTATAATTTTGTTATGCCTTTCTGATCGGGTAGGGGGGGGGAGGTAGCAATTTTTTGCTCGATTTAGCGTGACATAATTGTAGATCATATATTTTTATCAAACCATCATTAAGATTACATTGAAGCTGTTGATTTAGACGAACAGATAAATTAATAGATGTACTAGCTGACCCATCTTGCCCAATCTTACCCAACTTTTTTTTCGTTGTTAGTTAATGTTTCGTGTGCAGATAACATGCACTAATCGTACCATCTGCATCGCAACTACCTAGTTTACTTTTGAGCATGCTGCAAGCACAGTTTTCAGAAGTCAATTGAGCTGTGCTTTCTCAAGGCAGCTTATCCTTTTTTTACAAAAACTTATCCAGAAACTCCATAAACTATTGAACTCTATAAACCATATGATTATGAAGTCTTTACTGGTTGGTGGTTTATTTCGGAGTGATCTGTACATAATTGCATGACAGTCACAAAAATGGCCTTGAAACGTCAAAAAAGCGTTGAAAACACGTATTAGTTTGAGACCCGACAAAACAACGTCGAAATCTAGGGGTAAGCCAGCTGTACTCCGAGCTAATATTTTTAAATCGAGTAAATTTGAGTTACTCATAATTCTAAATAGAGCTGGAATTAGGGCGTAACAGCTTTTGTAAACAATGATTTCTCTCGATGATTTATGGAAAAAAAGGGTTAAACGTAACGAAAAATTGTGAGTATTCGCTCAGTGTGTAAAAAAATTGTTTATTTTGGCAACACACCTGAAAAATAATAAAAAAAAGTACGAAATTTCGAATGATGGGTCGGATCAGCTTATCAACTCACAGATTAATTCTGCACAAATGGTTTTCCGAAAAGTTGTCGTTTCGAGAATTGGCAAAAAACGTGAAGTGCAGTAGATCTACAGTGTTCAAGATTGTTAAGAAGTTTGGAGTGCAGTATTACAGAAGTCATTTCAATCCAAAAACTTACAAGCTTTTTTTTTTTTCTTTATTTAAGAGATTTTTAGCCTTAGGCTAGTTCATCTCTAGCTTACAAGCTTTCAAAAGTACTCAATATACCAAACTGCTCATGTTTAAAAGAAGAAAAAATATCCTAGAGTTATTATTCAGATTTCGCATTAATCACTTCAAGCCAGAGGCTCACAATTTTCCCATATTTCAGAACTTAAAGGATAACTCGAAAGAACTGCTGTTTAAACACGAAGGGGATCCTAGAATTATTTATTGAATTCTGATTTCGTATTCATCATTCTAATACCCCGGACCAGGCATACCAAAAGTACCGCCTCATGACAGTATTCCAACGGCTGTCGCTTTCTTTTTCCTACGACAGCCTTGAGATTGAGCTATAAGCGACAGCCCACAGTGAGGCTGTTATACGACATGCAACGTTGCCGTCTTGTGCAGTACACGACAGCTCGTTCTTAGTCATGTATTTTGTTCGTTCGGCTATGACAGCCTCGGATGGTCATTCGTAACGTTCCTCGTACATACAACAAGCAGTCCGTCAAACTGCCGATTCGTTGCTGCTGACTTTGAAATTTTGTTTGTATGTCGTAAGACTGCTACTACACTACCAGTGTTGCGCCGGAGCTTGTTCGGTTGATATCACGTTCGTGCTGCCCATTGCAAAATTTTCATCCGATATTTTTTTAAAAAAGCACGGTTTCCGGCGAAAAATATAAGCCTACCCGACACCAACCTGACTTCTACCAAACCCCAACCCGATGTTGGCCCGACATAGACCCGACATAAACACATAATTGACCCGACATCGACCCGACATTTGGCCGACGTCGACCGTAAATTGACCTTACATTGATCCGACCTCGGGCCGACATATCTGTTCGGGATCATTCTTCTGGGTTTCTTCCATACTCTACTGCCGTATATTAATTGTATATAATGTCTCGTGACAGCCTTTTCGTGACAGCCACTTGGGTAAGCTGAGGGATGTCGTCGGTTTGTGAAGGCTGTTATGACGACAGAAACATTGAGAACCTGGTCATAAAGAAATGTATAAATAAATACAGCCCATTCGGTTCACTACGTTCCAAGCACGATGATTTTAGCAAAGCGGGTATTAGGTTCTGCAGCGTGACGTCACAAATGAACTCAGTGTTAATAGGCTGAACCTTTTTGACAGTTCAGTGGTACTGTTTACAAGCACTTAGTCGTTTTTTCGAAAAAACAAATTCTAAAATTTCTGAATTTTAACTTGAAAATTGTCGAGGAACAGCGCGGTGAAAGGATGTTGCTCGTGGACAATGCAGAAGTGTGGTTTACATCTCACTGCAGTCTGAAAAATTATCGAGAAAATCTACCCAAGAAAAAAACGACTAAGTCCACGTAAACAGTACCACTGAACTGTCATCAGATTGAGGTTAACCCCGACGGTGCAAAACCTAATAGATGCGACTGTTCTAATACAGCTTTCATTCGTTGGTGCGTGCGCTGTTGCCAATACACTTCGAATTCAGATCTGAACGTACGGTAGCAAGCGGTAGTAAAGCACACGAAGCAACAGTCAATTCAGGTATAAACCAACTGTCGCGAGGAGGCTGTACTTTTTGGAAGCCTGCCCCGGACAGACTATGGCTTATATCATGTAAGACAGCCTTGCAATGAACACTCATACATCTAGTTTTCACTGGAAATCCAATGTATGAGTACTCATTGCAAGACAGCCTATATTACATGATATAAGCCATAGTCTGTCCAGGGTATAAAGCTGTGTCCCAATCGGTGAGTTAAATTATAACTCGTAGTTATAAATGACAGATAGAAAGAGCGTTGTTATTTATGACATAAAAAGTTTGATTTTGATAACCGTGGTTGAGTTCTACTCATAAACCGGTTACACAGCAATTTTGTAATATGGAAAATTACTTCGAAATGTCACTTTTAACTCCGGATTGAAACGTAACATGGAAAATTACTTCGAAATGTCACTTTTAACTCCGGGTTAAAACGTAGCCCTAGTCATGCTCTGCAAACTGTCTTCGGAGAAGTTGCTCAAAATGATATCCCGCATCTTTTGAAATACACACCTGGATAATCATTAAGCTAGTATTACACATCAAAATTCTAACTTTTTTCAGTTACGAGATAACGGGTTCATGTATATGATAAAGTTCCAGAGCAGTTGATTTTTATGACCATTTGCTGAAGACACATATTTTCTGCAGCTTAACTCTAAAGAGCCAAGGGTAAGTAAATTTGTATTATTCTTCTTTTTGAAATATCATTCAATCATCATCATTAGTATACTCATACATTCACACATTATTAGCCCTCCATTACTCGCGCTGTTGTACTTTGTACAACACACATGAGTTTTCCATTTTGTTTTTGATTAACCAATCGATCTGGAACCAACGAGCATTCCTCAATAAACTTGTTTTGATCTACATAAGCTGAACCTTGATTACAGTAAACACCAGTACAGTAAAGGGAAAATATAAATGGAAACCGCGTAAACTGTGACCATAGTACGTGGGATTTGACTTCATTGATTACATCGAGATCCTGACCAGATAGAAAGTTACTGTCTCCGACAAAGTTGTTCAGGAGCTCATTGCCTTGTCGCTTGTGGACAATAGTTTAGAATTTTCTCACTACGTAGCGCTAGTATACATGTGAAATTCTAGCATGTGATATATCTCGAAATGCTGACCAGATAGAAAGTTACTGTCTTTCACAAAGTTTTTCAGGAGGTCAAAGCCTATTGCTTGGTGCTCAATAGTTCAGAATTTGCTCACTACGCGACGCTAGTATAAAGGTGAAATTCTCATATAAAATATCCCGAGTTCCCAACCAGATAGAAAGGTACTGTCTTTGGCATAGTTGTTCAGGAGGTCAAGTTTTTTTTTTCGCAGGAAGACAGTAGTTCAGAGTTTTCTCACTTTGCGGCGCTGCTATACATGTGAAACACTTGCTTATAAAATATCTCTAGATCCTGACAAGATAGAAAGTAAATGTAGTCGGCAAAGTTTTACAGGAAGTCAAGATCTTTTTGTTGGGTGACAATAGTTCAGAAATGTCTCACTATGCGGCACTAGTATATATGTATGTGCCTTTCACGCATATTCAATAGCTTGACATCTTGATCAGAGAAAGTTGCTGTCTTGGGTAAAGTTGTTCAGGGGGTCAAGACTTTTTGGCTGGTAAATAGTAGTTAAGAATTTTATCACCACGTGGCGTTAGTATACATGTACACTTCTCGCATATGCTATGTCTCGAGATCCTGATCAGATAGAAAGTTACTGTCTACGAAAAAGTTGTTCAGGAGGTCAAGGTCTTTTGGCTGGTGAACAGTAGTTCAGAATTTTCTGACTGCGCTGCGCTAGTATACACGTGTAATCCTCATATATGCTACAGCTCGAGATCCCGAACAGCTAGAAAATTACTGTCTTTGGCAAAGTTGTTTAGGAGATCAAAGCTGTTTTGCTGATGAACAGTAAATAGTTCATAATATTTCCGGTATGCGGCGCTAGTGTGCATGTAAAATATTTGTATATGCTATAGCTCAAGATCAGGAAGTAACTGTCATCGTCAAAGTTGTACATTCGGCAAAGTGTGTTTTGCTCAAAGCACTCTCATTTTACGTCCAATTTTTGATCTCCTTAGGTTATCTGAATGGTTTGAATGGTATAGCATAAGGGTTCTACTACTACTTTTTATTTTAATTTTTTTTTTCAAGTCAATTCTGAGAAAATCAATCATGATTCTTCAGAGTAAATTTTGAAAAATAGTGTAACTTTGGTACACAAAATTTGAAAATGATATTGAGCAATTTGCCTCTTCGTATTTCCATTCAAAATCTTTTAAATGTTCTAAAAAGAACGAAAATCGGACGTTTTTAGGGGGTGTCCTTAAACTTATGATCGGGAGTGTACGGTTTTATAAATTTGTTCATTCAACTTAGCAAAAGTGCCTCACTCTCTGAGTTAGTCTCGTTGTCCGTGCACACGTAAATACAGGGATTTTTTTTGTTCTAGACCCCTCGATGAAATTAGCCTAAAATGAAAAAGAAACTCTAAACATTAATTTCGTGGAAGTTTCAGTGATATTGATCTTTTAAGATAATGTTTTCCATCTCAAATACGTGTTACCACTAATTTATCAGAGGTATACAAGTGGAGCGACTCACCCCAATTTATGTATCCACAAATCTGCCTGAAAATCTTCACCAGTAGAAGAAATCCAGAATATATTTGTCTTATCCCACTTAGGCTGATGTAAATTGTATTTTATTTTAATATATTTGATATGCGAGAATTGCAAACCAAGCTTTGAGAAATTTATGAACTACTGTTCATCAGCCAAAAGATCTTTATCTCCTTAACAGCTTTGACTAAGACAGTAACTTTCTATCTAGTCAGGATGTCGAGATATTTTATATGAGAATTTCTAGCGCCGCGTAGTGAAAAAATTCTGAACTACTGTTCACCAGCCAAAACTACTTGACCCCCTGAACAAATTTGCCGAAGACAGTAACTTTCTATCTGCTCAGGATCTCGAGCTATTGTATATGCGAAAATTGCACGTATATACTAGCGCCACGTAGTGCGAATTTTCAGAACTACTTCACCAACGAAAAGATCTTGACTTTCTGAAAAACTTTGCCGAAGACAGTAACTTTTTATCTCGTAAGGATCTAGAGATATTTTATATATGCCAGAATTTTACATAAATACTAGCGCCGTGAAGTGAGAAAACTCTGAACTACTGTCCACCAACGAAAAGGCCTTGACCTTCTGAACAACTTTGCCGTGGACAGTAACTTTCTATCTGGTCAGAATCTCAAGATATTTTATATGAGAATTTCACGTGTATACTAGCGCCGCGTAATGAGAAAATTTTGAACTATTGTGCACCAAGAAATAGGCTTTGATTTCATCAACAACTTTGTCGACGACAGTAACTTTCTATCTGGTCATGATCTCGAGATATATCACATGCTATAATTTCACATGTATTCTAGCGCTACGTAGTGAGAAAATTCTGAACTACTCTCCACCAGCGAAAAGTTTATGATCTCTAGAACAACTTTGCCCCAGACAGTAACTTTCTATCTGGTCAGGATCTCGAGATTTTCCATGTTGTAACCAATTAAGTCAAATCTCACGTAGTATGGACACCGTTTACGCGGTTTCCATTCACATTTTTGGGGGATTAACTGTGATAAAAGTCTAGCTTGTTTAGTTAAAAACAAGTTTTTTAAGGAATACCCGTTGGTTTCATATCGATTGGTAGCTCGGCTGCAAAATGGCAATGGGAAACTCACACTGTTGTACAAAGTACAACGCGCGAGTACTCGTGTTACAAAAGATGGCGCCGGTAACGGAGGGTTAATAAGAAAATTTAAAACATTATTTCGTGATTTTAGAACGAAATTGTCCTGGGTAAAACAAATTGACTACATTTACTTACTTGTGTTCTTGGAAGCATAGCACAATTACACGCAATCGAATACTCGAAATTCAAAGCAGTTGGTCACATAGCTAGGGTTAACTACCCCATTTCCGGCCTATTAAGCATAACCCGCACTTAGTCTTTCTTAATCTAGCGCAGTTTAGCACCAAACGGAATGTTATTAGTACTGATGGCTTCCAAATTTATTTACCTTTCCGTACGTACCGAGAAGTACGTGAAGAGAAACCAATAGTTGAGATATTGTCAAAAGTCTAACACTGCTTCTTGACGCCAAACTCGGCCTAGGGATTCTAAACTTGGCCTATCGCATTGAAATGCCTTCGAAACGTCAATGAATTCACTTCGGCCTATCGGATGAAGATAAAAATTTATTCGGTCGGAGCGCTTCTTTTGTTTTTGGGAATAATGGGTTCAAATCTTTATATTACGCATTCTCATTGACTTTGTTCGGTAGCTTATTAACTAAAGTATCGTACCAAACGCATAATAGACTTGTCAACTCTGAAATCATGGATTTATTTGATGTTTTCTGCTCGATAGGCCCAAAATGGGCGATTAGGCCGAAGTAGTTCTCTACCCTATTGGTGAACAAAATTTAACTCCAAGAAAACCACTTCAACTTTACTGCTTTGCGAGCAATCGTGAAAGTCTCATTGAAAAAGCGTTGCCAGATGTATTGCCTCTAGCATGAATTTAAGGCTCTGAACCATTTGGCGAATTTTTTTTACTTTTGGTTAAAATTTGACAGATGGAAAGTTATCGATGAACCCTGCTATCCGAGCATGGTTATTTCTGACAGACAAGAAGTTAAATTTTGGCAACCGTGGATCGAAAACCGGTCGATCGACAGCACGGGGATTTTCGAACATAGAAAATAACTTTCGAAATGTCTCTTTTAACCGAGGGGTGCGACACATCTAAATCTCGATTTTAAATGGTCGAAAAATCTCACACTACCGAATCAATCTACGAAAAATCCGTTTTCATCTCTTGCATCTAAGCCCATCTATTCGCATCGCTCTCCACCTTTTTACAGGAAATCTTCAAAATCATAATCAATCGTGTTTCTATCTATTAAGCGCGAGTGCATCTCACAACAGCAAAGCGGACATTTTGCTGCATCTTAGATAGAGTTGTCCTCCTCGCTTTTAACCACGAGTTAAATTTAACTCGGCAAATGGTTCACAGCCTAAGTTGATTAAAACAAGTAATTGTGAAGTTTGACTCATTACCATAGATGAGTGCGAGGGGGGTGACTCTATGTACGATGCAGGAAAAAATTCGCTTTGCTGTTGTGAGATGCGTGTACACTTAGTAGATAAAGAGAAGATTCATGAAGATTTTGAAGATTTCCTGCAAAAAGTTGGAGGGCGATGCAAGTAGATGGATATAGATGCAAGAGATGAAAAAAGATTTTTCCTAGATTGATTTGCTAACGTGAGATATTCCGACCATCTAAAAATGAGATTTAGATGTGTCGCACCCCCTGGATGAGTGGATGTATTTGATGGTGAATAAATAAAACAAAAAAGTATCATTTTAGTCCAATTAAAAAAGTCACAGAATATTGAATTAAACCGAAGACAACACATCAAGAAGACTGGCAACTCTTCCATTTTCTCATACGGCCGCTATGAGACCGACACAATCGCGTCATCTGCCGCTCAAAGGTAAATGCTTCGAACGATTTGTTAGCAAAGATTACAACCTCAGAAGAAAGGTTTGTTTATTTGCTCATTTTTCTTGCAGAACTTCCACCTTCGCTAGAGCGCAGCGCTACCATAGAGGTAACTCTAAGACTAGAAGGTCCCGAAATAACGTGCTCAACTTTTTGGCTCAGCTCTGGTACTCTCTTCGGTCCCAAGCTAATCGATTCACCCCTCGAAACATAGGAAAAACCAATAACCCGTCACTTTACCTGTCAAACTTTCATAGCGAATCAAAATAAACATTGCGTAGTACTAGAATTTCGACTATAATGGGGTACGTTAATCGTTTGCTTGGGACCAATAGGCTAGTCAAGTAGTGAGCCAATTTAAAATCGTTAGTTTCGTATTGATTGTTGGCGTTACTGTATCTGTCGCTTGGATTCTGGCAGAGTTGCCAGTCTTTGATTGATTTGAAGTCTTCGATGGCAGCAGTGCACGTAACCTGTCATTCGCTTTCCCTCTCATGGCGGTATGCTCCAACTCTGATCAACTTTTAATAGCGGCCCTGATTGAATGATCTGCCAAATGTTAGTTAAGGATCGTGTTGATTAACATCGACGTCGTCACCATAACAGCCTGACATTCGTGATCAGGATATAATCCGAAGATAATACCGGTTGGAGCTTACCACCATCAGAGGGTGTAAACACAATTTCTCACAGCGCACGGTCTAGTAATGTGAATTTTTTGTTTACAACATCCTTATGCACTAGGGTTTGTGACGGCTCATTTGCTGTTGCATAGAAAGGACAGAAGAAAAGAGATGGTTAAAGTTTCCTCACCATACCAGTTGATATTTATGAAACATGGACAGTTTTGTCGTGATGACGTGCACTGGACTGAATTTTACCAAATGATGATCGAAGCATATTTCAAAAACAAATTATTTACCCTTTGTAATGATCAATTTATCATGTTTTAAGAAATTTTTGGCATAATTGAAATGTACAAATTTGCTGAACACACCAATGCTTTTTATTGACGTCAATGTGATGTACAGTCCATCAAGCGTTATTGTGACATCATATTCAACGGCCTGAAAATATGTTGAGCGGGCCCTGGCGGGGTACCCCAAATGAATTTTTCAGCTAAATTGTATGCAACCAATTTATATTTGATTCAAATCAGCTGGCTCAAAAACAATTCAAAATGTTGGCTTTTGTTCTTATCGATTTTACACGTTTTAAACTCTCGTAGGTAGCTCAATTGAATTTTCATTTGGTTCCGGTGATTCACGGGAAGCGAACAAAGATCCGGTTGGATTCCATTATAAAGACCGAAAACGACGTTAAACACGCCATATGGGTCAACTTTTCCACATAATTCATTAGGACATAAGGTACTGAAATGAAACTAAATTGATGTATTAATTATACTCGTGAAAAATTTCACACAATCCCACGTCTTCCTGTTGGAGTGGTCCGTTTCCGAAGCGTAAAGCACCGTCACTGATCGCAACACTCAGAATTGTTCGCAAGACTTCACCGACCGCTTCTGAATCCGCGTTTTCCGATGGGTTGATCGAAGCGGTTTTCGATCGGATTGCTTCGAAAATATTGATTCGATTCAGGAAAATCATGTTTTTTGTCAAATTTGGCGAGGCCGGTAATTAATTAACAGTACTACGCTGCCTCATCTGATGCCAACTGGATATGAATGAGATGCGCTTTAATTGATTGAGATTGCCAAGCAGAGGTATTCCGGGAACGTTTTCCACTCAAGGCATTGTACCAATACTTTTTTTTGCATCAATATTAATTTCATTTATTACATATTACAATGAAAAATATATCCCTATGCGGAGATGCAACGTGCAAATAATTGCTTGTGTATCTTATTTTTTTAAGGACGAACAAAATTACAGGAATCGCACTGAACTTTCATAGCTGTTTAACCCCAAATTGGAATCAAGAGCAAAGGCAAGTACAGACACGATTATCGGGATGAATTATATTCCTGGGGGAAGTTAAATCAAAATCAAGTTAGTGGAAATGAAAGATTCAGTTAAACAAAAATGTATAGGTTAAGCAAAAAAAAAACATTCCAAACTAATAGAACAGAAGGGTTAAGAATGCACGGAGAAATTTTCAAAACAATAACAGCAAGCAGAGAAGTATTACGTTTCAAGAGTCAAGAATAATAAAACACCATAGGCAATCGACCGAAAGATAGAAAGAGAGAGAGAGAGAGTGTTTCTTTTGCAAGCGTCGTATGGAAATTAAAGTGCATATAGAAGGAGAAACAGCAAACTGCAAGTGCATATCTTTCGTAGAAACTTACGGTTGCTTATGGATCACTTCGCCAACCATGCTGCAGGGTTGATTGGTTTAACCGGAAACCAAACCGAATAGCAAATGTGGACAGGCGTCAGAGATGTGGAACACGTACAACCAAAATGATGCGGTGGTGAGGAGGTTCGTTGCCGTGACGATGAGAGTGATGACGACGATGATGATAACAACGACGACGACGACGACGACGACGGCAACAACAGGACCCATGGTTCATTCGAATGGAGAGAGAGAATGTGAGAAAAAAAGGTGAATAAAAATTATGAATGATAGATATCGTGCAAATATGTCTGTTTGCATCCTTTCCCCGCATCACGTATCACACCGGTAAGGGCAAACAACTCTATGTGTAGTCGTTTGCGTTATCGCACCGCGACACGGATCCGCAATGGAATTTCTAATTGAATGCGACTGGCACGTGCAGGTTGACCAATTCGACGAGTCAATCGAATGGAAATTTGTTTGGATGCTGTGCTATCAGGTTTGATAATATAGAACTTAATGCTAAAAAACAAAAATAGGAAACGATCACAGACAAATAGACTTACGAATCGGAATGCTGACTATACTTACCTTAAAATACACAATGGTTCTGTTTTATTTGTTATAATTATTCAAGACCAAGAAGCGGTTTTTTTGAAAAGATGTTTCCAGTTAAGCGACCAGGCGTCTCGGATTTTTTTTAATGAATACCAAAAATTGTGGTACCTTTAGAATTCCTAGGGTTTGTAGATGATTTTGATTGTAAAAATATTGAAAATAGAGTCGTCTACTATGTAAAAAAGGGAAAAGAGTTGTTACACGTTTTTTTGAATGGTGTGTTTGTAGTGTTTTGCAAGTGGCGTAACATCTTTAATCTAGATTAATGGGCACAAATGTTCACAATTAGCCACAATAAGTCATGGTTCCTATATATGGATCCTGAAGACAACGGAACGATCCTCAAAAAATCCGGAACATCCGTAAAAGTGGTCAATCCATGAACCTGATCCTAGAGCTCTGCGGTTTTTTTTAAACATTAGGAACTGTGATATAAAAAACATATTTGGGGTCATGACATAAACATTTACTTGGATGGTCATGGGACCGTCCTCCGGAAGATCCGGAACATTCGTAAAAGTGGACAACCCATGAAACTGATCCTAGAGCTCCGCGTTTTTTTTAACATTAGGATCTGTGATATAAGAATGAATTTGGGTCATGGACCCAGAAGGCCATTGGACCGTCCAGCGGATGATCCGGAACATCCGTAAAAGTAGTAAATCCACGATCCTGATCCTAGAGCTCCGCGTTTTTTTATAAACATTAGGAACTGTGATGATAGAAAGAATTTGGGGTTGCGACATAAACATGAACCTGGATGCCCATAGGACCGTTCTCCGGAAGATCCGGAACATCCGTAAAAGTGGTCAATCCATGAAACTGATCGTAGAGCTCCGCGTTTTTTTACATTAGGATCTGTGATATAAGAATGAATTTGGGTCATGGACCCAGATGGCGGAAGATCCAGAACATCCGTAAAAGTGGTAAATCCACGATCCTGATCCTAGAGCTCCGCGTTTTTTTTATAAACATTAGGAACTGTGATGATAGAAAGAATTTGGGGTTGTGACATAAACGTGAACCTGGATGTCCATGGGACCGTCCTCCGGAAGATCCGGAGCATCCGTAAAAGTGGTCAATCCATGAAACTGATTCTAGAGGTCCACAGTTTTTGAAAAACACTAAGAACTGAGATGATAGAATGAATTTGGGGTCGTGACATAAACATTACGCAGCTTCCCTACCATCCTCCTCTCCGCTATGTGTACTAACCGACTCTGCTAGCGCCCTCGCGGCACTGGAATCCGCCACCGCCCATCACCCCTGGATTCAGGCCATACAAAACCACACCCCCCCTGGCACCACTTTCATGTGGATACCGGGACACTGCGGAATTGCCGGAAACACAGAGGCAGACCACCTCGCTGCCATTGGACGAAATGGCCGACTCGCCAACACTTCGGTCCCCAGACAGGACCTGAAAAGTTGGATCAAGTCAACCCTCAGGACGGCATGGGACCGCGAATGGTTCGCCAGGAGAGACTTCTTCATCCGGAAGACCAAAGGGGTAACCCTTCCCTGGACGGATGTCCCAAGGTTTAACGACCAGAGATTCCTGTCCCGGTTAAGAACCGGCCACACCCGCATCACCCATAACATGGGGAGCAGCAGTGGCAGAAACTTCCGCCAAAGATGCGACACCTGCAGAACAATAATGACGGTCGAGCACATTCTAATAAGCTGCCCTTGTTTCCACGGACCACGAGAACTTTACGGGATCCCGGGCAACATCCGAGACGCCCTTCAGAACGACCCGGTAGCAGAGGCACAACTGATATGTTTCGCGAAGGAGGCCGGAATCTACAAGAGGGTTTAACCCATATATATTATGACAGTAGGCCCGGCATTCCCTGCCGGTAGCGGGTGCCAGGTCTCTCCTGGCAGCTGCTACCGGTGGGGCTCTGCTGGGGTCCTCAAAACAAAACAGAAAACACAAAAGATGACAGCAACATAGGACAGTAAGGCAAAATAAGTTCCCCTCTGGAACCGCAACCATCATTCAACTCCGCAAAATAAAAACTCTGTACCTTCTCTCCCTTTGGGATACCCCCTTCTGGGGTGTCCGGAGACGAAGCAGCCCAGGGCTGAAAGTCTCCTTAATAAAGATAAAAAAATAAATAAACATGGACCTTGATGGCCATGAGACCGTCCTCCGAAAGATCCGAAACATCCTTAAAAGTGGAAAATTCACGAAACTGATCCCAGAGCTCCGTGGTTTTCTTGAAAACGTTAGGAACTGTGATATTAGAATGAATTTGGGATCGTGACATGGACCCAGATGGCCATCGGATCGTCCTCCGGAAGATCCGAAAAATCCGTAAAAGTGGTCAATGTATGGAACTGATCCTAGAGCTCCACGGTTTTTTCGAAAACACTTGGAACTGTCATATATAAATTAATTTGCGGTCGTGACATAAACATGTACCTAGAAGGCCATGGGACCGTCCTCCATCGAAACTGATTCTAGACTTCTACGGTTTTTTCGAAAGCATGTGGAACTGCGATATAAGAAAGAATTTGGAGTCAAGACATAAACATGGACCCGAATGGCCGTGGGCCAGTCCTATCATTAAAAAAATCAATTCTTACGATGCGTAACACTTAGCAAATCCTCTTCGACATGAAATCTGTATTTTTTTGATCGCTCATGTGAAACCATATTCCATCTGCATTGATAAAATTATGTATAACATTTTCCAATCAACATTTTGTGAGTCCTAATTTGGACAAGCACCAGTGCAATTTGAAATCGCCTATCGGATATGCAATCTACGGACATATCTAGATAGAGCTGGAAATAGGGCGTAAAAGCTTTTGTAAACAATGAATTCTTTCGATGATTGCTAGAAAGTTAAGGCTCGCCAACGCAAATCAACATCACCAAGACTTTCTCTACCCGACGGTTATGTTGGTTTGCGTGGGCGTGTCTTGAGTTCCTAGAAATCATCGAGAAAAGTCATTGTTTACAAAGCATGTTACGCCCTAATTCCAGCTATATCCAGATATATGTGTAGCGATTCATTATGAAGTCGCTATTTGGAAGCTATTATTCGTAGCGTAGTAGTGAGAGTTTCGTACGCCGCAAAGTGGGACGAAATCAAACAAAATGGGACATGTCCAGTTGCGTCGGAACTATTGAGTGTAGCATTTTGATGTTTTCTAGAATATATCTTCTAGAATTTTTTGAGTACTTTATTTGAGTGATGGAAAATTTTGATTAAGGGGGGTATACACTCAGATAAAAAATAGATCAACAACTACGGAAGCATTGTAGGTAAAGTCATTATAAGCTTTGCTTGGGATGCTTCTCACGCTGAATGACTGAAAGGGTTAAAGAGTCAAATCTCATCCCGGGCAAGTCACGAATGACCTGAAACGTTTTAAACAAAACAAATAAACAATAATCATTAGTTCAACAACAGATGAACTTAAATTAAATTTTAAACATGGCGTTAACAGCAGAACATCAAGTTAAGTTGCTTTAATTTAAAAAGTTTTGACTGCGTAATGAAAGCACAATATGATATCAGACTTATGTTGAAATCAAAATGACTTTTCATTATGATAGGAGCTGCAAACTTTAATATCGATTTGCTTTCATTTTGTTAACCGACTTTGCTCGGGTCTCTCCATTTAAAGGATTTACATCCCTATTCATATTGTTTTAACACTATGTTGTAGCTGGCAGGTTAGCAGGTATTAGCAGCTAATCTGAACGTAATTTCGTTCAGCAACTTATACCCTACTGTTATATATTGAATGCATAGGTGGATCCAAGAGGATGTCTAATGAATTTTCTAATAAAGTATCTCAGTGTTTTGTAACGTTTTGCTGTTTTCATGACCATTTTTCTAGAAGTTGCAGGTAGAGAAGTGTTTCAAGAAAATTTTAAGGCGAAATCCAGAATTCCAAGATAGTTCTGAATTCAGCGTATTCTAAAGCAAATGAGAAAGAATTTCAGGATTCTAACGGAATTCGGAAGAGAATTATAAGTGAATTAGATATTCGACAAACTTAATGATCATATGACTACAATATTGACACCGAGCCTGGGCTTAAATATTTTAAATGTTAATCATTCAACCGGTCAAGCAAAGATTTCAAAGCGATTTTGTGGAGAGCTTGTACATTGATAATAACTCCAACGGAATCTTATTCTGAATATACCTATACTGCCCATAAACGCATATCAGTCCCATATGGATAGGAAATCAAGCAAAGATGGGACTGATATGCGATTATGGGTAGTATATATATGCAGAATTTCAAGCTAGTTTCAAGCTTATTCCTAAGAGAGTTCATAGTTGAAATCACAGAGAATTTTGATCCAAAGATGTTCGGTGTAGCGTACCAGGACATTCTGATGAAATTTCCAATTGAATGCAAAAAAGAGTTTTAAGTGAATTCTAAGAAAATTTCAAGAGATTCTCTTAAGGGAGTTTTGAGAAGAATTTCAAAAGAATTCTCGGAAAAGTTCCCTTGCAATTCTGAAGTAAATTCCAAGGAAATTCTGGAAGAATACTTTGTAACATCAGGCAAACCAAGAAATTTCTGAAGATTATGCCAAATGAATTTCAAAGATAATTATGGAGATAATTTCTATTGATTATCGATGTGAATCATAAGATTATTCTGAAATCCTGAAAGTTACTCTGAAGACAATTTTGAATGATTCTAAGGAAACCCTAGAGAAAATTACAAAGATATTCAGAGAAAAATAACCGAAGAAATAGTTAGGTTAATCCAGAAATTATAAATTTTCCAATATCTTGGTCTAAGGAAGCTAGAGGTGGGCAAAACCGCTCATCTGGCCGAGTGGATCAAACCATCCACACCATCCAGCTGATTAGAGGAAGCCGATTCTTTTGAACAGCTCTTCAGCTCACTTTAAATTTTTAGAAATTATGACAAATACAAAACCGGAAAATTAATAAGTGGTTTTAGTGCTTAAAACTGCATACAATCGTAAAAGTACACACTAAGATTAAATCACAAACCGACGTTTCCAAAAATTCCGGTTTCTGCAATTTCTTTGACATTTTTTTAACTGCCCTTTAATTCTCTGATTTGTCTTCGTGTTCTCGGAGCTTCCCTAAAACTCTCAACTCTAATGAAGATCTCAGTTCTGCTTTAAAATAAATTGAATTTTCTGGATTTCAGTGAAGTTCCTGAAATATTTCTGAGCTTTCATAAATTTTCTGAAGGTATCTATACTGAATCTCTCGGAACATCTTAAGGGTTCTCGATTTTATTTCAGCACCTCATGGAACTATCCTGACTTTGTCTAAACTCACGCTTATAGATTTTTAAAACAATTCAATAGTCTGGGCTAAAGTTTCGGGGACTTCCCCTATAGGATCTCTGGAATTCCCCAAAGATCTTTAGATCTAGCTTTTCTGAGATCAAAAGAACTTCATTAAACTTCCCACATTTTTGTTAGTACGAAACGACAAGACATTAAAAGAGTTGTGATCTTAGACTTACTAAAATGTTTAATGGATTGTCATGTCTTAAAAACGGTTGCGTTAAAAACGCATTTCATAAATAGCATTCTTATTATAAACCTGAAAATTATCACAAGGCCTATCCAGAAGATTGATCAATCTTGAAACAAATTCATGTTTAAAAAAGTTTGAAATAGTGACTTATTACAAGAAAAAGTGACTTTAGTGACTTGGCCTTAAAAAAAGAGACATTTTAGTGACTGGCTTGAAAAAAGTGACTCGCTACCAGCCCTGCAATTGTCATCCACTAGCCTCGAGAAGACCGCGAGTAATCGGTTCAAATCCATTAATTTTAGATTTAAGACATTAATAATGTATAACAAAAATGATAACGTGGCTGTGTAAAGTTTATTTGATTGAGCCTGTACAAATATATTAATCAACAAAAATAATTGTAATTAAATTAATTGCTTTTCCACGTCCATCGCATCCTTTTTTTTCTTCAAATTTGAGACCACAAAAGTCTTGCAAAAATATTTTAAATTTCACAATCCTATGCCTGAATTACCTTAAAAGTTTCCTATGTGCTTGGAATTTTCTCAAGAATTATCTTTGAATAATCCCACTGTTTGTGCAACTATCCACTAAGTGTGTACCTACCGTACCAGCCGTCCTGATATACACTACACAAACAGGTGCCGGTGGTAGTGGAATAAATGTATCATTTTCAGTGTATTGTATCCATTTTCAATATCAATATAATATCGTATGCCTCCGCCATGGCAGGGCGGCCAGACAATCGTTCGTCTTTTGATTTATAAAATAACACAACGGTGCGCGATCATCCCACAGTTTTCTACGAGTTCTTGTCAAAATTTCCCTTTAAATTCACTCTACAATGCTCTTCCAATTCCTAATCCCTTTGGCAAAAGCTGTCTCAAATTGTTCTCGATAATGCTCAACAACATTCTCTTGAAATATTTCTCAGAATTCCCACAATTGCCAAGGGAATGCCCACAGAATTGTCTTGAATGTTTTGATTTAACTCCATCATCGAGACTTTCAGTCTATGACTGATTCGTCTGCCTTGGAATCATGCTCAGAATTATCTTGGAATTCTCCTGAGAATACCCGGAACTCTCCTTAGCATTCCTTTAAGTATTATTGCAAAATACGGTTGGAATTCTCCACAAAATTTCCTGGAAATTCATTGAAATACTTCTGGAAATTGCTTGGAAATTCTCTTCAGCATTTTTCAAAATTCCATTGTTATGCTTCCAGAAGTTCTTAGTTATTTTCCTTGGAATCTTTCTCGTAATTCCCTTGGATTGTCTGCCGTGGAATTCTGCTCAGAACTATCTTGGAATTCTCCTGTGAATTCCCTGGACTCCCCCCTCAGCATTCCTTTAAGCGCTTTTCCAAAATTCGGTTGTTGGAATCCTCCACAAAATTTCCAATTATATTCTCCTGAAAATTTCTTAGAAATTTTCTTCAGCATTCTCCAAAATTCTAATGGAATGCTCCCAAAATTTCTTTGTAATTTTGCTTCGAATTTCATTGGAATCGTAAATCGAATTAGTGCTTTAAAAAACCTCGTTATTTGGGATTTACTTCGTAAAAAGAAAACTTGTTATTTGGGATTTACTTCGTAAAAAGAGGTTTTTAAATATATTGTCAAATACCCCACAATATGGGTATTTTTGGAATCAGGGTGACGTGTAGGGACCGTAAATCGATGTCTGATACCATTTTGAAATCCAAGATGGCCCTCCGGTCCTTACACGTCACACCGATTCTTAAGATACCCATGTTGTGGGTTATTTAACATTATTTTTCTGTTTTGATGTAACCGGAAGCCGCCATCTTGGATTTCAAAATGGCGTCACACATCGATTTCCAGTCCCTAAACGACAATCCGATTCCAAAAATACCCATATTGTGGGGTATTTTGCAAAATTTCCAACTTTTTATGTAACCGGAAGTCGCCATCTTGGATTTCAAAATGGAGTCAGACATTGATTTCCGATCCCTACACCTCACTCCGAATCCAAAAATACCCATATTGTGGGGTATATGACAGAATTTCCAAGTTTTTATGTAACCGGAAGCCACCATCTTGGATTCCAAAATGGCGTCAGATATCGATTTCTGGTCCCTGCACATCACCCTGATTCCAAAAATACCCATATTGTGGGGTATATGACAGAATTTCCATGTTTTTATGTAACCGGAAGCCACCATCTTGGATTTCAAAATGGCGTCAGATATCGATTTCTGGTCCCTGCACATCACCCTGATTCCAAAAATACCCATATTGTGGGGTATATGACAGAATTTCCATGTTTTTATGTAACCGGAAGCCACCATCTTGGATTTCAAAATGGCGTCACATATCGATTTCCAGTCCCTACACGACAATCCGATTCCAAAAATACCCATATTGTGGGGTATTTTGCAAAATTTCCAACTTTTTATGTAAGGGCCTGTTCATAAACTACGTAGACAGTTTTTTTGGGATTATTGACCCCCCCCCCTCCCCCTGAGTAGACAATTGTCCTTACAAAAAAATTAAAATTTGTATGGGCCGTGGATAATTGTCAACCCCCCCCCCCCCTAAACTGTCTACGTAGTTTACGGGCAGCCCCTAACCGGAAGTCGCCATCTTGGATTTCAAAATGGAGTCAGACATTGATTTCCGATCCCTACACCTCACTCCGAATCCAAAAATACCCATATTGTGGGCTATATGACAGAATTTCCAAGTTTTTATGTAACCGGAAGCCACCATCTTGGATTCCAAAATGGCGTCAGATATCGATTTCCGGTTCCTGCACATCACCATGATTCCAAAAATACCCATATTGTGGGGTATATGACAGAATTTCCAAGTTTTTATGTAACCGGAAGCCACCATCTTGGATTCCAAAATGGCGTCAGATGTCGATTTCCGGTCCCTACACGTCACTCCGATTGCAAAAATTCCCATATTGTGGGGTATTTGACAGAATTTCCATGTTTTCCTGTAACCGGAAGCCGCCATCTTTAATTTCAAAATGGCGTCACATATCGATTTACGGTCCCTATACGTCACTCCGATTCTAACAAGACCCATATTGTGGGGTATTTCACGGTATATCCCAGTTTCCCAAAATCACAAGAAAAAAAAACTCGTTATTTGGAATTTACTTCGTAAAAAAAAAACCTCGTTATTTGGGATTTACTTCGTAAAAAGAGGGACGTAAATTGAATACTGCGTAAAAAAGACTTCGTAAACGGAGGTTTCAGTGTATCAGAATTGGAGTTGGGCTTGAAGTTACCAAGACCTATTGTAGTGCTATCAGAATTCATTTGAAATTCTTGTCAGGCTGCCATTGGACTAAAAGTGTTGATTTGGGCTGTTAGTGGAATAAATATAAGAGCGAAAAAAAAAGAGATAAATTTCCACTAAGTATTTTATATCCATATTAGATACGAATTTCGACTAAAATGTGCACTATGCAGTCACCATCAGTGTCATAACTTGAAGTTTTTGTCAAAATGTCCTGTGTAAATATTGTTGGAATTCATCCAACAAAATTTCTTATTTTTTCATTATCATGAGAATTCTGCTTAAAATTCCGTTGAAAATTTCATCAAATTTTCGTTGGAAATTTCATCAAAATTCCATTGAATTTTTTTCTCAAAATTCTATAATAAACTCAGTAAAGGCACGGTATTACCAAGCCGGAGGTGGTGGGCTCGATTCCCGGTCCGGTTGAGGAAATCTTATAAGTTGAGAATTTTCTCGACATCCCTCATTGTGCTTGCCAACAAATCAGTGTTCAGAAATGCTCAAAAATTCAAATCTAATGCATGAGCCAGGAATTAAAAATGTCTTTAACTGACAAAATGACAAGCGATCAACGAATCGAATGATAGCGCTATGTCAGAACTGGAAAGAAATAATGATATAATCTTCTTCCTTTTTTCATGACAAGCAGCCCGTGCGACACAGCTCACTCGGGGCGGTAGAAGGAAACGAGCAAATTGTTTGCAAGCTGCTTCACGAAGTAAAGCCAAAGATGATACACGTGTGTTAATGGGATTATTTTTTTGTTATGTCTCCACCACTCCGATCGAGCTTTGTTACAGAGCGTCATGGTAGTCGTAGCAACCGTTTTGTCTGTATCGTTCGTTGGTTGCTTTATGTGTTTGGATTCGCTGTGCATGAGTTTATACGCCTACGAATTTTGGAATGCGAAATACAACTAAGGACAAGATTGATAGAATCCACAAATGGCACAATGATTTACAAGGCAAATCAGCCATGATAACGGCCATTTGTGGATTCTACCAAATTTGTTCTTAATTCACCATCATTGAGACTTCTGATTCAAAAATTAATTGCTTTATATTTTGGCATTTTGTCTTTGTTCTATGTGTTTATTGCATTATGGAAAACTAACAAAAGACACATCTGCATGTAATCGATTGACGTTTGAGCGGTTTGTATGAATTTTACTTTAGAAAGAATTTTTGACAATCTGAGTGTGAATGCGCAAAAATGCATGTTAATCTCAATCGTGAGTTTTGGTTTGCAAATTAACACGCGAATTTATTCTTCAGGCGAGCTTAAATAATAAGATTTGAAAATGATTTTCCGAACACTGCACAAAATATACAAATTCATGCAGTGGTTGGCATAGAAAGCTCTCAATTGATAACTATGGAAGTGCATCAAGAATACTAAGTTGAGGCCGGTAAAATATTCGTATAAGAAAAATAATGCATGTTCATAAACTACGAAGACAGTTTTTGAGGTTTTGGAATACAGTAATAACCTGGCTAAACAAGATTAAAACGGCCTAGAATTGCTGTAAAAACGTCACATTGGTCTAGAACATCACCAACAACCTAAAACTGACAACTCTCATAATAATCATAAAACGTTAAAATGGCCCTAAAAACGCCATAAATTGTCAAAATGGCCTAGACTTTCCAATCTGGCTGTATAATGCCGAAACGGCCATGACATTGAATATTTCAGCATAATTTTAAAATCACATAAATGCTGCATGCAATTAAAAAAAAACCTATCATCAAGTTGCCTGAATTTATGCGACCCACCTGAGGGCAGCCCACGATGCACCTATAGATTGAGAAACACTGGTCTAGGAGATATTGCCGGCAAATTCCATATTCAAATTTCAGATACAAATCTAGTTCTTCTCGGGCTAATTCAAGGAATACTTTAGGATAAATTACGGACCTCACACATTCCGCGCTTGGTTCATTTGTCTGTGATCAAACCCCGTAAAGCACGTGGGCCATATCCATGTACCAACCATCCCAGCCGCCACGACGATACTCACTGAACAACTCGGGAGGCGTCGTCACCGCTGCCGCCACCATTCGTCGCACTTTCATTGTTGTTCCCAACGGTGCCGTTTACGGGATTCTTCTCCGTCACCGTTACGGGCCGATACTGCAGTGCATTGTAGGTCTTCCAGAATAGATACTCCCGGTAGTATTTGAGTCCCTCGTACAGCGCCGCCATGATGAAAATAAGCAACATGGACCACAGCAGCCCGGACAGGCTGTCGATTTTCCACTGGTCGAACAGGATCGTCTCATTGTAGCCCCCGTGGAACTATTGAACGAAAACATTAAAACGAGATTGAATGAATGGGTACGAATGCGAATAGACGTGAGCAGAATCTAATTGTAAACTCAATTCTTACCGCCATTGACATCATCTGATGCATCATGCCACTATGTCCGGCATGACCACCTCCGTGGGCTGCGGCTCCCTGGTCCATCGTGTGATCCTGCAAGCTGTGCTCCATCGATCCGTGGTGTCCTTCGTGCTCGTCGTGCATTTCACTTCCGGCTGATTGGTTCATGTGGTGAGTATAGTCGTGATGCTCCGAGTGGTCCATGACAAGTGCCTGAAAACACGAAAAACGGGACAATACATTAGTCTAAAAAACGACCACTGAGTCACGTATTAAGTATGATATGAAACTTCAAACGGCATCGTCCTTATTCTGTGTTCAGACCCACATAGCAATCTGTTGTTGTTTTATTCAATGAAGTTTTTCCTGCACTGAAAATTGGCTGAGCATTGGCTTGCCAGTAAGGGATCATCCATACATGAAGTTCTTTAATTTTACTAATTTTAAACCTCCCCCAGCTCCTTGTAGCGTATTTTACTATTCCTAATACATAGCCGGCCACAACTACTGAAACGCCTCCCCCCTCAAATACTACGTCATTTATGCATGTTCCCCCCTCATCCACTTAAAATTAACCGTACACAGAGCTATCAACCAATTGAGTTTCTGATGTAGTGTGATGACCTCGAAGGCAGGAATTCGGTTACCCGACTATTTGTATACTTTTGTCTCGTTTCTGAAACTCCTTTCACTTCCCTCTGGTCAATCGGTTTGCTTGGGTAGGTGGGGCCTGTGAATGCCATGCCAGTCGTCATGGAACAGGAGTGCTATTCATTATTTGAAAGGATTTTCCTCATCTAAGATAGTCGAACTGGAATGCAAAGCTGGGTCGTGTTCTCCATTTTGCCAACATGCTGATAAAATAGCATTCCAACCACAAAATTTATGTTTAGTATTATTTGAACTAAGTTTGAAGCCAGAATGAGAGATCTAATGAGCACGATTTCCGAGAACTACACATTTTGCTGCATAGGAGCAAGGACCATATGCCAGCGCTGTCTATCTCAGTGACAAGAAGAAATATGTGAACTAGAAGATTTGGTGATTATTATTTCCAAAAAAGTTTAATTCTAGGAAATACCTGTCAATGGGTGCGCTAATTCAGAGCAGGAAAGCCCCTTTCTACATTTCACGCCCTCATCTGGCTTCTTTCTAAAGTTGTGCTCAAAAGGCGAACTGATGTACTTGAATGCTCGCAGCCAAGGTTACGGCAACGTATGATATTTGCCTCTTGGCTTTTTATGCAGCGGAAAATGATCAGTTAAAGCGTTGTTACGGCAAATTTCATGTTAAGGTCCATACAAAAACGTGACAAAGGGGAAGGGGACTTGAAAATTTGCATTTTGCGTGACGTAGTTGACGTTCCTTGTATAAAGAATACTTTTTGCCCTTCTTACAAAAAGGTTACACGTTATCATTGTCATGTCTCACTGTTCCCCACAGGTATGTTTTATAACAAAACAGTAAAATTGTGTTATTAAACAAACAAATTCATTTCATCACTTATGATTATAAAACCTTATAACTGTGATAGTAATAGCGTTAACTACCCCATTTCCGGCCTATTAAGCACAACCCGCACTTAGTCTTTCTTAATCTAGCGCAGTTTAGCACCAAAAGGAATGTTATTATTACTGATGGTTTCCAAATTTATTTACCTTTCCGGACGTACCGCAAGATTTGATAAAGAGAAACCAATCGTTGAGATATTGGCAAAAGTCTAACACTGCTTCTTGACGCCAAACTCGGCCTACGGATTCTAAACTCGGCCTAACGCATTGAAACGCCAATGAATTCACTTCGGCCTATCGGATGAAGATAAAAATTGATTCGGTCGGAGCGCTTCTTTTGTTTTTGGGAATAATGGTTGCAAACCATCATATCACGAGTTCTCATTGACTTCGTTCGGTAGCTTACTAACTAAAGTATCGTACCAAACGCATAATTGACTTGTTAACTCTGAAATCATGGATTTATTTGAAGTTTTCTGCTCGATAGGCCCAAAATGGGCGATTAGGCCGAAGTAGTTCTCTACCCTAAGTAAATTTAGATTGAATAAAGACTGTACTCGAAAAAAGAGAGACACATTGATTAGTATGTAACAGGCAGAATTTCATCACAATCTGTCAAGTGGTTATCGAGATGGCATCGGAGCACGAGTAGATGCACTAACAAATCTTGTGCGCCGTAGTGGAAACCCGAATGCGTCTCACAGATGGATCGGAAAACACCTGGGAATCTCCTTCATTCGACGATTTCTCGGGTGGTGAAGTCATTCAAGGAGACCCAAACGAACCAGCCGCGGGCAGACTGCGGCAGAAAATCGAAGACAGCTGACCCGATGAAGGTGTGGAGTCTGTTCAAGCGGCGGCCGAATCTTTTGAATCGCGATGCGGCGAAGATGGCGGATGTTTCCAGCTGGTTTGTCCAAAAACTATGAAACGTGCCGGCATCCACGTCTACAGGGTGCGGAAGGCACCTAACCGGAACGACAAACAAAACACGGTGACCAAATCCCACGCCAGAAAGCTGTACCGGGAGTAGATGACAAAACCGGGGTGCATCGTGATGGACGACGAGACTTACATCAAGGCGGACAAAAAGTAGTTGCCGGGGCAGGAGTTTTACGTTGCCAAATCACGGTTGGCCGAGGAGGTAAGGAAGAAGAAGGTGGATAAATTCGCTAAAAAGCTCTTGGTTGGTATATCATGACGGGTACAATCAATGGGCAAATCTACCGGACGAGTGCCTCCAGAAGCGCCTCCTACCCTTCCTGGGGTCTCACGGAGGCGAGACGCTATTTTGGCCACTACGCGCGGCCGGTGTTATACTGGTACAGAGACAACACACGCTATGTCTGAAGGCACTTTTTTTGCAACATTCATGTACCTCAGATTTTTCTTCACAGGATGTTAGTATTGATCCTAACAATCAAATCTGTGATGGTTTTAAAATATTTCATCTTGGGTTTTTTGAGAACAAGTGTTTTGAAGTTTACAAAGCCGATTATGAAGACGTATATGGACTATTGACCATACAACTATTACGAATTGTACAAATGCAGTCAAATAAGGTTCAAAAGTTGATTGCATTAATCCAAATGGCATTAAGGCCATCGTTCGGACATTTTGAGCCGTTTGTCTGTGATTTGGGTTGTTTTCCAGGAAACGTCCCGAAAATCCTGTGAAGGAAAGCGAATATCGGAAAACAAATTCCGTCCGATTGTAGCCAAGGATTTTGTTTTCCTAGTGGGGTAAAATTTGGGTGGAAAAGTGCATTCAACTTCAAGTGGTGTGCTTTTTCCGGGAAAGTGGCATTTCCACCCAAAGAGAATATGCACGTGAGTGTATATGTGCGCGCAAGGAAATGCAATCTTGCGCCTATGTTTTCCCGGGAATTTCCCAAGAAAGTATACCATATTTTTATACCAGGACATTCTGCAGACTATGCACAACATGATGGTATACATAAACATATGATTTTCGAAAATTTGTAGCATGGTTTTTCAATTTCCAAACCATGCGCCAAACATTCTCGCTGTAAATTCGTCACGGACATAGTAAATAAGCAATAAGCAATTACGCATTTGTTTTACCACGTTGCGACATTTTCTTGTTCCTTTGCTACCGGATCACATGTTCGTAGATCCACGAGTCCTTTTTCGCTAGTTCGCTCATCATATCAAATTGATCAGGAATTCTTCCGAAATGTCAATTGAAATTGAGATCTCCATATATTCTTTCATCATATCAAACTGAACAGGAGTTCTTCAAAATCTTATCTTATCTATCGAAGACTTACGACTTATGGGGAATTGAAATCGAATCCTGCATATTCCCTCATCACATCAAATTGATCAATAATTCTTCCGAATAATCAGAAATTATATATAAAACGTATGACTAATCGGAAATTGAAAATGAGTTCTCCATATATTCCATCAACACATCAAATTGATCAGAAATCCTTCTGTAGACATTCGGGCAGTTAGAATATATTTCAAAATACAAGGATGGTCAGAAATTCTCTAAAACTATCAAAAGTTATATGGAAACCCTTCGATTGATTGGAAATTGAAATCAAATTCTCAATTAATTCCTTGATCATATCATATTGGAATTATCAGGAATTATTCCGAATAATAAGAAATTAGATCGGAAAATGAAATCGAGTTCTCCATATGTTCCCTCATCACATCAAATTGATCAGGATTTCTTCCAAATTATCAGAATTAATATCGAACACGTATGACTTATTGGAAATTGAAATTGAGTTCTCCATATATTCCATCAACATATCAAATTAATCAGAAATCCTTCTGAAGATCTTCGGGCAGTTCGAATGTATTTCAAAATACAAGGATGATCAGGAATTATTTCGAAATTTCACCGAATTATCAGAAGTTATATGGAAACCCTATGACTGATTGGAAATTGAAATCGATTTCACCATAATGTGTACCCTATGTACCATATCAAAGTGTTCAGAAATTCTTCCGGATTATCAGAAATTATATTGAAGGTCTTCGACTAATAGAACAATTGCAACCAAGTTTCCATATATATCTCAATCAAATCAGGTTGATCAGGAATTCTTTCAAATTATCAGAAATTATTAAAAAAAACTTCCTGATCAGAAATTGAAATCGAGTTGTCCTTATGCCCTTACCATATCAAATTGATCAGGAATTCTTTCGTGTGACCAAAAATTGTATCGAATACCTACGAATGGTGGGAAATTGAAATCGAGTTTTATCAGGACATCTTCCGAATTATCAGAAATTATATCGAAGACCTACGACTGATCGGAAATTGAAATCGAATGATCCATATACACCCTAGCAAAGTGATAATGAATTCTTCCGAATTATCAGAAATCATATTCAGGGCCTTCGACTTATAGAAGAATTGTCATCGATTTTTCCATATAGGTATATCTTTATCATATCAGGTTGATCGGCTATACTTCCGAATTATCAGAAATTATATCAAACACATACGGCTAATTGGAAATTAAAATTGAGTTCCCCAAATATTCCCTCATCATATCAGATTTATAAGGAATTCTTCCGAATGAGCAGAAATTATAAAAAAGACCAATTACTGATCGGAAATTGAATTCGAGGTCTTTGTATATTTCCTCATCATATCAAAGTGATCAGGAATTCTTCCGGATTATCAGAAATTATATTGAAGGTCTTCGACTAATAGAACAATTGCAACCAAGTTTCCATATATATCTCAATCAAATCAGGTTGATCAGGAATTCTTTCGAATTATCAGAAATTATTTAAAAAAAAAAACTATTTCTGACCAGATATTGAAATCGAGTTATCCTTATTCCATGACCATATCAAATTGACACGGAATTCTTCCGAATTATCATACATTATATCGAAGGCCTACGACTGATCGGAAATCCAAATCGAGTTTTCCATATATTCCTTCATCATATCAAAGTGATCAGGAATTCTTCCGAATTATCATATATTATACCGAAGGCCTTCGATTAAAAGAAGAATTAAAATCGAGCTCTCCATATATATCCTTTTTCCATCAAATTGAACAGAAATTGTCAGTTGGTCAGTAAGAATGTATTTACAAAATGTAATAATGATCAGGAATCATATAGAAGACTTTCAAATAATTAAAAATTTGATTTAAACCCGTTGAATACTATCCAACAATGTCAGTTTGATAAATAATTCATTCGAATTATCATAAATGATACGAAGACCTACGATCGGAGATTGAAATCGAGCTCTCCATATATTCCCTGGTCATATCAGAGTGATCGGGAGTCCTTCTGATTATCTTTGGTCTGTAAGAATGTATTTTCAAAATTTAGCATTGATCAGGAGCCATGTAGACGATCTTCAAATGATCTTGAAATATAATTTGAATATTCTTACATCATATGAGATTGGTAAGGAATTCTTCCGAATTATAAGAAATTATTTCGAGGACTTCCAACTTATAGAAAAATTTATATTGTGTCCTCCATATATTCGCTTCTCATATCAAGTGATCTTCCGAAGATCTTTGGTCAGTTAGAATGTATTTTCAAAATATAAAAGGTTAGTCGAAGTCTTTCAAATGATCTTAAATTGAAATTCAATATTTTGAATATTATCGTCCCATATGAGGTTGATCAGTAATTCCTCCAATTTATCAGAATTTATATCGAAGACTTACGACTTACAGGAAATTGAAATCGATTCTCCATATATTCGCTCATCGTATCAAAGTGATCAGTAATTATTATGATGATCGTCAGTCAGATAGAATGTAGCAAAACTTCGAATATTCAAAGGATTTAATTTCAATTTCTGACCGTTTACAGATCTTCGACATGATTCCTGATCAACGCTATGTTATGAAAATACGTTCTTATTGACTGAAGATCTTCAGAAGAATTGCTGATATATTTGTTTTAAAAGGGGTGCTGGTGGTGTAGTGGTAAGCGTGATTCCCAAAAGTCCTGGGTTCAATCCAAGTCGGCACCACCGGGGTTTTCTGAGGAATAACATTTCTTATCACGCCTTCCTTCGGAAGGGAAGTTAAACCGTTGGTCCCCAGTCCATGAGTTGATGGGCCGATATGTAGGGTCCAGGTGTGGAAACTATCTCCCTGGTGCCGGTAGCATTGGTACTCAGTACGCAAAAGAAAATCGAAGGAAACAAACCAAGGATTTTTTTTATATGATAAAGAAATATAAAAAAAAATTTATTAGTCCAAGGTCTTCGATATAATTTTTGATAGTTCGAAAGTATTCCTAATCAACCTCATATGATGAGAGAATATTCAATGGAATTATTTTTAATGTTTAATCATTTGAAGATCTACGATTCTTATATTTTGAAATGCATTCTTACTGACCGAAGATCTTCATAAGAATTTTAAATAATTTCGATTTGATAAGGAAATATTATATCAATTTATCAATTTATTTATTTATTTGTTTAGTCGTTAATCAAAAGCGTAGAATACATTATAATATCATTACTTATGATCTATGATTTCGCAGTGCTTGTTAATTTTAGCGGTGAAATATTTAGGTCTATCATTTCACAGTTTTCATTATATATAGATATCATCTGACTTATCGATCCATATTTCGCGTAGCTAGTGCGGTGGCGATCTACCGCGAACAAATGTATATTACGCAATTTTCGAAAAGGTGCATAAAAATTAAGTCTTGATAAAAAATAACCTGAGTCAATGCGTTGCAAAGCTATACTGTTTACGGAAGAGACCATATATGTTATACCGATGCTCTTTCAATACCTGAATGTTGATTAACAAGCAACAGGCTTCATAAGATGGGAGAAGAAATGCTGTCCATCCCAATTAACTTATATAATAAAAACTACTTTTGGATTGACTCTATTCGTTCAATTGTGTAAGGTGTAAAGTGGAAACCAAAACGCTTTATAAAATAAAATTGCTTTATAAAATAAATGTGAATTGCCTGCTCTAAGAATTATTGTGTTATAATGATCCACAAATGCTTATTTAGAATCTAGAAAAACTTGAAAATCTTTTATTTTATATATTATTTATTTTATCAAACAAACTTTTACAACACCACGTCTAAAAAAAAACATATACTTCATCAACATGAATAAGCACTTTGAGCTTTTTCAAAATAAGAGAGATATCGTTAACGTACAAAATGAAAAGAAGAGGTCCCAAGTGCGAGCCCTGAGGAACTCTTGACAGGACTTGAAATGAATTTTATTTTATTTTTGCAGCATCTTACAATTTTCTGACGGTCCGTTCCCAAGTATCACTTGCAACATCGTTCTTGACAAATAAAAGTTGTGAATAAGTTCTATATTAATTGCTTGCAAAACGTCTTGTTTTAGACCCGTTGTATTGTTTTTGTGAAGTATTCAACCTTTCTGGTCAGGACATCTTCCGAATTAACAGAAATTATATCGAAGACCTACGACTGATCGGAAATTGAAATCAAATGATCCATATACACCCTAGCAAAGTGATATAGGTATATCTTTATCAATTTCCTCATCATATCAAAGTGATCAGGAGTTCTTCCGAATTATCAGAAATTAAATCAAATCAATTCTCCGTATATTCATCACATAAAATTGATCAGGAATTCTCCCGAATTATTAGAAATTATACCTAACACGTATGACTAATCGGAAATTGAAATTGAGTTCTCCATATATTCCATCAATATATCAAATTGATCATAAATCCTTCTGAAGACATTCGGGCAGTTAGACTGATTTTAAAAATACAAGGATGGTCAGGAATTATTTTGAAATTCTTCCAAATTATCAGAGGTTATATGGAAACCCTGCGACTGACTGGAAATTGAAATCGAATTCTCCATTAATTCCCTCATCATATCATATTGATCAGAATTGTTTACGAATTATCAGAAATTGCCACTGATCGGAAATTGAAATCGTGTTCTCCATATATTCCATCATCACATCAATTGATCAGGTATTCTCCCGAATTATAAGAAATTACATCGAAGACCGAATTATCAGAAGTTAGTTGGAAGCTTTACGGCTGATCGCAAATTGATATCGAGTTCTCCGTATATTTTCTTATCATGTCAAATTGATCATAAATTCATCTAAAGATCTTTTCAGTTAGAATGTATTTCAAAATATAAGGATCTCAGGAATAATGTCGAAGACTTTCAAATGACCAAAAATTGAATCTAAATCGTTTGAATAGTATTATTATTATTTAGCTTTATTAAGGAGGCTTTCAGCCTTAGGCTGGTTCGCCTCCACGTTTGAATAGTATCCCACCATACAAGAATGATCAAGAATTATTCCAAATTCTCCCATCCTATAAATTTTTTTCGAATCATCAGAAATTATATAGAAGCCTTACGGCTGATCAGAAAAATTTCCTCCGAAACACTTTTTATTGTAATTCTGGTTTATTGTAAGAATTTCAATCACATGAATAGTGCATCGCAATTTCTTAAAAAATAAATAAATAGGATGTCATTATCCAATCTCAATCTAACGAATTTGAGCGTGTGTGTAAAAACAGATATAGCAGGTGAAACTTTTAAATTCGCCACAGATTATGATTGTAATACTTCTATTGAAATATTCTTCCAAATAGCCGAATAAATATATAGTATCTCAATTTCCTCCTGAAATTAAAATTCATATCTATGGCATTTTCAATCAACGCAATGCTGATTTCATTCATTTCTGATTCAGAAAATGAGAGCATTCTGCTCGCAGTCATTGGTGTAAATGACCACATTGCAATTTATTTAAAAAAAAAATTTCTTAGAAATAAACCAAATAAATCAATTAAAAATCAGCAGAATCGCTGTCAAGATTTTTTACTTGGTCCAGTCACACGATGTTATATTTAAGATGTATTCATATTTGCTCACGTTTCTTAAACTGACATACGAAGAGATGTTGTATATAAGGCTAGCAAGTTTTCACCTAGTTTTTTTTTTATTAATATGTTATAAACAGATAATTGAGACATTCAATACCGAATTATAAATTCAAGATAAACAGCATGTCAGAAAATTTGAATACTTCACAAAAACAATACAAAAGGTCTAAAACAAGACGTTTTGCAAGCAATTAATATAGAACTTATTCACAACTTTTATTTGTCAAGAACGATGTTGCAAGTGATACTTGGGAACAGACCGTCAGAAAATTGTAAGATGCTGCAAAAAAAAATAAAATTCATTTCAAGTCCTGTCAAGAGTTCCTCAGGGCTCGCACTTGGGACCTCTTCTTTTCATTTTGTACGTTAACGATATCTCTCTTATTTTGAAAAAGCTCAAAGTGCTTATTCATGTTGATGAAGTATATGTTTTTTTTTAGACGTGGTGTTGTAAAAGTTTGTTTGATAAAATAAATAATATATAAAATAAAAGATTTTCAAGTTTTTCTAGATTCTAAATAAGCATTTGTGGATCATTATAACACAATAATTCTTAGAGCAGGCAATTCATATTTATTTTATAAAGCAATTTTATTTTATAAAGCGTTTTGGTTTCCACTTTACACCTTACACAATTGAACGAATAGAGTCAATCCAAAAGTAGTTTTTATTATATAAGTTAATTGGGATGGACAGCATTTCTTCTCCCATCTTATGAAGCCTGTTGCTTGTTAATCAACATTCAGGTATTGAAAGAGCATCGGTATAACATATATGGTCTCTTCCGTAAACAGTATAGCTTTGCAACGCATTGACTCAGGTTATTTTTTATCAAGACTTAATTTTTATGCACCTTTTCGAAAATTGCGTAATATACATTTGTTCGCGGTAGATCGCCACCGCACTAGCTACGCGAAATATGGATCGATAAGTCAGATGATATCTATATATAATGAAAACTGTGAAATGATAGACCTAAATATTTCACCGCTAAAATTAACAAGCACTGCGAAATCATAGATCATAAGTAATGATATTATAATGTATTCTACGCTTTTGATTAACGACTAAACAAATAAATAAATAAATTGATAAATTGATATAATATTTCCTTATCAAATCGAAATTATTTAAAATTCTTATGAAGATCTTCGGTCAGTAAGAATGCATTTCAAAATATAAGAATCGTAGATCTTCAAATGATTAAACATTAAAAATAATTCCATTGAATATTCTCTCATCATATGAGGTTGGTTAGGAATACTTCTGAACTATCGAAAATTATATCGAAGACCTTGGACTAATAAAAAATTTGAAATCGAGTTCTCCATATATTTCTTTATCATATAAAAAAAATCCTTGGTTTGTTTCCGTCGATCTTGTTTTCCGTACTGAGTACCAATGCTACCGACACCAGGGAGATAGTTTCCACATATCGACCCATCAACTCATGGACTGGGGACCAACGGTTTAACTTCCGTTCCGAAGGAAGGCGTGATACGAAATGTTATTCCTCAGAAAACCCCGGTGGTGCCGACTTGGATTGACGCCAGGCCTTTTGGGATGAGAGGGAATCACGCTTACCACTACACCATCGGCGCCCCTTTTTATAACAAATATATCAGCAATTCTTCTGAAGATCTTCAGTCAATAAGAACGTATTTTCATAATATAGTCATTCTATCTGACTGACGATCATCATAATAATTCCTGATCACTTTGATATGATGAGCGAATATATGGAGAATCGATTTCAATTTCCTGTAAGCCGTAAGTCTTCGGTACAAACTCTGATAAATTGGAGGAATTACTGATCAACCTCATATGGAGCGCTAATATTCAAAAGATTGAATTTCAATTTTAGATCATTTGAAAGCCTTCGACTAACCATCTTTATATTTTGAAAATACATTCTAGCTGACCGAAGATCGTCGGAAGAAGACTCGATATGAGAAGCTAATATATGGAGAACACAATATAAATTTTTCTATAAGTTGGAAGTCCTCGAAATAATTTCTTATAAATCGGAAGAATTCCTGACCAATCTCATATGATGTAAGAATATTCTAATGGTTTTATTTCAAGATCATTTGAAGATCGTCTACATGACTCTTGATCAATGCTGAATTTTGAAAATACATTCCTACAGACCAAAGATAATCAGAAGGACTCCCGATCACTCTGATATGACCAGGGAATATATGGAGAACTCGGTTTCAATCTCCGATCGTAGATCTTCGTATCATTTTTTTGAATGAATTATTTATCAAACTGACATTGTTGGATAGTATCAAATTTTTGATGATTTGAAAGTCTTCTATATGATTCCTGATAATTATTACATTTTGTAAATACATTCTTACTGACCAAAAATGTCCAGAACAATTTCTGTTCAATTTTATGGAAAAAGGATATATGTGGAGAGCTCGATTTCAATTCTTCTTTTAATCGAAGACATTCGGCATAATATATCATAATTCGGAAGAATTCCTGATCACTTTGATATAATGAAGGAATATATGGAAAACTCGATTTGGATTTACGATCAGTCGTAGGCTGATATAATGTATGATAATTCGGAAGAATTCCTAGTCAATTGGATATGGTCATGGAATAAGGAGAACTCGATTTCAATTTCTGGTCAGAAATAGTTTTTTTTTTAAATAATTTCTGATAATTCGAAAGAATTCCTGATCAACCTGATTTGATTGAGATATATATGGAAACTCGGTTGCAATTGTTCTATTAGTCGAAGACCTTCAATATAATTTCTGATAATCCGGAATAATTTCTGAACACTTTGATAGAGTACATAGGGTACACATTATGGTGAAATCGATTTCAATTTCCAATCAGTCATAGGGTTTCCATATAACTTCTGATAGTTTGGAAGAATTTCTGACCATCTTTGTATTTTGAAATATATTCTAACTGCCCGAACGTCTTTAGAAGGATTTCTGATCAATTTGATGTGTTGATGGAATATATGGAGAACTCAATTTCAATTTCCGATTAGTCATAAGTTTTATATATAATTTCTGATTATTCGGAAGAATGATGTGATGAGGGAATATGCAGGATTCGATTTCAATTCCGGATAAGTCGTATGTCTTCGATAGATAAGATAAGATTTTGAAGAACTCCTGTTCAGTTTGATATGATGAAAGAATATATGGAGATCTCAATTTCAATTTCCGATCCGTCGTAGGTCTTCAATATAATTTTTGACATTTCGGAAGAATTCCTGATCAATTTGATATGATGAGCGAACTAGCGGAAAAGGACACGTGGACCTACGAACATGTGATCCGGTAGCAAAGGAACAAGAAAATGTGGCAACGTGGTAAAACAAATGCGTAATTGCTGATTGCTTCTTTACTATGTCCGTGACGAATTTACAGCGAGAATGTTTGGCGCATGGTTTGGAAATTGAAAAACCATGCTACAAATTTTCGAAAATCATATGTTTATGTATACCATCATGTTGTGCATAGTCTGCAGAATGTCCTGGTATAAAAATATGGTATACTTTCTTGGGAAATTCCCGGGAAAACATAGGCGCAAGATTGCATTTTCTTGCGCGCACATATACACTCACGTGCATATTCTCTTTGGGTGGAAATGCCACTTTCCCGGAAAAAGCACACCACTTGAAGTTGAATGCACTTTTCCACCCAAATTTTACCCCACTAGGAAAACAAAATCCTTGGCTACAATCGGACGGAATTTGTTTTCCGATATTCGCTTTCCTTCACAGGATTTTCGGGACGTTTCCTGGAAAACCACCCAAATCACAGACAAACGGCTCAAAATGTCCGAACGATGGCCTTAAAGAAGTTTTCTTTGACTCCCAAGTAAGATCCATATTGATTTTGAACATTGTGATAAATCAATTAATATTTGTTGGTAGCATAATATCTTGCTTAATTTCTCTTCCCTCATAAAAGTAAAAGAGAAAGAAGCGAGCAGGACAGTCCGAGACAGCCACGTAAATCTCATGAAGAAAATAGAGAGCTCGCGTGTTGTGCTTCGAAAAGTGTATCTGTGAAAAAATGAAGCCACTTTAGGAGCGACGATCGTTGAAAGATTTTTACCGGAATTCAATAAAGGAGATAGTAGATATCCGAAAGTTTTTTGTCTTGTACTCAGCAGCTGGCGAAGGTGGTATTTACCACTAAATCATCCTGAGGGGCGGAAAATTAGCTTGGATTTTTAAAAATTAATAGATATGTTTGACTCGTTAATACAGGAATGAAACTCACATGAAGTTAGTTACTCTTGCCCAGTGAGTTTAGGTAGCCCTCACCTTGAATTACTACAGAGTTGCTAGAGCTTCATTGCAGTTCCCATATTTTGTCTATGGAAATTTTCAGGAAGGTTCAGCGACCTTCTAGGAAATTCTGCGAACTATAGGGAACTGGTGTGAATTTTAGGAAAGTACTGCAAACTTTAAATAATTTCCTCCAATGAAGCAGAAAAATTCAACAACTTTCAGATAAGTTCAGTGAACTTCAGGGAAGTTCTACAAACTTCAGGAAAATTATTCAAAAAGATGTGCTTCGATCTTCAGAAAAGCTCTTTAAACTTCAGGAAAATTATGCCAACTTCAGGGACGTTTTGTGAGCTTCTGGGGAGTTCAATGTCGTTCTGGTAAGTTCTACGAACTTCAAGAGAGTTTTGTGAACTGTAGCAACATTATATGAATTTCAATGATGCTCTTCAAAAAGTTCTTTAAACGTGAAGAAATTTTGGCAAACTTTAGGGTGGTATGTGAACCACAGGCAAAATTAAATAAAATTAGGAAAGTACTATGAAGTTTAAGAAATATCTGAGAATTTAAGGTAAAAATGACAAACTCAGATACGTTCAAATAACATCAAGAAAGTTTGAAGAATTTCATCGAAGTTCAAATCAAGGAAAAACAGGGCTTTGAATTTGGATGTAACTTCTATTGGCTGTTTCATCGGTCGTTGGTGGAACAACTCCCACTCTATGTCTTAGAAAACAGGTATAGTAGAAAGAATTGCTTGTGATATTTCTTTCTCTTTTACGCTTCCCTTATGAAATGTGATCGAGGACATGAGCAAGGTAAAAATGAGAGTTCGCCACCTAAAAGCTAGAAAAATGGGCAAGAAAAAGCTAGCCTTATGCTCCATGTCCGAGTGAAGTGGGAAGGAAGGAAGGAAGATCCTAAGAAATTTATATGTTCAAATTGTGGTGAAAACCACAAATCCAATTTTTTGGAATGTAAGACTCGCAAAGCGATCCTACAATCTCGTTCTAAGCGTCAGGTAGGAAACGCTCCACGTTTCCGACCAGGTATAGATTCCTCTGCTGTTTACAACGGTCAGCGAGGAACAAATTGTACATTCGCACCCGTAGGTACAAATATCACCCCTGTTTCAAATTTTTCATCTGTACCTACTCCATTCGCTGCTAACAATGTTCAGCGAGTTAATGGCGAATTAATGACATGACCTATGCTGCTATTGCAGCGGGTAGAAATCAAAATACTAACCAACGTAATTTTAACGGAAATTTTGACAATTTTGACTTAGGAAGCATTACTGCCCCTAAAATGGAATTTTTACAGAAATCATTAATTGACATGATTTCTGATATGCTTAAATCTAACTCCATGTTTGATGCTATTCAAACTGGGGTAAAATTTGCAAATAATATTGTCATGACTTTAAAATTAAGTGATGGATTTTAAAGCATTAAATATTTTAAATTGGAATGCTCGATCTCTTAAAGATAATGAAGACGAGCTATTTAACTTTTTGAGAGTTCATAACGTGCATATTGCCGTTATAACTGAAACGTTCCTTAAACCTGACCATAAGGTTAAGAAGGACGCAAATTATTTGATTTGTAGAAATGATCGTCGTGATGGACCCTGTGGTGGCGTTGCCATCATTATTCATAGACGAATCAAACATAAAATTCTTTCTTCATTTGAAACCAAAGTTTTTGAAACTTTGGGAGTTTCTGTTGAAACAAAATTTGGACAACTTACGTTTATAGCTGCCTATTTGCCATTCCAATGCGTAGGCCAGCATAAGAATTTTCTCAAGGGTGACCTTCAGAAACTTACCCGTCATAGGTCTAAATTCTTTATTATTGGTGATTTTAATGCAAAACACCGCTCATGGAATAATGCTCAAAGCAATTCCAATGGTAATATTCTGTTTGATGATTGTTCTGCAGGTTATTACACTATTCAATATCCAAACAGCCCAACATGCTTTTCTTCTGCAAGAAATCCCTCCACTATTGATTTGGTCTTAACTGATTCATGTCAACTTTGTAGCCAATTGGTTACCCATGCTGACTTCGGTTCTGATCACCTTCCAGTAACTTTTGAAATATCCCAAGAAATAATTTGTAATCCCAACAGCTCTACTTTCAATTACCATAGAGCTGATTGGGAGCAATATCGAACATATATGGAATATAACTTCGATCCAAACATTCCTTTGCAAACCAAAGATGAAATTAATTATGCTCTTGAATCTCTGACTACTTTTATAGTTGAAGAAAGAGCTGCCCAGTACCAAAATGCGAGGTTAAATTCGATTCAATTATAATAGTCTTAAAAATGTCCGTAGGAGACAATATCAAAGAACACGCGATCCTACCATGAAAGTTATCTGGCGGGATTTGCAAAAACAAATTGAAAAGCGATTCTCAGCCCTGAGGAACAAAACCTTTGAAAATAATGTTTCTAAATTAGACCCGAGTTCCAAACCCTTTTGGGAACTTACAAAAATTTTGAAAAAAAACCTCAAAAGCCAATTCCAGCGCTTAAAGAAGGTGGTAAAATTTTGATCACAAATTTGGAAAAAGCTCAGATAATCAGGTTGCTCGGGATTATCTGAATATTTTCTCTTGGTGATTCCTGGGGGACTGATTTGGACGAAGTAAGGTCTATAACTAAAAAGTTTCAAAATATGAAAGCTCTAGAATTTTCTATATCCTCATCAAAAAACTCCCAGAGAGTACCTTGTCTTTCTTGGTAAAATTATTTAACAGATGTTTCCATTTGGAATAATGCAAAAGTTGTTCCAAGCCGGATAAAAATCCAGCTGAAGCTTCTAGCTACCGCCCAATAAGTTTGCTTTCTTCAATAAGTAAACTTTTTGAAAAGATAATTTGGAATAGAATGATGCTTCACATCAATACGAACTCAATTTTTTCAGATGAGCAGTTTGGATTTCGCCATGGGCATTCAACTACTCATCAACTCTTAAGAGTTACCAATTTAATTCGTTCAAACAAATCTGAAGGCCACTCAACTGGAGTTGCTCTTCTAGATATAGAAAAAGCATTCGACAGTGTTTGGCATGAAGGTTTGATTGCTAAATTGAAAAAGTTTAATTTTTCACTTTATATTATGAAATTAGTTCAAAATTATTTAACTGACAGAACTCTGCAGGTAAATTATCAAAATTCCAAATCTAATCGACTACCTGTTAGAGCAGGAGTTCCTCAGGGTAGCATTCTTGGGCCTATATTGTATAACATTTTCACTTCGGACCTCCCTGATTTGCCTCAGGGTTGCCACAAATCTTTGTTCGCTGATGACACAGGCATTTCCGCTAAAGGAAGAAGTCTTCGTGTTATTTGCAGCAGACTGCAGAAAAGTTTAGATATTTTCTCTTCTTATTTACAAAAATGGAAGATTTCTCCCAACGCTTCCAAAACTCAACTTATAATATTTCCACATAAGCCTAGAGCTTCGTTTTTGAAACCTAGTAGTAGTCACATAGTCACTATGAACGGAGTTCCAATTTCCTGGTCAAGTTTTAAGATATCAATTGTTATGCTGACATGCAGGTTTAAAAAAACCTGTTTAAAATACTGAATTGCCAAGACAGGAACGATGTAAAAACACTTAGCTATATATCATAACAATTAAGGCTGGTAAGTTACTGTAGTAACTGGAGCACCTAGGTTAAAATGAAATGTAATTTATTTTGAATTTGGAACAAATAAAGAGTTAAAAAAAAAACAACCGAAGTTATTGCAGTTTGAAGCTTTACTTCCATTTATATGAGTGAGGAGGGCGAGATGAGATTGAAAAATTGTTTGTGAATAATTCATCTGAACACACCAAATCAATAAGATAAGAAACTCCGTAGTTATTTCAGTTTGGAGTCTGACTTTCATTGCTACACCGACAGTATATTATTATCAATAGACTTAATTATGATTTTCTTCATATTCGAGCAGAGTTTTGAAGAAAAACGAGAAAAATTTACTCAGTCTATAAGTGACTTGCGTTTTTGAAAATTTGAGTAAACGGATATAAAAAAAAAAGTCGTATTCAACGGCCGTGCACTTAATGAAGCACTTATTTTCCATCCGATGTCATTACGATTGCTTACGGCAACGTTTTCGAAAAAAAAAATCGCTTTGACGGGGCTATTTTATTTCACAAATGACGCTACTTCAGTATTGCCAGCAACAAAAATCCCCATAGCCAGAAATTTGGAAAAATTGAATGAGAGCAAACCAAGAGGGTTGTCAACATGTAATATTTCCTACTTACAGATCAATACTCCTGCGTTTCATTTCCTTGGGTGATGTGTATTAGATAAACTGCATTAATTGAAAAATTCCAAGATTGGATTTTTTGAAACGGTTGTGGAATATTGTTTACAGAGCTTGCAGTACGTCAACTACTGCTTACATCGCGAAATATTGCGTTGATCGATATTGATATTTGTTTGCTGTGTAAGCATGGGAATGTGCGAGCCAACTCTGAACGTGAACAACAATGGATTAATATAATTTGTTGAAAAGATCGTAAACAATTCAGTTATTTATGCATCAACCCACTCTGGATCCATAGAAGTAGGCTGCTCCGATTATTCGTGTTCCACAGGGAATTTTGATAAGCACATGACCTACGACACGTGTCGCCATAACGACCTATTGTGGCATTATTGCTATAATTCTTTCCTGCTATTATAAAACATAAATTTCGCAAATATTGCCAACCGCGACATTGCGGTGTTGATTTACGATCACCAGTTTTTTCACATGATTCGGCAGGTTGTATAGGTGCTCCGCGGATGCCTCGCGGATCTAAAGCACATTCACAACTTCCTTTCAGCAGAAGCAGGTTCCACCAGTAAGCGACTACAACTCAAGGTCGTCCAGTTTTGTCGATAAAATTCCTTACTTTTTTTTTTCGGTTTCACTAACTCATTCACAGAATGGCTGATGCACACTGATGTGCGGCAATCTTATTTTTTCAGGCAGCTGGCGTTTATTGGACACTATCATACGTTCACCTCGCACAACTTGTTGAATTGGCATTTCGTACCATCAGCACGTACGAAATCAATTTTTAGCAACTGCTGAGCGCACACTTAATTCTCGAGCAAATGGCCAAACCGACGTAAGTACTTTGGTAAACATTGGCTAAGTTTGTCGAAACTGTTTGGAAATGTCACCACGCAGGTCATGCTAGTGTGCGTGGGCGCGCTTACAGTATCGACAAATTGAAGTTTGAGCCCATTGTGTACACAATTACTTACGTCGATTTGACTATTCGCTCGAGATAATTTTTTTGTTGGCAAACTACGAAAAGAAAATGATCGATTTTCGCAATTATGTTTACCTCGTACCTACTAAGGGTATTTGGAATAAAGTGGAAACATGTCACGATTTCCGTTTGTTTCAATTTGCTATCGAGTACACCATTGCCAATTAATCTCGGCAAAGGCAAAGTACACACAGACAGACGAGTTTATTATGACCGAGCGCCTATTTGCACTGGTAATCAGACACAATAAATAAATACACTACGTGATCGGGTTGGCTAGCCCCGTCCAAACCGGCAAAGGTTCCACCTTCGGATTGTTGTTATTTTTATGCAATTGACCGGCAGCCCGGGGAGAAGGCGACCGGCGACTTTATCACAATTACAATGCATGGAATGATGGGATTCATATTGCCTCGGTGAGGGTGACCCCCACGCGGAATCATCCTCAACGATGCATATTTACAGTTGAAGCACTTCGTCCTAAAATATGCTTTTCTCCCGATTGATTTCACCTAGAACGATTTGAACTATAAAAACGTCATGAAGTATTGATTTTATCAACCAAGTTAATTTCAGGGACACCCTAAACTGCCACACTCTTGATTGATGTGAGTTCTGGTTATGGATTGATTGCAGTGTGTTTTTTTATAGCAGTGGTAGTAGCACATTTGTTATACAGTGCTGTTCGATACAATAGCAGCGCATGCCGATTTTCATACAAAATGGTCAACTTTGACATGATGTGCTGAATTTTTGGGAGCACCTGCCGGAAAGTGAGATGCTAGGTACAATTGTTCGAAATAATAGCAGTTTTTGATTTGAAAATGTATGTACTATAAATATTACTGCACCAGTTAAATTGAACTATTTGTAGTTCTGTGGCAAACGTTTCAGCTCAATTGATCTTAAGAGAACAAAGTTGTCAATTTTGTATGAAAATCGGCATGCGCTGTCATTATATCGAACAGCACTGTATGTGCGGACTTCTTGATAAGTGCAACATGATTTTATCTGGGCACATGGAAGTGCCCATATTGGATTTCGAATTGGTAATGAGCATGATTGACCTATATTGAATTTCGAATTTACGTACACTCACAGGTGCCAGTATTTTGTTATTTAATGACGCTTGGAATGTTCATGTCTCATATCGAAACAATTTACGTTACAGTAATCAAAACGAAACACGGACATGGTGAAGCATTCATTACAACGTAGAACTGAAGTGCAAATTACATATTGATTCTAACACACCGTTTGCATTCGCAATCGTATAGGGTGTCGCTACTACGACGTACATACTACACTTCACAATTAAATCATTTCCCCAATAAAATCGCTTATTGCACACGGTCGAGAGCAATTTTGTTTTACAGCAATGATAAATCTTGTCTGAAAAGTTAGCTAAGCCGTTTTTTTCGATTTTTGACGTATACAGCGGACGTGGGCTCCTTACAATGTTGCAATCATCCACGTATATCTTTAGAGGAAGTTGATTTAAACCTCACTGCACGTATTTAAATACAGTATCTTCCCGCTAATCCGGCTCTTATTAATCCGACGTCTCGAAAATCCGACATCACGGTCTCTTATGGAGCTTTTTTACATTGTTAGGTTTAAAACATTGAATTGTATGGATTTGACAGTCGGATTATCAGATGCACAGTGGGCCAGGAATTAAATCTAACAGGAAACAATTATTTATTATAGGGGAAATGGATGTAATGTCGGCCTAAATGCCCCTAATTTGGGCCCATACATAAATTCAGCAATCGACTAAATTTTCAATAGCGACCAAAAATATACATTAGTACCGTTCCAATGACGCGTTTATCTAGATAAAATTGATGAATGGCAGATTTTTAGCGATGGGCCCAATCTTAGATCCATAGGCCAACATTAGAGCCATTTCTCCTACGTCTTCAGTGAAGTTTCTTGGACTAATTAGGACTACAATTTGGTGGATAAAAATAGTTCAAGTTTTGGCCGCAAAGATGGCGTAGCGATAAAAACCCTTTAGAAGGGATGTAGTGGTAAGCATGACTGCCTTTCAAAGGGCCTGGGTTCAATCCCAGTCTTCGCCGCCTGGATTATCTGAGGCATAACAACTCTGATCACGCCTTTCTTCGGAAGGGAAGTAAAGCCGTTGGTCCCGGTCCATGAGTGTGGGTACTCAGTACGGAAAACAAAATCGACGGAAAACAAATCAAGGAAAAACAAAACTAACGATAGTGGACCAGGAATTAAATCTAGCTGGAAAAAATATTAGTGCTCTGGGATTGCATCCAATTAAGTTAACGACTTTACTGAAATTTCTTGGATTGATTACGACTACAATTTGGTGGATAAAAATAGTTCAAGTTTTGGCCGCAAAGATGGCGCAGCGATACACACTATCTTATTTCGCAAGATATACGTTTGCTGTCTTGGGCAACGTAGAATTTTATGAAAAGTAGTAGCCTAATTGATATAAATTTTGAATAAATGATATCATTTTGCGTTTACTTACGCGTTTTTTAGAAAATACATTCAGAAGATCATGTTTTTTTAAAATGTAATGTGATATATATTTTTCAGTACTCTAAAAATAATAGCATTGATCTGGAATAGATTGAACTGATCAGTACCGATTGAGGAAAAATGGTAAAAGTATTCTATGGAACGAATGTTCAAAAAATAATACCAAAACCTTAATTTCAGGCAAATTTTATAAAATTTAGTATAATTCAGTTGTTTGAAGATGTACAGCTTTTATATCTTGAGCAACTTTTCACAGAACTCCACGATCTACAACTTTGACTAAGACAGCAAACCTCTATCTTACGAAATAATTTTTTTTAATCGCTGCGCCATCTTTGCGGCCAAAACTTGAACTATCCAAGAAACTTCACCGGAGACGTCAACTCAATTGAATGTAATGAGCGTTAATATTATTTTCCGGCTAGATTTCATTCCTGGCCCACTGTGAGTTGTGATTTACCGTTCGTCAATTAGTGTTTAGGGTTCTACGTTTGTTTCGTCGTATGCGTTAAAACAATGGAAACAAAATGCTTAAACTAACTGTTTTTCATCACTTCACTCATTAGCGCCGCATAGCGAGACGAGCTGTAGTTAGACTGTTAACCGATCGTCTTTATAATATTGATCACCTACACAATATTGTTTGGACACAACACAACAAATTGGGATCTCGTGATAAAGTATTTGAAAGGATCTCGTGGTAAAGCATTTGATTTGACTTCACAGTCAAATTGTATGATGCTGTATACCATATCGATCATCTGTTTACTCGGCAGCAACCATTGTGTGGTCCTCCTCATTGTTCTTCATCAGCAGTTCTTTAGGTCGATGCGTCGTCAACTTTGGAAAGCAACCATTTCATGATGAGTGTGTGAGTGATGACTACGTTTTGCGTCCATTGCTGCAATGGAAGCGTTTTGCCCCCCGTTGACGAAACTGCCATACAATGAAACCACTGGATGCGGATCCCGTTCTGATGGAGGAGGCTTATAGGATAGCGGAAGATAAAGTGTTTATTGTGTTGTACCTTTTGAGTTTTACGATGTTTTGTATAGAGCACAAGAATCCTCGGCTCTGTAAAGTTAATTCGATTGAGCCTTATCAAATATATTAATAAAGAATATCATATCTAATATTTGTAAGAAGGGTTCGATCTCACCATAGCTGGATAAATGCAGGTTTAAATATCAGATCCGTTTTTCAGGGTTGCCAGTGAATTTTCATTTTGAAATTCCCGGTTTTTTCCGGTTCAAATCTAAAACAAACTCTCGGCTGTTATTATTCAGCAAAAAACGAAAATGTTGAAATGATTGCAATATCACATTATTTGCGAGATATTTAGTACCAATTTGAATAACGTTTTTAAGTTAGAGCCCTTTTGTGATTTCGAAAGAAAAAAGTAGAAGAGTCTGTGCCTAGGGGCACGAACGGAAGCTTGACGTAGGACCGCTAGTGGACGGAACAAATGTGAAGAGCATTTGTAGCAAATTTGTAGTAATCTTTTTCAAAGAGAATGTTGATTAAGAAAATCAATCAAAATCACTGCTTCCAAGTTTGGTTACAAGATTACAACTCTGGAGAGCATTTTGTGTGGTCGTTGGGGGCTTGTGGTTCTGAATATGGACAAACAGGCACAGATAAATTCTATTCCAACTCTTTACTGATATTAAGCTTGATGGCCCTGAAAAGAGCCGTTTTATTGTAGAGGACTGGCCACTTACGCTTGGCGTGTTTAGTGAGGGTGACACAACATGATTTTAAAGTCAGATATTGTTTAAGGAATTTAAACCTACATTGGTCTATTCAGCTTGACTGAGCCCCCTTAAATTTGGATGAATCTGTATAAATGTATTTATACAGATTTCTGTATACATTATTTAAAAATTACCTAAGCCGGTTAAGCTAATTTTGAAGTTTTAAAATACATATAAATTGGAGTCACAATGAGGGCATTTTTGGACCACTAATGGCACTTAAGTAAAATCAAAATGTGTTTCGGCTTTCGCTCTTACTTTAAATGATTATTTTACTGTTTCTATGACAGTTTTAAAAACAATTGCAAAACATTTTAACCGGTTTCGAGTGAATCAAAATATGGGTAAATTCATACACTAAAGCAAAATAACCATGGTTTAAAGGTAAAATAAAGCCGCACAAGTGTTCTGCACATACACTCAGAATTGACAGCATTAGAACGAATCAGGTGTGAAACTTAAAGAATATGTAAAACGTTCTCACCGATGAGTGGCAACTCGAAAATTATACATTGAAGAATTAACGATTTAGATATAAAATCGGCGGGATATCGTTTTTGGCTTAGATTCTCCCCATTTGGAATAATATTATTTGCTGAAACATAGCTAAATTACCGAACACGGCCATAAATTCTGGGTGTATACGACTCAGCAATTAGCCCCAGTATGTTCAGCTGTCAATTTTCACTCAATTCTGCGATCAACGAAACCCGTAACTATCGTCACAGAATCATGGATATATTGATTTGAGAAAAAATATAAAACTAGCGATAAATACACAAAACGTTTAATAAACTTTTGACGTAGGTTACGTCTTTGGGCAACATATTGGGGGTGCAATAAAAAAAAACGAAATCAACCACGTTACGAAAAGTGGTCAGGTTTTGACCACTTCTAACTCTGCTAATAGCGTATGACATTTTAATTCTAAACAAGCCAATCAATTGGAATTTTTTCAACGAATGTGCTAAAATGAACACTTTATCACTATTGAAAATTAAGCAAATTTCAAACTGTTACAACGGTGATCAAAATTATCACCGATTGCCTGCGAAAAGCGCTTTCCCAAACACAGATATCAAAATCGATTTTCATTCGGTCTAGCCGAACGGCGCTTATTCAAACATCGTGTGTGGTGGTGTCCGGTCGGTCGTCATCAGCAGCAACAGGAGCAGTGCTTTCGGCGCGAGGCGTTGAACATTGTTCTCTAGTATCCAACGAAAGCATGCTTGCAAGCAGCGAGCAGCAGCAGCCCACATGAGCGTCCATCCACCGAAGAAGGAGGAAGAAGCCGCACCGCTACTGATCGAATTCAGTAGCTCTGCGTGAGTCGCTGTGAGCCATCCATGCCAAGCGCGTCACCCTCGTTGCAAGCAACATACAGCTCGATAGCATCATCTGTGTTGAACACCCTAATAGCTCAGCATTACTCAACAATCACGACAAAGCTCTTTGATAATGTTCCCAGCAACCAAACGCTTATGATCAAATGCGTAACAGTATTGAAGTGGTACATACGAATTCTCACAATGATCGAATACCACATAACCTAGTCAATTATCCAGAAACACTTCGAATAAAGGTAAGGTTTTCTCCAGGACGCAAGAAAAAAGCAAACAAATCTCGAATTTATATGATTGATCGCGGATATCTCGCAATTGGAACATTTTAGCAAGAAATTCCTTAAATCAATTTTCGCTTTTTCATTATCTATTGAATAAACCAAAAATTCTGTGCGTTTTGTGCACGAAAATGCGTAATTTTGTCATCAGAAAACGAGGCGTTTCCGTGATAGGAAAAAGTGGTTTCCCTAACACAGTCGCCGAATATTGATACCGAGCACGTCATACTACGTCAAATTTAGCGTTGTGTTTTGGATATAACCTCTGCTTTTTTTTCCAATGGACAAACCCCCAGATGTGTGCCTTTAGGAAGGAATACAGTAATGACCCGATTTTGTTAGCCCTTCTCTTTCCATCAAATCTTTTTATCTTTCAATAATTCCACATAATCATAATTCCAAAGCTTTCCAATTCATCTTCAGGATGGACGTTTCTTTTTCTTCGCATTTCAAGCTTATTGCTTATGGCATATTAGCTTATTGCGTGCTCTTAACTTAGTGTTCTAGATGCACTTCCACAGTTATTAATTGAGAGCTTTCGATGCCTGTACCATTTCTGCATTAGTATAATTGTGTAGTAATCATATACTAGCCCAGGGAAGTCGAGCAATTTTCCAATCCGAAAAATTCTTAGACCGGACAGGGAATCGAACCCAGCCACCTTCAGCTTGGTATTGCTTTGACCGACTGAGCTAAGGGAGGCCCCAGATGGATGTTTAAAGTATACTTTTGTGCAGTAAGACCACTGAAAAAGGGCATGAGTTTCTTAAAACATTAGAGGGGCTGAGAAAATCGGGTGATTACTATATCACTCTCCGAAAGTGGAACCTTGATCGGGTTGAATCGACCGTGACCAGGTGGAAGAGTAGCGCATGGTCAGAGTGGTCCGGTGAATTTTCTAAAAACTGCTACGGAATATAACATATATTCGTTTGCCTAAGCAAGATAAGCAAGATATTTGTGGTGCAAGCCTGAACGATTATGATCGAATATAATGGTTGAATCCTTCCGCAGAGGTAATTCTATATGAATGCCTTTATGACTATAGTTTTCGTACTGATGTCGTCAACGTCAACGAAATTGAAAACATACCAAGGTGTTCCTAGTAGTCGTAGTGCTATGTTGTGATATGAGGGGCTTGGTGGCCTGTTGATGAATTTTTTTGCTTACTGAGCAGAAGGTCATGGATTTGATCCCAGGCAGTCTCAGACAGTTAAAGATCACCCACAACACGCTATACTGACTGATCAAAAAATGTTATTAGCTACTAATCCTTTCATGTGGGGTGAGTGTAATTTTGTAATATTTATGTTATGCGGGTAGAAAATCATCTCGTTAAGGTTTTATACCAAAAAAAAAAGTCATTCTGGAAAAACACAAGCAAGTTTATGCTACAGTCTATATATAAAACCGCCATTACATTTGTTGTAAGAAACATATACAGTGGATGTAAGAAATCTACACTTAAATATGATGTTCATGCCAATTGTTTTGCGTGTAACCACGATCACATGATTCATCAAATCGATTCTATTGAATAGCTTTATGTCACTCTGCTTGAATGATCGTCGTTCGTAGTGGGTTGTTGTGATGTAAGGAGCTTAATGGCCTATTAGCAACCGTTTTTGTTTACTGCGCACAAGATGCACATTACAGAGGTACGAGGGTCTGTGCTACACATTTTAGGTCATTTGTGACTGAGGGTCGTAGTTGATGACGAAATGCACAACGGAAAGAAAGAAGGAATACTGCTCTCTCTGTACGATGATCAGAAAACCCGTGGGCAGAGAATCGAACATTTAAGATTTTTTACAAAAAATCGGCCATTTTGGATCTTGTAATTTCATTTTTTTCACAATGATGTTTTCATAATTTTTCAATAAATTGTTACACACAAATTTCACTTCTGATCTAAATGACGTCTGAGAAAAGTTTTAGAAAAAAAATAAGTCTTTCTGGGAAAAATATACATATACTTTTTTTTTTAATTTTGAGTAAAAGTGTTACAAACTCAAATATCAAAAAGTAGATCTTAATTTTTTATAATTAAAAAAAAATTGAAACTTTTCAAACATTTTAAATGATGGACACTTTGAAATTGGCAAAAATCGATGAACTTTTGGCTAGTACGCTTTTCCATTTAATGTCTACACAGGAAACAATATTTGAGACAGTCTAAATCGTTATCTATGCAAAAATTCAATAAAAAAGCTTGTTTTGAATGTCCATTTTAAAGGGTCCATGGCTTTAAATACTTCAGCCCCGTAACGTGGGTAAATCACCTTTTCGTGGTACGTTACGGGATGTAAGATCTACCACCGATTCCTAGTCCTGACTACTTCAACCTAGGGGAACAGGATATTTCAGTAATCCAAGGAACACATCTTAGTCCTTGTTACTTTGTATGCCTTGTTGATAGTGATAAGACTCGGCTAGTTAATCTTCATTTGTGTGATTCCTAATCTTCTATTCGTTGTTCCCTAGTTTGAAGTGGTTAAGACTAGGGTTCTGATGCATGGTCATTATCGGTGTCATTCCTTAATTTTGTTGCTAAGGAATCCAATTTTGACTGACAAAGGGCGCGCCTTTGGAGGGTGTTTCAACACTCCGAAGGGTATAAATAGCGGGACCTTTCAATTAGAGTTAGTCCTTGCGATAAATGCAAGAGTGGCAACTGTAAAAAAATCGAACACTTCATTATTTCTCAATAGTGATGGAGTAATACGACATGCACTAAACTAAGGACACGGGATATACTACAATAGATCAATTTACTGGTCGCAGTAGTGTTAGGTTCCGAAAGGAAGAAAAACAAAATTCAATAGTTTGAATTTTTCATGAACTTTAAAAAATAAAATAAATTAAAATATCGAAAATACACTTTTTGTAATATTTCAGTTTTTAGCACTTTCACTTTAGCACTCAAAATTACTAAAAAAAAACCACTGTGTATATTTTTCCCAGAAACACATTTCTTCTCTAAATAACTTTGTCTCAGACGTCATTTCGATCAGAAATTAAGTTATAGTGCTACAATTTGTTAAAAAATGTCAATAACGCCATTTTGAAAAACAAATTTTACAAGATCCAGTATGGTCGTACTTTTGCAAAAATGTGAACCCATGACACACAATTATCCAAAGTTTCTTGTTAATCGGAGAAGGTCGAGTCAATTTTTTTATTTTTTTTTATCATATTCTGCCTAGCCCGTAAGATCTGTAAATGCTTCTGAAATTTTAAATTAAAATTTAAAACAAACAAATAACTAACCAACCTCAAAGGTGGTATCAATTCTTCAATTCATTCTAAGCTGCTGCTTTGAAAATTCCCAGATTGGTGGAAAATTTTCCTGATAATATCAGGTTTGCCAGCAGTTCAAGTTCCATGATTCGTTCAAGGGCATGCGTTCACGGAATCCGTGGAAAAGCAAGCATCGAATTAAATTTTCATATCTATACAAGATGATGAGATATGTCGCCTGGAAACGCGAACAGATGGAGCAGATACGCTGAACCCTGTCCTTGAAAGATCAATCGTTTATAAAAATAAAAACCATCGAATGTTAATACGAAATGGAACTGCAAGTACATTCAACCTATTATATCAACGAGGGACCTCTTTAATCTAAATTTCTGATTCCGTGAAACTTCAACAGCTTGCCAGACACAATTTTCGTATCTTTGTGCGCTGTTTCCGGGAAAGCTTGCATAAGCCGAGTGCGCTCGATTTTCGAATGATATCTTATATCAATTTTCATTGAATAATAAATACCGTGGAATAGGAGATAGGAAATCTGTTGGTAAATTGGAAAAATCAAAAAAACCAGCGGTATTTTCCGAATGCTAATACATACACCGAAACCATGGTGCGTGCATAGGATGTGCAATTTCATCCATCGCAAACAATAAATAGTGTTAGCGTTGCTACGATTTTGAAACTACAGGAAATTGATTGGCTAGTGTTGTTGACATTGATTTTACCATCCGGAAGAAGGTGGGCAAGCCATCTTCTCTTTCGTCAATGATTGAGCCCAATTCTATCGTGTTGTGAGGCCCGAACATCTACTCGGCGGTTTCCCTTCGTTAAGTCCGATTGTACATACACTAATTGAGGAGGACACTGCTCAATCTGTGTTGCTTGAGGGGCCAGAGGGAATAATGCTTCATATACCGCTTTCGAAAGCTATTCCATATCGCTTATGCTGATTAGACTATTATTATTCTGATATCTGATTACATCATTTGCATACGATCAGGAATGGTGGAAATTGGAACGCAATCTCCTCACCATGCCTGCATACAAACGATTTGGAAATTGAGACAACATTTTTGTGGCCGAATGCAACGGTTCAATTGCAAACAGGGTCATTTAGTTATGAAAAATAATTGACTCATCACGATAGATCCTTTCCAAAGCTTCTGATAGCCAATTCGCTATCAATACGGATTATTCAACGGGTTTCCGCTACACATCATCAACATTTCAACAACCGGGGATGCATCCGTTTATAATCCTCGGAGTTCGGTATGTTTCACATAACACTGTATTTTAAATGCCTAGTATTTCGGTACTCATGTGGGGCTCTGTGAATCTATTCAAACCCAGAACTGAATGTCTCTGGAAGGACGTATTATTGCTGAATGGAGCAGCTGCGCTATATCACATCAATTAGCACCAATTGTCTCTCATAATCAAAACCCATTGATACTGACGGTCCGGGTAGGACTGACATATTTCTGTGGACATCACCATCGTGGACGCGTTATGAGTGAGAGACTGTTAATATCTTCTGCATGATAGTCACATTTATCATGTTATAAATTTGTTCAGAAATGTATGCGCTGAAATAAAATCGCTAAACTTATGCAATTTAACTCGTTCGCACAGCACGTCCAACACCCCTTCGCATAACTCCAAACCGCACACTGACCCGCAAGGCGAACATAACCAGAGCAAACTAGCCATCCAATATGGTGACAGGGCGTACGAAAACAATCACTATCCTACTATCAACACTATCAATTCGATTTGCGGTGTACAATCACGGCCCGTACGTTGGTGTCGAGAGTTTGCAGCACACAATCGCGCGCCGTATCATAGTCATAGAACGTAGAATTTGCCGAACGACTGCGGGAGTGACTGAAAAGCATGCTCAAATCGTCGAGTAGCGCATTTTTGCGGTTACTTGGTGGCGTTGCACTGACACGATAAAGTGCGGGAAGGAATTTCATTACAGTTGATCAGTTGGGGTTTGGGTTTTATGCCGGAAAACTCTGCCGTTGCAAATGGCGACGGGGTGGCGTTTTCAGTGAGGTGTGTGAATGAAAGTTGAAAAGCGAAACAGCATCGGTGCTGCGGTGGATCTATTGACCATAAATTGTTAGATGAGAACGATAAATTGCATTTGAGAAGTGTGCATACATCAATTATTCAGCTAAACTGGGTGACTGGTGGAAGCAGTATTTGACAGAGTTCCGTATAATACGCAAAACTTATGCGGGAAATCGAAAAATAGAATCAACGTGTTTATTGTAGCATGGATGTGCTGCATAATGGGGCAAACTCTTTTTTTTTTCTAGGTTGTGGACACGAATAATAGGCCGTTCCAAACTTTCAAAGGTTGGTCGTACAATCACAGACAAACAGAAATAGCACATTGAATATTTCTCACTGTAAAATATCGTCGCTAAAACACTATCGCCACCTATTGGGTACACTGTAATGGGCAGTACGCTCAACAGATGGCGATAGTGTGCAAATGTCAAACACAAGGCAATTGACTATGTGCGCCTCGGGTGGCGGTACTACCAACTAAGAAACCGTAACGTGGGTAGATCACCTTTTTGTAGCCTGACTACTTCAAACTAGGGGAACATGATTTTTCAGTAATCAAAGGAACACATCTTACTTTGTATGCCTTGTTGATAGTGATAAGACTCGGCTTTGTCGTCCACCGAGGATGATCTTGAAACAAGCAAAAAATGAGTTAGTTAGTCTTCATCTATGTGATTCTTAATATTCTATTCGTTGTTCTATAGTTTGAAGTGGTTAAGACTAGGGTTCTGATGCATGGTCATTATCGGTGTCATTCCATTCATTGCTAAGGAATCCAATTTTGACTGACAAAGGGGCGCTCCTTTGGAGGGTGTTGCAACACTCCGAAGGGTATAAATAGCGGGAACTTTCAATTAGAGTCGGATCCATGCGATAAATGCAAGAATGACAACTGTAAAAAATCAAATACTTCATCATTTCTCAATAGTGATGGAGTAATACGACATGCACTAAACTAAGGATACGGGATATAGGGTTAACTACCCCATTTACGGCCTATTAAGCACAACCCGCACTTAGCCTTTCTTAATCTAGCGCAGTTTAGCACCAAACGGAATGTTATCATGTTATCAGATTTGATAAAGATAAACCAATCGTTAAGATATTGTCAAAAGTCTAATACTGCTTCTTGACGCCAAACTCGGCCTACGGATTCTAAACTCGGCCTAACGCATTGAAACGCCAAATAATTCACTTCGGCCTATCGGATGAAGATAAAAATTGATTCGGTCGGAGCGCTTCTTTTGTTTTTGAGAGTGCAAACCTTCATATCACGCGTTCTCATTGACTTCGTTTGGTAGCTTATTAACTAAAGTATCGCCCCAAACGCATAATTGGCGTGTTAACTCTGATATCATGGATTTATTTGAAGTTGTCTGCCCGATAGGCCCAAAATGGGCGATTAGGCCGAAGTAGTTCTCTACCCTACTACAATAGATAAAATTTTTGTTCGCAGTGGTGTTAGGTCCCGAACAGAGGCAAAAAAACTTGTTTAATATTTACGATTTTTTTAATCTCATAAAAAGGCAAATTTTTGAAATATTTTAATCCTTGGACAATTTTTAAAAACGTGAATTCCTTGGAATTTACCTCAGAATTACCTGGGATCTCTTTTTTGAGCTCCCTAAAGATGATTACAGGAACAAACTTGAAATTATCCATAGCATTCCTTTGAAATTTACCTAAAAACTTCGATGAAAAATTCCTTTAAATTTTCTTCAAATCTTCTTTGCAATACTCCTAATTGTACACACTTAGAAAAATTCTCGGAGGATTTTGTATGACATATTTGTTTACGTATCATGCATTATGTTAAAGCTGGATTCAGTCACGATTAAATTATTTAATTCTAAGCAGTGTTCGGAAATACTCAGAAACCTAAAACTCAAAACCCACGAGACCATTCCCGGCCAAATAGGATAAAAAATGTGACTAGACCTTCTGCGATATGCATTGAACTTTGCTTAATTGTGTGCTATGGGCAATCATTCACATTTTTGCAAAAATTCGGCCATTTTGGATGATGTAATTTTGACACTTTAGGATATAGAAACTTCTGTAATACCTTAAGATTCAACAAACCATCATTGAATTTTCAATCATCAAAAGCAGACATTTTGGTTGGCAGAATTTTGAATTTGAACGAAAAAAACTGCTTTTGATTTTTTGATGATGATTGAAAAAACAATGATGGTTTGTCAAACCTTAAACCTTAAAGCGATAAGAAAAAAATGTCATTATTCTGAAACTAGGAAAATTTTCCAAGATTACTTTACAATTTTTGCGGCCTGATATTTTTAACATTTGGAACGTCCTTAAAAAATCACAGTTCTTGGAAAATTAATATGCTTCTGAAACATTGAAAACATTTTATGATCTTGGACATAGAATTTTTTTCTAAAACCTGGACCTGGAAAATTTTTGATTCTTAAATACAAGTCCGGAAAAAATATTATGCAAGAAGATTTTTGATTGGTTTAATACTAAAGCTACTGGGTTACATTTTTTTTATTTAAAAGAGAGAGGAGAGAGAGAGAGAGAGAGAGAGAGAGAGAGAGAGAGAGAGAGAGAGAGAGAGAGAGAGAGAGAGAGAGAGAGAGAGAGAGAGAGAGAGAGAGAGAGAGAGAGAGAGAGAGAGAGATCGAAGAGCCGTCGCGGAAAGTACCGAAGTTCGTGTGAACAGTAAAGGGGTTCTTTCCATCAGTTTTTTTACTGTGCTTTCGACAAACGTTTCTACGTAGAAGGATGCTTGAAGCTCATCATGTAGCACATCCTTCCGATGAACTCCATCTAATGGAAAGGTCGCAAGATGCTGCTGGATCCCTTTTACAGACGCTGTGAACAGCAAAATGTCCAAATCAATCTAGCTCAGCAAACCTGACGATAATACAAGCGTACTAAAATAATATGTAAAATGGTTAGGACGGATCTCTTATAAATTAGCGCGAAGTGACAGATTGTTTCTTGTATTGACGATCATAGTCAGATAACTAGCAACAAGTTTTCGTCGTCAATAGAAACTAACAGAGTGTTTACTAGGGTTAAGGAATGCAATTAGTCCCATATTGCTATAATTCAGACAGATACATACAATGAACTATCCACGACTACAACTCTATATTCCCAAACTCGATAACTTATCATAAAGCCTGGTTACAAGTAAATGTGGACACAGGTTAATGCAAGCGTTTCTAAGTTATAGGAGGATTCTCGTGGACTGTTTACAAGAAAGCTATCATTATTAACTTATTCATTTATCCCTAATAAAAAATACCGTACCCGAACGATAACCCAAATGATGGGCTATACGACAAATGTTTTGGATGATATCCTGAAAACGTCGTTAAGCAAAATAACCATTTTATATAAATTTTATCAGGGATGTCATTTGAAAGCTGAACGAAAACCCTGCAATTGGGCCATTTATGATTTTGAAGCGTTTTAATGCGGCTAAGTTTTCATTTCATCAATGAAATCCTTCAAATTTCGTTGAAACTTGTTCGTATACAGGACTGAATCGATTTTGGCTAGGGGAAAGTAGGTAAAGGCGGACACAGTAGGAAAGATGGACACGGCTTCGGATATTTGGTTATACATCTTGAAGAGTTTATATTTCCTGCTTTTTCCTACGTGAATTAATTATTGTGACTGTCAAGCACACATCTGGTGAAAGACCGGTAGTTATTTTAATTAGTTCTCAAAAATTATTAACGTTTAAAAAACAGCTATCAAGTGGGGAAAGCCGGACACTCTATGGTAGGGAAAGACGGACACAGAGATGTTGAATTCATTTTGATTATGTTTGATGCCTAAAAATTACCTTCGAAAGAGCAACTGAAAGTCATGGACCAATCAGCAATTGGAACAGGCTTTGAATCGGTAAAGTAACGGGTTAAGTTAAGCTAAAGTTAAGTTAAAGGTTAGTTTAAGTCATGTTAAAGTTAAGTTAAAGTTAAGTTAAAGTTATGTTAAAGTTAAATTAGAGGTAATTTAAATTTAAGTTAAATTTAAAGTTAAAGTCAAGTTAAAGTTAAGTTGAATTTATTTTCTTCTTCTTCACATTTCAAGCTTATTGCATATCGCATATAAGCTTATTGTGTGCTCTCAACTCAGTGTTCTAGATGCACTTCCACAGTTATTAATTGAGAGCTTTCGATGCCTGTATCATTTTTGCATTGGTATCATTGGCAAGTCCAGTCACTCTTCTATGTCCAGGGAAGTCGAGAATTTTTCAAACTCGAATGGACTTGCTTTGTAGCTGCACCTTTACCGACTGAGCTAAGGGAGGTTGAATTTATATCAAAGTTAAATTAAAGTTATGTTAAAGTTTAATTAGAGTTATGTTAAAGACAAGTTAAAGTTATGTTAAAGTTAAGTTAAAGGTAAGTTAAGGTCTTGTGTAAAGTTATGTTGAAGTCACAGTTTAGTTGAAGTGAAGTTAAAGTTAAGTTAAAGATATGTTAAAGAGTTATGTTTAACTTAAAGTTAGACTAAAATTATGCTAAAGTTAAGTTGAAGGTAAGTTAAAGTTATGTTAAAGTTTAGTTAAAGTTAAGTTAAATTTAAAGTTAAGTTTAAGGTAGGTTAGTTATTTCGAAGTTATGTTAAAGTTAATGTCAAGTTTAACATAACTCTAATAGAGGTTAGTTAAATTTATGTTAAAATTAAGATAAAATTGCGGAGATGAACCAGCCTACGGCTGAAAATCTCCTAAATAAAGAAAAAAAAAAATTAAAATTAAAGTTTAGGTAAGTTAAAGTTATGCTAAAGTTTAATTAAAGTTAAGTTAAAAATAAGTTAAAGTTATGTTAAACATAAGTTAATGTTATGTTAAAGTTAAGTTAAAGTTATATTAAAGCTAAGTTAAAGGTAAGTTAAGGTTATTTTAAAGTTATGTTGAAGTCACAGTTTAGTGAAAGATTAGTTAAAGTGAAGTTAAAGTTCCCTGCCCTTTGGTTCAGTGAGGGTTAGGGTGCATTCTGCCAGGTTGGTCGAGGCAGATTTTATGTGTGGGTAAGTGATGAACATTGTTATGTGCAATTCACTTTAAACGGTGCATTTCATATTTCATCACATGTAGTTCCAAAGAGCCAGAACGAAATGTGGCACTTGCGAAGATCACTGGTTGATACGATATGACGGAACATTGATACTAATTGTATAAAACACAAGTAAATTCTTCCAGAAATTAGTTAAGATATTGCACAATGTTTTAACAATGTTGCTAGCCAACCAATTTAATATTGCATTGAAATACTTTAAATCTTGTTAAATTCAAAAGTTCCCTAATTTCACATCCGTTGAACCATTCTGAATGGCCATCCCGTTGTGGTTATAGCACAGCATTGTAAATAAGGCATATATCTATATCATTCCAATACCATGGAGTCATCAAAGTAAAAGTGAAAGAAGAGCTGCAAAATGGAGCACATGCGATACGGCAATGGAGTGATGCTCGCATTGGTCTTACGGTTATAAGACGAAACTAGAAGATCATCATACAAAGATAATGGACGTCGAAATATCGTAGAACACATCAGAAATAACATGGAAGACTTTTGGGAGACTAGTAGAGACTATCAGTGATGCAGAGAAGGACAACGAGTTCACAAATAGGCACGAAAATTGGACAGAAGGGTGAAGAAGCAGCGAAAGTTGGTGAGATTGTTTTAAATTTTTAATTTTTATTATTGCTCATATATACAAAACTATGCTGGGATTGGGAAGGAACCATTAGGGCACCTCATTGAAACGATTTGGATTAGGAGAGTGAAATTGCCAACACCCTGTTGTTAACATCTCGTGGGAAAAGGGCGGGCTCTTCTCCACACTCATTTGGGGTATCCTTCTGTTGGACGGCTCGTTTTTTGACCAATTGTACGATCATGTGGCTGGAAGGAGATTCTCTACCATCTCGTGGAGGCGTATAGGTGAATTTACCTATCGATCCACCAAACCCGTTTTTGGTCCTTCATACAGTGACATGTTGAGGACAATCAGAGGTTATTAAGCTTGATCAAATCAAACAGTTAGGAGCGCCCACTGCTATCCGACTTAGTTTCCGTGCTACAATGACAATTATCATACATCATACATCATACATACAGTTGAAGTGAAGTTAAAGTTAAAATAAAATTAAGTTAAAATCAGTTAAATTTAAGTTAAATTTAAGATAAAGTTAAGTAAATGTTAAGTTAAAGTTAAGTTTAAGTTAGGTTAAAGTTAAGCTAAAGTTAAGTTTAAGTTAATCAACGAGTTCAGCAAAACAGGAATCTGGCCTTGAATTCGCAATATCGACGACGATGCATTCACACCATCTGATGTAATCGATCAACCTGCTGGTGCTCACGTAAAAGCACTGCCTCATCAGGATCCAGAGGATGCCACTTCTCCATCGATCCAGTGTGAAGATAAAGGAGTTCAAGTGGCTCCTGAAGGCATCTTGGCTTGTTGTTCTGGAAATAGCAATGATTCAACAGCTAAACAAACGTTCAAAGTATCACCAGTAGCGCTACTGCCGTTGCCTACAATGGTAACCCCGAGGGTCAGCAAACGAAAACGTCAAGCAGAGAAAACAGCAGACATAGCATCTGATCAATAAGCCGTTACTTTAAAAAATGCAAAAGCTTCCAAAGACCTAGGGGAATTTACGTATTCTCGTCAATCTAAGCAGCGTCTGCACTTCTACTAGCATTTTCTCAGCGTCACGCACATATATGATGTGTCTGTTTGTTTACATTCATCTGCTGCTTGCTTCTCTATCCATTCCAATCGACAGAATTTTTCAAAACGTTTTGAAAGCGTTTTTACAACGCTCCAAACTTCTCAGGTGAGTGTGACTATTGTCGGCAGTCTCTTTTTCTTCGGCAACCTTCCCATTAGAACTGCGTGTTAACCAGCTGTTCTATTATCGGCAACTCGAAATCAACCTCATTTTGTAGTGCGTATGCTTTATTTGAAGAAAAATGTAGCATTACTGGATTGCTCGATCGTTCAAATATAATCAGATTGAAGCTGAAAGGCTAAACAATCGTTTGGACACATTCAGGGAAGTGCGTTGATGGGAAAACATAGTGAAATTAACGTTTAAATTTTGGTTGCCGAAAACAGTCAATGGGTGCCGAAGCCAACATTTACCCTATCTAATCCATCAAAAAGAAGCGAAAGCGATCGTCGAAGAAATCCAATCAAAAGCAATGCAAGACCACTCCGCTTGTTTCTTGCTAGATTTTGACTAAATCAAGAGATAATTTTGGTACGGAAATCTTCAGATAACATTAGTAATGCAACACTCAACCGGGGAGCGTTGGACAAATAAAACTGCGAATAATTTGATCACATCTAATGCTCCGTAATGGTGCCCTCTATGTTGTGAAGATTAGTTCTTTAAAAAGGATAACTTTTGAGGCAAGACAAGGCGTCCTCTACCAAATTAAGGAAAAGGATGTACTAATGTCCACAACAGGTACAGCAAAACATCACATAGACGCCCTTTTTCGCACTATCTATTCAGGAATAGAAGGAACAGAAGAGCCACCGCAGTCAACTGAAGCTTGAACAGGTTACCTGGGAAACCCTCAAACCCTTGCATTTATAAATGTATTTTATTTTAAATACTGGATTTTTTTAATGGATGGATCTCACCAAATTTTTAGCCTGATACTGTTCTTCTCCAAACATAATGTAATGTTATGCTGACCGCCCATTTTCTTCACTCCACTTTCTGAGTTCTATACACTTCTTCCATTCACAGTACCAATTCCATATACCAAACTTCCACTACCATCATGATCTTTGCTTTTTTCTTCCCCACTCTTGACTTCTGAAGCCATCGTTCATCTTCGAAATTCCTTCGTTCCAACAATATAGTTTTTCTCTCGCGTCCACTGTTTTCTACAACTTCGATACCGGACTTCACAAACCCTTCACAACTACCAAACTCATCTTTCACCACCTCCTTTTCCTCCAAACGTCGTCGACGGAACGGCAACACTCTGCCTCTACTAAACAAAAACAAAACGCTACTCCATTTCCCACTAAACAAACAAACGACCAAATCAAAGCCACCAAAACACTACATCAACCGAACAACCGTACCAAAACCACTACTGATAACGTTTTTCAATATCCAAAATCATTTACGCGAAAAAAAACCGAAAAATCGTGACAGTTCCTTAAAATGTCAACCGACCGCGGGCAGAGTCTACTCATTTTTTTCCGCAACCGGGGGGTGTGGTTTGTACTTAAAAGAATAGATACCCCAATCACGATTAATTAGGCAGTGTTTGGGGCTTGGTACTTGGCTTATTCAAGTTAATGACTAGGAGTGGAGATGAAAGTGCTAGTCACGCAGAATGGTTTGTGCTATGGGATGGTGTCCAATGAAATTGTGATTTTAGATAAATATAGCGTTGACTCTATTTGTAGCTGTTGAATCCGAGATTACGGCTGACGAACTGTTGGCCTATATCAAATCATCTAAAAACATGAAGGCCCCAGGTTTCGACAACATCCTGAATCTGGAACTCAAACACTTGAGTTCCAGATTCTACAACCATCTGGCAGACTTGGCTACTTCCCCTCGTGTTGGAAGTCATACCCATCCGGAAACCTGGGAAGGATCCGTCCTCTCCTTCAAGTTATCGACCAATCAGCCTTCTCTCAGGGTTATCAAAACTGTTTGAAAGAACAGTGTACCACCGGCTCCTAACATCTGCCAATGAAAACAACTTGTTACTCGAGGAACAGTTTGGTTTTCGGAAAGGTCGTACGACCGTCCACCAGCTGACTCGAGTAACAAACATTCTCAGACGGAACAAGTCTGTTTCGAAAACATCTGCCATGGCGTTGTTGGACGTTGAAAAAGCGTTCGACAATGTCTGGCATGATGGCCTGGTGTTCAAATTGCAGCAGTACGGTCTTCCAATCTTCCTAGTGAAGATCATAAACAACTATCTATCAGACAGGACGTTCCGAGTCTCTCTGAATGGCATCACATCGGATGCTTTCAACATCGGTGCCGGGGTTCCACAAGGAAGCATCCTTGACCCCATGCTTGGCATACACAGTTGTACACACCAACTGCTCATTTGTTAATAACTTTTTACTCAGTTGTTGAAATTTGTTTTTCATTAAATTTATTGATAGATTTGGATCATAACTTACTATAGATATGCCAAAAGTAGATAAATCTTAACATTTGAATCAACACCAATGAATTTTTACACTTAAAGTCCGAGATGTGCAGCGAGCATTTCTCACTTCATTTTTACAACGCATAAACAAATACAGTTTATTACTAGAATTAAAATCTACTTTTTTTACGTACCTATAACAAGCTTAAACTCTAGTTGATCTACTACTTCAAAAAGAACTATGTTTCGTCAACTCTGTGTAAAGTTATTAGCAAATGAGCAGTTCGTAACCAAAACTGTGTACGCCAAGCATGCTTGACCCCATTCTATTCAATCTGTTCACCTCCGATATGCCGGCTCTCCCTGATGGTGGATCGTTGTCTCTGTTCGCAGATGACACATCTATCGTCTACAAGGGTAGGGTCATCGGAGCTCTGACTGCCAAACTTCAGAGAAGCCTGGACGTCTGAATATTTCAACAGCTGGAAGATCCGTATCAACGCGGCAAAGACCCAGGTAATTATCTTTCCACACTCTAAATCTCCCAGACTTGTTCCGTCTGAGAATAACAAGATCTGCCTCAACGGCACAGTGGTGGAATGGTCCAAAGAGGTCGTGTAACTCGGGCTAACACTAGACAGCAAGCTTCTTTTCAGGGAGCACGTTGACAAAACGAAAACCAAGTGCAACATGTTGATAAGATCGTTGTATCCACTTATCAACAGGAAGTCAACCCTGTCCCTGAAAAATAAGCTTGCTGTCTACAAACAAATCATCCTTCCTGTAATGGAGTACGGTATGCCAATCTGGGAGAATTGCGCAAAATGCCATCACCTTAAAATCTTTCTTACACTCTTAAAATCTTTTAAACACTACGAACTAGAAATTCTGAGATCCACCTCCTGGCTGGAATTCAAACATTAGAAGAACGGAGAGTTTTCATCCTGGAAAGGTTCAGAGACACCTATCTGAGATCAAGTCACCAGGTCATACGTGATCTAGCACGTTAGGTTAAGTTATGTTAAGTTAAGTTAGGTAGGTAATCACTTTTTTCTAATTCAAACAAAACACACCCCTTAAGGGATATACTGTAAACTAGTTGCAAAACAAAAATATTAAATAGGCTAATCAACTAAAATGTAAAATCAATGTCCAATCTTAAACGAACAGAAATAAACATAATTTTAGTAGTTAGTATTTGTAGCTGTTCAATCCACAGGTGCTGTGGAGGAGAAGATCATGTTATACGACCGCTTGTCTACATATATAGGGTTTTGCGAAAGGTCAACAGTTATTACGAGTTTCGGCTGGTGGCGATATGTCACCCAATAGTATTTATGCAAGGTGTTCTGGTATATATGGTTTAGTGTTATTTTTCTGGAGCCTTGACTGGGTTGCGTCGACGGTAGTGAGTAATAACGTAATAATGTTCGATCGGTCCCAACAGACTAGTGGTTGGTTGGATTTCGGTGGCCTAGTAGTGACCGAAACTGTGTGGAAAAAACGTGGTATTGTCGGTAATATGTGACGTATGATCTATTCGGGTTTCAAAACATAGTTGACTACTTTCGAGGACGTCATATCATTTGAATAGCTTCGTGTCATCGGGCTTAAACGATGGTCGGTTTGCAGGGGATTTTGTTTACTGAGAAGAAGATCGTTAATCGAATCGCAGGCTACATTACCACATTACACAATTGATAGGATCACATTATTTGCATATACGGCTCTAAAAGATCGCAGCACTTTTAGCAGTGAATCCATATCTAATTTACCATTCCCACTAACAAAAACCCGAATTTATCCACCTATGGTGTGATCAGACCCTTCTTACTTATTCAAGTTTATTTATTTTATTGTCATTATCAGTGACCAAGCCCCCCCCCCCCACCCCCGTGTCATCCAGTGACGCTACGCCACTGCCTGGGGGTACCCGGAATATATCCGGGTGTAGTCTATTTGGTGAGGCTACCAATCACCTTATCATCGTATTTTAATGTGATTTAATGGGTTTTAATTCAATTCATATTCAAGCAACTTCCCCGGGCTACCCGGAACATGTCCAAGTGTGTCCAATGTGGTCTGGAACACTTAACACGACTTGCATTGATCTTATTTTTGAATGCTGTAGTAATTTGATGTGTCGCATGATGGTTTTGATACGTTTTCCGTTAAATCCAGCGTGAAGGCCCATATTCACCGGATCTTATTCCGGCCATATCTCCGGAACCGGTTCACCGATTCCAAAACCGTTCAATAGCGTTCAATGGGACCCCAAGACCTATCATTTGGCGCCGAGTTTGTCCAAATCGGTTGAGCGGTTGCTGAGAAACGTGAGCGCATTCATTTCGTTACATACACACACACATACACACATACACACGTACACACACACACACACACACAGACATGTTCCGATCTCGTCGAGCTGAGTCGAATGGTATATGACACTCGGCCCTCCGGGCCTCGGATCGATAGTCGGTTTTTCAAGTGATATCTATACCCTTCTTTGTAAGAAGGGTAAAACGTCTTTAGAGTTATTTCTCGGCCAGTCGGATGTCGAACTAACTCTCGTCTCCGATGACTGAAAGGTCGGTGCCGTTATTGTCAATATTGATTTTGAAAGCACTGATTCACCGCAGTTCTTACATTGACAATGGATTACATTAATACCAAGCCCTATTTATTTGATACTTTGCGAAAATTTCGCTGCAGCTGGTCGGATTAGCATCTACGAATTGTTCGAATATAATGATTGATCTTCTTTTGACTATTAAACATTATTTGAGAATTTCTCACAAAATAAATCAATTTTAGGACATAATCCGAGAGGCAACTTGCACTAATCTGCACAAGCTGAACCCTATTCTATTGACTTCCTAAGATTTTTCTTATGAGAGTCACTATGAATGATGCAGTTCGTGTAATTGCCGCTTTTTAAATGGACAAGAGATTTGTGGAACCCAACATGACAATACTCAGTCTGCAATCCATTAACTTCAGATCCGGATATTTTTTTTCTACAACTACTTTCTATAACTACAGGTTTAAAGAAACACATCTAAAATGCCGAAATCAGGGCCAACACAGACAAGAAATCTAAAGAAATTAGTGTGGAAATAGGGGCAATTGTGTCACCGTAACGATCGTGTGTTGTATTTGATATCGTGGAGATTTATGAGAGTTTGTACACCGAATTTCAAATTGTCATTACATTACATTAGAGCAGCAAACAAGATTATCGTCCTTTTATATCCACTTAATTAATGTTGGTATCCATGACCGAAACAGTGTGTCATTTCCACTAAAGCCTTATAAAATGAAACTGCAACGTGCAGAATCGGAACCCACCTAACTAATAATCAAAGATTTAAATAGAGCAAAGGAGACAAATCTATACAACTCTTTAATAAAGAAAATCCCCAAATGCTTGGTAGCCATCATAATGAAGTAATGAAATTGGGTTGTTAGCGAAATGCTAAAATAAAACAGCCAAAAAGGTTATCTTCCATTTAATTCCACTCAATTCATGTTGGTATCCATAACAGATACGTATTCCGACTACAATGTGCAGTCTTCACCAGTGTCATTCTCACTAAAGGCAGAATCTAACCCCCTAGCTAGATTCATGTTTATGCCTGTGATCTTGACATTTTTACCTAGGGAATTATCTCACTTTAAGGCGGATTAATCTCCGAGAAGACTACTTCATAAGAAGAAGATTGACACTTATAAACGTCTCTGCAGACATCATGTTGCTACAATTACGTAATTTAGGCACTTCTTTAAAGCTTGTAATGCTTTGCAGTAATTGATTTTAAATTGAGGAAAACAATCATGATTCAAAAATTTCACTAAAGTGGTATTTCACAGGTACGCGACAAGCTTTAATCATACACGGATCCAGTTTTATGTAAAACATTAAATTTCTCTCGACCTACCACCACCCGCTAGAACAGCAACAACATAATGTTTTGACTCAATTACACTCGATTGGTTCACAATTTTCCTCGAAATCAGGGCTAATTATATGAAAGCCTGAAGCCACTGCACTCGAACAGCACACTTAATGATAACATAACGGTTTGACATAACGGTTGAAAATCCACCTCGATTTGACCAAAATGTTTCGCTAATTTCTATTTCAGTTGGTTTCATCCTTTTAACTATTAGCTAATGTGGTATCCATGAAATCATTCACCCGATATAACTTGTCACATTCCGCCGTGGTAAAACGTTAACATACCGTGATTTCCACGTCAGCTGGTACTGTGCACCAAAACAATACCGCCTGCCTTTATTGTAACTGCGAACTTGACCTCCCCCAACACCAACACCGAAAAAGACGCGACCCGACCGATTGAACCGACAGCGGATGATAAACTGAACTGAAACCTCCACAGACGCAAAGCAGTGTGACGCTCCATTGATGTGGCTGTGCAACAGCTTCCATGTTGCGTCACATCAACTGGTGCAACAATCGGATGGCCTGATTTTAGGCAATTTAAAATGAACCTTGTTGTCAAATTGCTCCCACGGACGGGGAACTGTGGTACGAACCAACGGGTTGCATTTGCATATATGTGCCTTTGAACTAATCTAGAAGCTACTGAAACCATGTCTTAAAGTACTTCATTCGGCGATAAGCCAGCAGAAAAACAAAAACAAGCACAATTCCGTAGAATAGATCAAGCACTTAAACAAGCACATCCCACGCTGCAACGGAGACAAACAAAGCAAGACTCGATACGAATGACTCCATTATTCTATCAGTGTTCTAGTATTTACTCAGGAATTAACAACAGAATTGTGCACGCCGTTAGATTAGTTTTGTTGTTATTTCGATAACACGATTTGATTTTACTTACGTTTGAAGTTTGCAGAAGAACGAAACGTTGGTAATGAACCGAAGAAAGTCCCAGAAACGACTACTGTTAATCCAAGATTAATTCGCAATAAATACAAAACGAGACCGGTTCTTCGGCAAACTATTGCGATAAAGCTACTTTTTCAATAAACAGTGACACGCCGTTATCGACATAAAAAGCCACTTGAAGGGGTTAGATTTCCTCTAGTGATAGAGGTCTTATCGGGGTTCTTCGGTTGAAACACAACGAAAGCATGGTTAAAACATTGTGGTGCGGTTTGCTGCAAATCAGTCAATTATGTGTGAACTGGTTCTACTTTATCTTGTAGATGTGGTTTTGGAATTGCCTTCGCTAAGGAAGCTTGAAATGGCCATTAGACTGATGCAAAATTTGAAATTTTCGCTCCACAGTGTTCAAACGGTTTCAAATCGGGTCCTGATTAGCCTCCGAAAGTTTAAACTCATTTGATAAGAAACGGACTTGGCACAAACCATTTGAAGTTTATATGGAAATTACTATGGGAAACAAAACTTTTTGTTCATTTTACATATTGTACTGTTAACAAATTCTCTTGCTATTCTTATAGGGAATTTTTATCAGCTACAATTTTGCGTTTTTCAGCCAAACGTCAAATTAAATAGTTATTAATTGTTTAGGAGATTGATAATCTTATGGCAAGATTAAGCAACTGTATTGTGGGCAACACTGTATTCAGCAGTGTGACATGCAGTAGCCATGATTTTTGTCCTCTACACGGTAACCGCAAAATACCCAATAATTACTACAAAGTAAGCATTTTCGAGGGAAACTGGGACTACCCATTAAATGAGAAATTTTTTACCCATTTATGAGTAATTACAACTACAAAAACAAGTAGTAAGTATTCATTTTTGAGTAACAAATACTCATAAATGGGTAGTATTTTTACTCATTAAATGGGTAGTACCAGTCTCCCTTGAAAATGCTTACTTTGTAGTCATTATTGGATATTACCGGTTACCGTGTATTCTATGCGCCATAAACACCAATGTTGCCTGCTGAACAGTTGATTGAGCATAATCATAAGACATCAGTGACTTGAATCATTAATATTTTTTGTTCCTTACATTTGATCGAAAAGTGGTCTTCAACAAAGTTGTAGCTGAGAAAATTTTCAACAAGCTTAGCTATCATTTTCTAAAGTAGAGTTAACTTGTGAATTTTGAGATCGATATGAACCGAAATTATGGTTTCTCCATAGTAACTCCCATATAAACTTCAAATGGTTTGTGCCAAGCCAGTTTCTCACTATATGAGTTCAAATTTTGGGAGGCTAATCAGGGCCCAATTTAAAATTTTGCATCAGTCTAATGACCATGGTAACGTCCCAATGGCTTTTTTTGTTTATTTTTGCGGTTGATGTCTTTATATCTGCAAAACATAAAATTCACGGCCACAATATGACTGATGCGGTTGCAGGGCTGGCAGTGGAGAAAGTGGAAATTTTTTAATATCTTGGCAGCCATGTAATATAGATGGTGGGACCATCAGCGATTCTTCAAAATATATAGAGATTAAACCGGAAATTAGTCCGACTCTTCTATTCTTATATCCTGAGCGCCCCTAGTGGGCCAACGTAAAAGATTTTCATCCTAGGCGGCAGTTTGCTTCTGGCGACTGACTTGAGTGGGTTTGACTCTGCTGCGATGCTCAGATTAGTCAACTCACCAAAATCAGAATGTTCACGACAACGTATAGAAACCATTAATGGATCTTGTCGTTCAAAATTTTCCCACAAATTATTGTTAAACAAGTTACAATTATGTGATTCCCATAAAGTATATTCCCAGAGGTGGCGCAGTTCCTTTGGAAGGCATCGTTGAAATTTAGAATGGGAGAAGAGAGAAAATCAATTATTTCCAATAATTACAAGTAGTTATCAAGAATTCACGTGACCAAGTACATAGAAATAGTAAAAATTTGCCTTTTTTGGAACTTTTAATTTAAAATTTAATTGTTAACTTACTGTAACATCAATAAAATTGTTCATTCCCATACACTTTACTTTTCACCTTACTACTCTCTCTCTCATCATGCCATGTATTTTGATGACGTAAGACTTGTGATTTCCCTCTCACAGACTTTAGAATAGAGTACCTGGCACTTTTTTTTTATCTTTATTATAGAGATTTTTAGCCAATTCCATCTCTTAAGATAGTAAAAAAATTAAAGGGTTGTGTCCTAGACACGACCGCAGTATGACGTAGAACCACACAAAATTGACCAAGTGCCACGCTGTCCGAAGCGACAATGAGCAAAAGCATGACAGCAGCACTGTTTTATATCTTTTCCGGTTCAGAACCTGATAGGATTTCGCGCCGTTTTTTATGAATGGGGCGGAGCAAAAAGTTTCTTTTGTGCAGAATATGTAAAAAAGGATGGACTTTGGATGTTAATATAATTGCATATATAGAGGTACCAGATATGTTTTACAGTCAGTTGTTGGTAATTCATCGAGTGTATGTCTCCTATTAAGCAATATATTTTTTTTGAAAATGTTGGCTCTGCATGTAAAAAAATAATTGTTTATACATTATTAGAGTTTGCTTAAAATTTATTTCCCGAAAAAAAAAGATCGTCAAAGTCCATGTCTTTTTTGGGTTATTGTTAAGAGGGAGGGGGAGGGGGTTTTACATGCACGTTTTTTTCAAGTCTCATTCCTCATTGTGGTGGTCACGCCGTGATCCACCTCTAGCCGCTGACCTAGTCCTGCTTGATGCAGGACCTAGTGCCACGCCGTCCGAAGCGGTAATGAGCAGAGGCAGTTAGTTAGTTAGTTAGTTTAAATGATCTTTATTTTAGTTTAACTTGGACGATTACCATATAAATTTTTACTAAGTGATTTAATTGCTTTCTTCATCTTTAGGTATGGGCAAAATTCAAAATTTGTTTTACAGAATTAGTCCTAGACTTAGTACACGGTCGACCACCTTGGTGGGATTGGTTTGTTTTGTTTTTAGAATTTGAAGAGAAACTACTTAATACTACTATTTACAGCTTAAAACTAACCTACTCTACTATATACACTTAACCTACTATGTACAAATTGCTTATTAAAGCATGTTCAGAAAGATTGCATTTTTGAATAAATTTAGTTGTCATATCATCAATTTTGGAATCTACTTTGGGAATTTCTGCCTCTTGATGGAGGTCTGCTATTCTTGTGTCGAATGGACGATCTAGGATCATCCTCAACACTCTATTCTGTGCAACCTGGATTTTGTTCCTGTGGGTCTGAGCGCACGATTCCCACACCGGGGCGGCATAGAAGATCGCGGGGGCTATGATCTGTTTGTAAACAGCCAGTTTGTTTTGCCTTGAGAGGCGGGATCTGCGGCAAATGAGCGGATACAAACACCTAACCAAGGCGGAGCACTTAACTAGGGTTTTCTCTATGTGCGAGCGGAACAGGAGCTTCTCATCGAACAACATCCCGAGATAAGTAACATCAGTGGACCACTCGACCCTTGTACCATCCATTATTACGGTACAGGAGGGAGACGGTTTAAGTTTTAATGATTGTCTGTGAAGGAACATGATCGCTTGGGTTTTCGAGGCGTTGATTTTGATTTTCCACGTGGTGGCATAATCAGTAAAGGTGTCAAGGCATCGTTGGAGCTTGTTCGTAATTTCACGAGGCATCCTACCCTTGACGGCTATCGCGGTGTCATCTGCAAACAGAAAGAACACGCAACCGTCTCCTAGAGGAGGGATGTCCGACGTGTAGATGCTGTAAAGCAGTGGTCCCAGCAGACTCCCTTGCGGAACACCTGCTGGGATCGGAAATTGTCCCGAAAGGGAACTATTCAACGACACCCTGAACGACCTTTGCTGGAGATAGTTACGGGTGATTTTCACAAGGTATGGTGGAAAGTTGGAGTTACAAAGCTTGTATATAAGTCCGTCGTGCCAGACATTGTCAAACGCCTTTTCGACGTCTAACAAGGCCATGGCTGTGGACTTGGATACAGCTTTGTTACTCCGGATGTTATTCATCACCCGCACTAGCTGATGATTGGTGGAATGCCCCTTACGGAATCCGAACTGTTCCGGAAGAAGAATGTCATGTTCCTCCACAAACTTGTTTAGTCGGCTGAGGATCAATTTTTCGAACAGCTTGCTCAGCGCTGAGAGCAGGCTAACCGGTCTGTTGCTTGACGGTAGTGAAGGGTCTTTCCCAGGTTTGCGGATCGGGATGATTTTTGCCACCTTCCAGATGCTTGGAAAGTAGTGCAGCTCCAAGCATCTGTTGAGGATGGCAGCCAGCAGCGAGTGCACCCTCGCGCTGAGATTTTTCAACTCTAGGCTGAATATTCCGTCAAACCCGGGAGCCTTCATGTTCGTACTGTGTTTCAGCGCTGAGCAAATTTGTTCCTCTGTAATCCGTTCTTCTGGAGGGACGGCACAAGGGGAGGCATCTAACGTCTGGACGCACTGCACAACCTGGTTCTCGAGTGGACTTGGGATTGTAGAGCCGAGCAAATGCGACTGGGCAATGTGCTCCCCAATTGCATTGGCCTTCTCTTCGTTGGTGATAAGCCGTTCGTCATTGACTCTAAGTGGTGGAATGGGCTTGGGGTGAGACTTCAGCACCTTGGCAACCTTCCAGAATGGTCTGGAACGGTCGTCCAGGTTCTGAACGAGCCGCCCGAAACTCTCGTTCCGGATTGAGACCATTCTGGAAGCGAACTGCCGATTCAGATCGACCATTTCGTATTTACGCTGCAGATCCCCAGTCCGCTGAAACTGGCGTCTACGAACATTTCTGAGCCGAATCAAGAGTTTGGTGTGGGAATCAATTGCTTGAAACTTACCCCTCACAGGAACTCGTCGAACGCACTCTTCGTCAGCCACGGATATGGCTTGATGGAGACCCTCCAGGGCCCGGTCGATGTCATCCACTGTGTCGAGCGGTGGGTTGTCGTCGATGTGGCGGTCGACCACGCGTCGAAACTGAACCCAGTTGACTCGATGGTAGTCCTTCCGCTGGCACGGTGCAGGGGCCACGTTGTAGCCCAGCTCGGTCAGCACCGGTTGGTGGTCCGAACTCAGGTCGTTGACGGCAACCGGCTTGGCTAATCTGGTGTTTGCCAAGAACAGGTCCAGCGTCGATGGGTTGCCCGTCGGTGATGTGAAGGTTGGTTCGTCCGGAAACCAGACGGAATAGAGACCATGCTGGGAATGGTCGAATAGCAGGCGGCCGTTCTGGTTCTGCTGGTAGTTCCGCCAGGCCTCGTGCCGGGCGTTCAGGTCCCCTCCGATTACAAAGCGGGCATTGGTGTGGGTTATGATGGCAAGGTCGTTCTTGAACTGCTGTGCTGTACCATTGCTAACGGTACATTGCCGGGGGCAGTAGACAACGATGAACCGGACGTTTCCGGTCGATGTTTCCACCTCAACGCCGACGGCCTCGATGATGGAAGTGCGGTAGTGGGGTAGGGTGCAGTACTTGATGCCTTTCTTGATGATGACCGCGACACCGCCCCCCCTGGAGCTGGTGCGATCAAGCCGGACAATGCTGTGGTCGGGCAGCCAGAAGCTGTCACCGGTCTTGAGGTGGGTCTCGGTGAGAAGGCCCACGTCGATGTCGTGCTTGCGGAGGAAGTCTGCAAGCTCAATGTTTTTCGCCCCTACGGAGCGAGCGTTCCAGTTGACGATCTTTATGGGTTCACGGTCCATAATTAGCGACGAAGGAGATGATAGCTTGGAGCTGTTGTGTTCTTGTTGCGCAGGTGCGCTTGATGATGATGGCCTGGGCCAACAGTGTGACGATCTCATCCGTTGACAGCGGAGAATCGTCTGTAGCTTCACCGGTTGTACCGGCCAATCCCGGAGCAGGGGGATCCGTCGATGGCCCGGAGGCTTGACCGGGTACTGCAGCGGCAGCCAACTGGACAGCAGCCAACTGTTGGTTGAGCGGGAGCGGCGGCAACACTGGAATTGGCCGTGATTGGACCGGTGATAACGGAGGAAAGTTCTGCGCGTTGTTTTCTGGAACCTTCTTGCGACCGGGCTGGCTGTTGGACGAGGCTTTCTTCCGGATCTCGGCGTATTCGGCCCGCTTCGGACAGGCCTTACTCGTGGCCTTGTGGGCGGCACCGCAGTTGGCGCATGTGGGAGTGGCTTCCTCGATGCTGTCGCAGTTGTCGATCTTGTGGTTTTTGCCGCATTTGATGCAGCGGCTGGCCATGCGGCAATTCCTGGTGCCGTGCCCGAACAATAGGCAGTTCGAGCACTGAGTGACGCCACGGTGGGTCGGCTTATACCGCTCCCACTTCACTACGATGTGGAACAGTGTGCGTGTCGTCTGGAGATCCTTCACGGTTGTGGAGTTCTTCTCCAGATGGACCAGGTAGAGCTGGTCACGATACTTGATGGCCTTGCTGCGGGTCATCTTGTGGACTTCGACCGGCTTGAGGCCGTTCGCCTTAATCTCGTCCATTAAGGTGGTGGTGTCCATGTCGTGGAGCCCGCGCAGCACCACTTTCAGCGGCTTGGTGGCCTCGATGTCGTGGGAGAAGTACTCCAGCTTCATTCTGTCCAAGAGGGCCTGAACTGCGTTGAAGTGTTTTTCGGCCGGGACCATCAGTTTGTAGCCTTCCGTGCACCGTTGAATGGTGCAGCGAAGGCCCTGCTTAATGTAGAAATCCAGCTGCTCCCATAGCCCGGGAGGGAAGCCCTTCACATAGAAGGGTGGCAACTTAACTTTTTTCGGCACCGTCTCAGGGTCCGACTGCGGCTGGGCTCCGTTCTGCAGGGCGGAGAACGGATTGTTGCTCAGCAGCTTTTTTGCTGCTGATACGGTGGCGCTGCTGTCTTCAGGTCTGGGTCGTTTAGTTCCGGGAGGCCCCGGCTGCGGGTCCGCAACGCCTGTCGGGATGGGCAATGGGGTTTTCTTCTGCTTCTTCTGGGCTGGCTCGGTGGTCGCGCCGTCTCCTGGGAGAGTCTGTTTTCCCGGTAAACCGGCACTCGCGTTACCGCGCGATTTCTTACCCATGGCTGGGTCAGCGAGAGCGTCACTACACAACGCGGAGCTAATTCGACTTGCGAACGAACGAACGAAACTAGAGAGAATTCAAATCGACTGAACTGCTCAACAGTCTGGCAGCGAATGACGTTGAGCAGAGGCATGAGAGCAGCGCTGATTTATATCTTTTCAGGTTCAAGCAGAATGATGTGCAACCATGTGGTATTCGTTTATGATGACTGGGTTTGGGAAAAAGGCTTATTACATGAAATCAGTGATAAAAATATCATTTGTACATTTTCAAAAGTTTAATTACAGAAAAATTGGAAAAATATTTATTTCAACAGGTTCGTAATGTAATATCCTATCGATTGGCTTATTTGGATTTTAATTTCATCTATAAATGACAAAGTTACAAGCGTTCAAAACCTAACACTCCTACACCACACATATTTTTTGATTTGCACCCCAGTATAGTCGACCAAGACGTAGTTCTACGTCAAAAAAAATTCTCAGAAGGAGATTCTCAATCTTGGCTGTGGTACATTTATCTTGCTAGAATGAAAAGTTGTATAAAACAGCCAACAAACTGCAAATACAAACAAGGAACACTCAGATATTGTTGTAAAGGTTCGCCTCCTTCAGGAAGGTGATGAGGGCGGCTGCTGCCGGGGACTCGTCGCCAACAGGTTCCGACTGCTGATTGACTCCAAGCCGAAGGCAGCCCGAAGGTCCTCCAGCTCCGCGAAGTTCACGAGGATGTGCTCCACGGTGGCTGGCACTCCGCAGGTTTCGCAGGTCCTCCGGAATGGTGTTCCTCCGAAGTTGTGGGAGACTCTGCTGTGCCCTTGACACCACCCGTTGTTCTCTTAGGTTTGGTCGATCCTTCCGGGTTCCGGTAGTCGCCTTGATCTTCCGAAGGTGGTGTGTCCTGTTGTTCCTCCACTCGGTGTCCCAGGCTTTCCGAACCGTCCGCCTGATCCACTTTTGACATCTTGGAGCGGTACATTGCCGGTGGACCTGGCTCCAGTGTGGCCTGAGCCGACGAGGTGGTCGGCTGTTACGTTCCCTTGGATCCCGCAGTGACCGGGTACCCACATGAATACAGTGTTTCTGTTGTTAGGGCCGATATCACGCTGTGTGAGTCAGTTACGACTAATATCGGCCGGTTGGCCGGTAACTTAACCGCGTGAAGAATGGCCGCTGCCTCAGCTGAGAACACCGAGCATTGGGTCGGAAGCGATCTGCTCACAAGCAGACCATCTCCGGAGACCCCCATTCCCACTCCGCTCCTGGTGAGAGAGCCGTCGGTGTACCTAACTGCATGACCTTGGTAGAGCGCCCCGAGAGTTTTGACAACTGTCCGGCGTAAAGCCAGCGAGTTGTCTCCTGCCCTGAAGCGGTCCTTGATTCGGCTGTCAATTTTGTTCTTGTGCGATTGCCAACTTTTGTCTCCGTGCCAGTGGACCCTGGCCACTCGAGGGAGATCTACGTCGGCGGCCGTGCGGAGGAGAACGATCCTGTTGTTTCCCGACGTTTTAGCGAGAAAGGCAGCGGCTTTGGTAGCAGTACCTGCGGTGAAAACGAGCCGAAAAGGTAGGATACCGGCTTCAACGCATGCAGCGTCGGCCGGGGTAGAGGGCAGCAGACCGGAGACTGTTCGAACGTAGCCGTTGTACACCGGTTCCAGAATCTGGACGGCTTTCTCGGCGGCAAGGCATGTAATCTCTACACCGTACAGTAGGCGACTGTCGATGATGGCTCGAGCTACGTGGAAGCGGATTTCGCGATTGTTGGATCGGTGGGGGCGGGAGGTGGTCTTAATCAGGTTGGACCGACTGCGACAGTCCTTCTTTATTTGTTGGAAGTGCGGCTCAAAGGATAAATTCCGATCGAGGAGACCCTCACGGTGTTTTTGGTCGGTATTGCTTGTTGTTTAATCTTGATGGGCTGTCCGTTGTTGCGATGCCTGGTGGTACATATATGGTAGCGCACGCTCTAGCCGGCGAAAAGCTGGAAACCAACAGAGTCTGCCCATCTGAACACCGAGGAGACTGCCGCTTACGCTCTCAGTTTCGTAGTACCTGGCACTGAAAAAGTTGATGGTACCCTTATTTTTGCAATTAAATAGATTAACATCCGAAGCAGGCCTGCCATTATGGTTACTCCATGAAAAACCAGCTCTGAAAACTATTTATTTTTCTAATAAAAACAAAGTGGACGTAGAAATTTCGATCTACATGCTCATGAGAATGCATAAGAGAATTTTTGGACGCCCATACATATAGTGTGCGCTGATAAGAGCCCGATTTGGACTGCAATAAATCGTCATGAGAAATCTGCGGAACTTTACAGAAGTTTCAAGAATACCATGAAAGCTTCAGATAAAGACTGTACTCGAAAAAAGTGAGACACATTGATTAGTTTGTATCTTTTTAGCGAGTGGACAGCAGCGACATCTGATGGAAAATGAATGCAGAAGCTTGACTAAATGGTTATTTTTTTTTCCTTTATTTAACGTCGGTCTCTGTTCCGCAATCTAGTGCCAATCACCGACGGACATCGATTGCCATCCATTGATGGCAATCGAATGTGCAGGAAGGCAGCTTCCACACCTGCGTAGGATATCGCACCCATTCAACACACATGGGCCGGGACCAACGGCTTTACTTCCCTTCCGAAGAAAGACGTGACCAGAGATTTTTATGCCTCAGAAAAATCCCACCGACCTCGGCTGGGATTGAACCCAGACCCATCGGGGTGCTAGAAAGCAGTCACGCTTACCACTACACCACCGGAGCCGGCGACTAAATGGTTGATTGATGTTCTCTCTTCTCTCATACTGAATTTCAACGATTCCAACCAAGCAAACAGCACCAACTCTGGGAAAATTCTTTATGGGAACCACTTAATTGAAAGCGTGGACTATCCATTCATAAACTCACCCCATAGATTCACTGTTAATGGACAAGTTTTCGCAAACGTACCAGCGTACGTGAAAATAAATGGCTCATTAAAACGCCCACTGATAACGACAGCTGTAGATCATCGATTCATGATTAACGGCAATATCGATTGCTGGATGCTTGAATTGAGTTCGTTAAAAATGCACAATTTACACTAGAATAAGTTTATTTTTTATGTTTATGCTTCGGTTGGAAGCAAAACATCAGTGATCAAGCAATTTAAAGAAACCAGTTTGTCAAACCTAATTATTGCAATCAAATTATCACAGAATTCAATTTGACAAATTCAACACGATAAGATTTGATTCAAATCCCTACAGAATAACGCCATAATTTCGTTAGCTTTTAACTCCAAACATCCACGTGTTGCCAATCCAAGGTTCAACGTTCGCATCGCACTCAATCCAAACAGTTTCGTTGTCTTGAGAATGGTTCTAATGTATATACATTAAAATTCATTATTGCTTCGCAGGAAAGGATTCCCTCGAGGCCGTATTTCAATCACGTACTGTGCATGTAGCGCCATTGCAACCATAATGCAATTCAAAGCATATGGCGTGTGCGTGCATGGTGGTGTGCCTAGAATTGTCAGTGATAAATCTCCATCTCACGGAGGATTTCTGTATGATATCAGGATAAAGCCGACATTTTTGTTTTTAAAAGTCTTGACCATTCTCACGAGGAGAACAAACACAGTGCTGCAGCCATAAAATGCCTCCCTTAGCTTAGTCGGTAAAGGCCGTAGCTACAAAGCAAGACCATCCTCGAGGTGGCTGGGTTCGATTCCCGATTCGGTCTAGACATTTTTCGGGTTGGAAAATTTCTCGACTTCCCTGGGCATGCAAAAAGTGTACTGGCATCGAAAGCTCTCAATTAATAACTGTGGAAGTGGTTTCTATAGAACACTAAGTTGAGAGCACGGAATAAGCTAATATGGAATTAGAAATAAGATTGAAATGCGAAGTAAAAAAGAAAGGCATAAAATAACATTGTTTGCTATGCACAATTTAATCAGTTTACGGTTTACAGTACGACAAAACAGACTTTGATCTTAGCTCACGGGAGTAAATACTAGCATCTATTGTATCCTCAACGCAGCGTTGCCAGAATGTTTTAAAGCTTATCGGTATCAAAGGTTTAAAAAATCGGTATACATATATCGGTTTTTCTATTTTAATTAATTTTATATCTTTACCGCTTTTGAAAGTGAAAATTTTAATATTTGGACTATGATCGGGAAATTCCGGAAGAAAACTTTGGGGAATGTTTGAATTAACTTCTGGATGAAGCTGAAAATAACATCCAGAGATAGAAGAAAGAAGCTCTCCTGGAGAAAATTTGAGGAAAGTTCTGAGAGAAGTCGGAAAAACATCCGCGGAACTTACAAGACATAAATTGAGAAACTTCTGGCAAAAATTTAAAGAAACTTTCAGAAAAAATCGGATTTCACATTTAAAGAAAGGCAGAAAAGTTCCAGAAATCGGAAATAAATTCCAGCAGAGGCCATTTCCAGGGGAAGCCAGAAGAAGCTCGGAAAAACCTTCCAATAGAAGTAAACAAAAAACAACTGGACAAAATTCCAGAACTAGACGAAAGAAATTTCTAGGAGAAGTTTAATCGAACTTCCTGAAGAAGACGGAAGAAACTTCCCGGAGACGCTGGCAGAAACTTCCTAAGGTAGATTGAAAAAAAAAAATCTGGAAGGCCGAGCGCTTACGGAACAGTCGAAAGATACAAGGACATACTTCCGGAAGAAAGAGCTCCTGGGCAAGGCTGGTAGTACTGATGCGATATAATAGTAGTGACTTTAGTGACTAAAATTACGGAAATAATGACTTCTTAATACTTAATAAGTAACCATATATATGGTAAATAAATTTATGTTAGAATAATCTTGGACTTCTCCCCTGCATTCAATTGGAAATTAAATTCGTATTCTCCTTAGAATTCCAATAGTATTTCCTCAGAATTCTCAAAACAAAAATCCATCACAGAATAACTTTGAAACTCTTCTCAGAATTCCTTTGAGATTGAACCCTCAAAATTCGATTCCATTGGAATTTTTCTCGGAATTTAGTTTGAACTCTTTAGAATTCTCTTGGGAGTATCTTCAGAAATCACCCCACACTTCTTTTAGAACTATCCGCAGAGACCATCTTTGGAATTCACGGGATTTTCATGGAATTTTTAGCAGAGCTCTTTCAAGCAAAGTTTCAGTACTAAATTTGAATTCTTATTAGAAATGAACAAAGAATCTTCATCCAATCATCATAGAATTCTTCTCAGAACTATCGTTAAAATGCACTCTCAATTAAATTGGAACTATTTCCAAAAAATTTCGGAGCTGAATTTTGCGTCTCTAGTAACTTAAACAATAATCAAAAGCGACGTTCGTATGTGTTAAGCAATGTTATATAGTGTAAACCTGGGTTAATATTTAGGCGGAGATGAAAAAATCGGTCCTCAGAGCACTTAATTTTACATGAGACTTTCGTAGTCTGTACTTTAGTATTCTTCTCTGATATATCTTGGTGTCATCCTTAGAATCCTTTAAAATTCTCTTAAAATTTACTTTGAATTTTTTAAAGTTCTTAATCGTCCTTGAAAGACTTTTGAAAATCTATCACAGAAAAATGCCTTTGGAAAGTTTCCAAGGTTTGCAATTTATTTTCTGGGCAAGAGGTATATTTTCCCCGATTTTTATCGAAATTGAAGGCATTTCCCAATAGTTTTCCTTGTGTTCTAACGTTTTGCGGTTCACTGATCACTGACTTTAGTGAATATATTTAGGGAAATAGTGACTTTAGTGACTATTTTTGGTGTAAAAAGTGACTTTTTAGTGACCGGCTTCAAAATAGTGACCAAGTCACTAAAAAGTGACCTGCTACCAGCCCTGCCTGGGGGATGTTCTTATGATCCAGAATTTTTTTCAAATGGTCATAAAACATCTCTGAAGACCCCGCAATGCCCCTGAACTTTTTGGAACATTCCTGAAATGTACTTAAGAATATTCCATTTTTCCTTGAGCTGTTTTGAAGTACCGTAAAAGGGGGTATCTTTAATATTGCGGGTAACTTTGATAGTATAATATAAATAATAAATTTATTCGCTGTGCTTTTTCCAAAAAGAAACATTGGTTCCATATTGTAGCTTAGGGTATTTCCGTTGATATGGTATATAGTTTTTATATAATATGCGTTACATATTTTACAAAAATATTAAAAAAACATTTTCGTGTTTTTCGCCTTTTTGAAAAAGCAATCAAACCATCAAACCAGCCATCACAAATTCAATGTTGTATTCTTATTGCTTATGAAGTTTTCTGATTATATACTCATTCAGAGTTTCATATTTAAAGAACTAAATTGTTTGAGTTTCACTCATTTTTTTTTCTACATTCAGCATTATCAATGTAACCCCAAATCAAAATACTGAAGTTCGGTCACAAAACTAAAAAATAGTAAAAATGCTTTAATTTTCGTTCAACTTATTACTAACGAACTAACTCTTGGATCCTCAGTACTTGTTTTAAAAATATAAAATTTGAAAAACAGTCATTGCTGTAAAAATGTTAAGAATATACTTTAAAAAAACTATTAATGTTACTCCATTTTACGGTACCCTGATCATCTTTGAAATACTTGGAACTTCCCTGATTATAATGAGACTACCAGAATATCTCTAATCAACATTGAAGGTCTCTAGACTTTCTTGAAGATTACGAAATTTCTTAAGCGCTCTCCCAATTTTCTAGAATTTATTGTAATATCAGCAATACAAGGTTGCAAATACTCATTTCAGCTAAAATAATATTTTTCGGAATAATAAAACCAAAAGATGGTATGATGACATATTTTACTTGTAACTTACAAGAAGAGGTTACAACATATGCGTTTGAAACATACAACCTGTAAATTTTGCTTTCCATGAGTCACAATCAGCGATTTGCTGATCGCTGAGTGAGTGAGTAAGTGAGAGTGTGTGAAAAATCGCTGATTGTGACTCTCATGAAGTGAAATAAACAGGTTTAATATATCAAACACATTCTTTGCAACCTCTTCGTTTATCTTACCAATTCAAAATATGATCATAGCATCTAATTATTTCATAATTTAAAAAAAATGTTCTAGCTGAAATGAGTATTTGCAACCTTGGTTCTCTGATCTTCTCGATTTTTCTAATTTTTATGTTATCGATCCTGCCATTAATAAGCACGGAACTTCCCATAAAATGTTCTCACAATGTGCTAATGTTCATGTAACTTCCCTTACGTTTCTTAAATTTGCATGACCCCTCGGAACATTGCTGAAGTTTTCGGAAATTGTCTGAGTTTCTCGGAACTCCTTTAAAATTTATTGATCTGTCCTGATGAACTGCCCTGAAAACCATAAAATTTCCCAGAAAATCATAGGATTTGTGAAGTATCAAAAAAATATGATGTTTCCTTAAGTTCACTGGAGTTCGCTGGACCGGGCTTTAGAATTTTAACAGAAGTTATTGAAACATTCTTTAATTTATCGAAACTTGCTCAAAAGTCTGGACTTTTCTGAAGTTTCAGAACTTCTTAAAAGTACCTGCCGCTAGTGTTGATCCGCAATCAAAATCTGAAAGCATCTCTGAAGTTCCGAGAAATTTGAAAAAAAAAAACTGGCGGGAGAAGATGGAAGAATGAGGTGAATATAGGGTAAAATGGGGTTTTGCAGGAGTAACCATAAGACGGGGCTGGCATCATTCGATTCCTTGGATAATTCTACGATAATTTAGTGCATATAGGTTTATACATTATAGTACCAATTTAAATTTCCATTTGATTTATATAGGTTTTTTTAATTTGAGGGGAGATCGGGCAAAATAGACCATTTACTGAAATCTGACCAAGATGGGGCAATCACCATTCGATTCTCCGGGCATTTTTACTTAAGTACAGTGCAAGTACGTGTAATATTAATGACGCTAATCTATGAATCACATGATATATGAGTTTGTTCAAGTTTGAGGTGAATATAGGGTGAAATGGGGTTTTATAGTGGTCGCCACATGGTGAACTTCGCAGAATTCGATTTCTTGGATAATTGTACAATAGTTAAGCTTATAAAGTTCAATATTTTGTCCGTCAAATTCTGCTTACCGAGTGTTTAATCTTGTTTTTATAGGCCAAGGGGAAATCGGGTAAAATGGACCACTTATTAACGTTTGACTAAAACTAGCTCCATTTAACTCCCCAGCTCTTTTTACAAGGATAAAGTTCACGTTGGCTCAATCTAAGCGCACCAAGATCAATTTCTGGATGATAATTATATTTTTCTTCCAAAATTAGGGGTAAATCCGGCAAAACGAACCACTTCCCGAGGTCAACCCTAAACGAGACCATCACCAATCGATAGGCTATTTTGCAGGACTCCTACCGTGCGCCGTCTAATTAAGTGGGATTTTGAGTCGATTTTTCCCCACGCAAACGCTGCTTACTACCAAATGTATGTGTGTGAAGTATTCGTATTCTGATATCTTTGGAAACTTTCAGCAATTACCTGCAAAAAAGAAAGAAAGGAAAAGAATAAGTACAACAATTTAAAGCACAAAAGAGATATCAATAAAAGAAAACAAAATTGGAGTGCCCTAGTTGTGGGACAGCTTAAAATTGGGAAAAAGAATGTGCCAAGCAAACGGTAGGTGCGCACTCTTTTTCTCGCGTGTTCTTCGATGGATGCAACCAGTTGCCATGCAAACGCTCTGAGCACCTTCCAATCCTGTTTCCAAATGTTTGGCTACTCCGTTTTTGGGAGCATTAGAAAGAGTGAAGAAGACGAACATAGGAGATATCGAAGTGAGCTTTGAGTACTTCTTCCATACTGTGCACGTATCAACAGATGACAAAATTGCCAATCAATTCAAACAACACATTTGACTGACGGATGGTGAGATGAACTAACAATATCGAGGCTCGAGACAGCACGCGTTGTGAGCATGCTGCATCTGAAACTCCGACTACCAGAGTGGGAAACTTTTCTGATCGAAAACAGTTCACGGCGCTATCCGATGTTAGGGTGACACCTAAAATCCTCCATGAGCGACCTACATTTCCACGAAATACTACCATAACTATCACTCTTGTACCCGTTTTCGATTGAAACGGATTGAATATCTTCGCGAAAACTCAAGCCATTAGGACATTACTTTCGTGAGGTACAAAGCGGTTGACAATTTTCGGTAGAGAATGTGATACGTGCATTCCAACTTTCATGCCAAAATACTAATGAAACGTTGCAATTTGAGAAAATAGAGCCGTGCGTTACTAGGTTTTCAATACAGAATCAAGGTTCATTTTAAAAGGTTTACACATGTCACCCTAAGCTAAGCAACGGTAACCAAGTGAACGGCACTGGCCAAGGCAAAAGAAGGCCTTGAACCGTGATCGTTACTATGAGAAATATTGTTCAGTGCTCACCACGAAAAACTGGAGGTCGAGCTAACCGCAGGAATCGTTTTGAAATTATGCGATAGGCAAACGGGAGCACAACGTTCGTAGAAGGATTGATTTAAAATTATTGTATCCAAGCTCATCTCAACTATGGCCGACTGTTAAAATAATCACGTAGGAAATGCATGTTTGTTTCCCCTTTTTCACTGTGGGGATGATTCAGGTGTCCAAAAATCGAGCATTGTCTTTCTGCGATTCGTAATTCGTGTTTTTCCATCGGTAGAAGACTTTTCGACGGAGAAAAGTACCGAAAATCAGTCCTCTTAAGGGAAAGCCTAACGTCCAAAACATTTTTTCTGGCACGTTTTGATTTGAGACATTGGGACGGTACTAATGGATATTTTTAGTCGCTATTGAAAATTTAGTCGATTACTAAATTTATGTATGGGCCCAAATTAGAGGTATTTAGGTCGACATTACATCCATTTCCTCTATACTAAAACCCAAGAAAGTCAGTTTTTATAACCCCAACAAAAAATTACATAAGGGAAATGGATGTAATGTCGGCCTAAATGCCTCTAATTTGGGCCCATACATAAATTCAGCCATCGAATAAATTTTCAATAACGACCAATAATATCCATTAGTACCGTTCATCTAGATAAAATGGATAAATAGCAATTTTTTAGCGATGGGCCCAATCTTAGATCCATAGGCCAACATTAGAGCCATTTCCCCTATAATATATTTTTTCAATCCCATCTCTCGTTGGACTCAACAAAAACGAAAGGTTGATTTTTGCGGGTTTTGGAGTTCAACTTTGTATCATGATAACATGGTAAAAATGTTATTAAAATGATTTTTAGTATTTCGATACCCTTACAATATTTTTAGAAAAATCAAAATGTAATTATTTTTTCGGGGCGGTAAGCTTTACCTTAAGCATATAATTTCCAAAATACAGCTAATAGAGACGGACCGTTGCCGATTTTAAATTCAATCTCACTTTTCCCTAAATTGAATATATATTTTCTTATGTTTGAAGATGTTCCTGAAAGCTTACATTACAAGCTTCCAAATGACGTATAGAGTGATTGTTCGCGGTCATTAAAGTATAAAATATAGACTGACTGTAGAGATTCAATATAATATGTATTGTGGGTTTGAAGCTTTATTACAGAATGTCCTAGCAATGTCAATATCTACCCTTCATCCCTCAGTCTGCCTACTATGATTATGAATTACTACATGTCGGGCACCCTGGCTTGATTCTTCAAAATTGAATCTTCAATGTCAGGCATAACATTTGATAACGGCACAAAAGCATTTGTAAACAAACTTTCTAAGACCCTTTACAAGCGAACCAAAGTACGCCCACGCAAACCAATACCACTTTCGGAAAGGTGATAGTTGCCCCGATGATGTTGTTGGTTTGCATGGACGTACTTTGGTTCGTCCTTAGGGCCTTAGAAAGTTTGTTTACAAATGCTTTTGTGCCGTTATCAAATGTTATGCCTGATGTCTTCAACGATGTACTCCACAAGTTCTCTTTCAGATAATTTCATTTTCTGGACCTGAATCCGTTTTGATTGGCAATATTTGGCAAAATACCAGATGCACTTCTTCAAATGTCTGCGTAGATCGAACGTATTCACAGGTATAGCGAACATCTCCTTCAAGTTTCTTATTATTCCGTCGTAGTGCTCCAACATAAAATCCGGATGTGAATGTAGCCAGGCTAGAGCTTTCCCTTTGAGTTTTTTGATAACCACTAGCTTCATGACTAATTTGGCCACAAATAGCGCTCGTCTTGAATTTTCCAGTACAGCTACAAAATGGTACACACATCTTCGTTTCCCCAGCAAAGAATGGCAGCATCATCAAAATTTCGTCGGGTTTGAAACTTCCACAAACATTTTGTTGGTTGAAGTACAAGTTATCTTGATTCGGTGCATCTGACGATTGGAAATTTCGTGCGGTTCCTGAATTTCTTGTCCCACTTCATTAACTGGATCGCCATCTCCGATGTGATTCAACACCGGTCAGGAAACTGGTTGGACAGCGGCTGCAGCAGCATTCATTGCGTTGGAAACGGCGATACCTGCTTCAGAGAGTTCGCCTTTAGAAATTGGGCAACAATTCAAACCGGAAACTGAATGGACAGTGGCAGCAGCAGCATTCATTGCGTTTGAAACGGCGATACCTGCTCAAGAAAATCTGCCTTCGAGACTTGAATTACAAACGGATCCAGGCTCTTCACCAGTAGCAGCAACAGCAGTACTTCCTCTTGAATGTTCCAGAATTTCGAGAGTTTACAATTCTTCATAGACTTTTTTTGACTTCGAAGCAGCATGGGTGTATCCCACTTCTGAACTGTAGAGATTCAATAAAATTTGTCTTGTATGTGTGAAGCTTTATTACCGAATGTCCTAACAATGTCAATGTCCCAATGTCCACTCTTCATCCCTCAGTCTGCCTATGATTATAAATTACTACACTGACCAAAACAATTTTTAAGTTTGATCTTACCGAAACCATACGATGATGAGCATGTTGTCAAGTGGCTCTCTTGAACTTCAAGGACTCATAAAGATTTTAAAGATTTGTTCAAATTTTCATTAAGTCTGTCGTATGAGTCTCTGAAGTTCTTTTCTGACTGCTTCCGAAAACCCGGAATTAAAAAAAATCCGGTTTAGCGATATTCATTTGAATTAAGCATACAGCTAGATACAATTGAGCCGAAAGTAAACTGGGACATTTCTAAGACAGCAGCACCTTTTCTGGATTTTGAATTGGGTTCTGTTCGAAGTCTTCGCTCTATACTTTTTCAAAACAGGCTTTTATTTAATTGAGGATTCTTTTCAGAATTCTTTTAAAATAAATTTAAAATTCTCTCTGGAAGTCCCTTGAAAATGTTATTATAAGTCCAGAAATTCTCTGTGGAACACTAAAAAAAAAAATTTAAAACTCGTCCTTAGATGATTCTCTTCGAATTTTAACAATTTTTCCAAGAATTCACTGGGAGGATTCATTTTTAAATTGCTTGAAATTATCAGCAGAGTTCCCATGCAACTCACCTCAAATTCTCGACCAACAATTGAAAAGGGCATGAGCAAAACTTGTACTCTCCCTTCATTGCCAACACCATCGGGCAGGGGAAATTCTCCCGCTGAGAATTGTCTTCAAATTTTGCTCAGAATCTTCATGGAGTTCTCCTCTAAATTTTTCTGGAAATTACATGAAATTCTCATTAAAATTCTCTAGAAATTTCATTCGAAATACGCTTGGAATTATCATCGAAATTTCCTCATAGACCATTGCAGACTTATTTTGGAACTGTACCCTCAAAATTCGCTTCTCTTGGTATTTTTCACGAATCCTGGAATTCTCTTCACTCTTGGGAGTTCTAGAAAAAACTCACTTGGAGATTTTCCTAAAGCTCCCTAGAAAATATTCTCTGAAATACCTTGGTGTTATCCCATTGTAAAATCTGCCACGAATTCAGTGATGGAAATCAAGCGAGCATGATCCGGTTTCCAGTTTGTCGTAAACTGTACAGATCGTGATCTGCACAAACTACGACCAACTAGTCCTCTTCCACCTTGAAAATACGTTATTGCATAGGCAACTCACAGATAACAAATACATTGTTAGACAGAGTCTACGTCAGAGAAGTGAGTTACCCTTTTCGCTCCTTATATCCACAAATCGCAACATGTGCTTATTTCACGAGACGAGAGTGAGTGTCTCTCTGTGAGTAGCATTCTTTGGCAGTTTGGGGTTATAGAGCAATAGCGAATTTGTTTATTCCCAGGTTGGAACCAGTTCCAACCCAGTGCAAACCCGAACTTTTTGGCAGTGCGAAAGTCGACCCGTGCCAGGTTATAAAAACAAACGATCAAAGTGACGTTCGCTAGAAAACAAGCAGACCCTAACTTGATACCCAATCCAGGTTGGAACTGGATAATAAACAAATTCGCTATAAGCAAGCATCAGCAGTTAGGGGCTGACCTAGGCCCAGGCGAGTAAGAGAGGTGCCACAGTCGGAAAAAGTGTTAGTTTGTTTACTTAAATGAACCATGCCCATTTTGTTATGGCAAGTTTGCTATAAGAAATGCTCCTCGTGTTTATTAGCGAAATTCACATCAAAGATTGACTAATTGCGTAGGAAATCAGTTTGGCACGGCATTTGTGACCAGCATACACCTTCCGGTCGTATGAAACAGGTCAAAAACTGTCCAAATAAGCAGATAAAAATTTTTGTTTTGAATTTCTGTATAGCAAAATAGTGAACTTTTCGTGAACATTAACGGCAAAGAACGCACCAACACTGGGAGACCGTGAGTTCCTGCCCACCTGTCATCTCCCATCTCGGACCTAGGCGGGAAATATGACAGGCGAGTAAGAGCTCACGGTCTCCCAGTGTTGGTGAGTTCTTTGCCGTTAATGTTCACGGAAAGTTCACTATTTTGCCATACAGAAAATCAAAACAAAAATTTTTTTGGGCGTATTAGAACAGTTTTGGACCTGTTTCATACGAACGGAAGGTGTATGCTGGTCACAAATACCGTGCCACACTGATTTCCTATGCAATTAATCAATCTTTGATGTGAATTTCGCTAATAAACACGAGGAGCATTTCTTATAGCAAAACTTGCCATAACAAAATAGACATAGTTCATTTTAGTAAGCAAACTAATACTTCGACAGTGAGCATGCATAAGGGCGAATACGCGATGATCGATTCTCTTCATCGATTTTCTCTTTGCATTGCTACAGCTAAGTGAAACAATTTTCTAGAATTTGTTCAATGCAGAGTAGTAACAGGTTGTATTGGCTATCAAAAGCAACATCAAACGCACCGAGAAACGTTAAATCTAGCGAATTATTAATAAAATAGAAAATCGACGAAGAGAATCGATCATCGCGTATAGGCCCTTATGCATGCTCACTGTCGACTTCTTCCTACTGTGTCACCTTTCTATTTCCCGCTTAGGGGGTAGGGGCTGACCATCGGTAGGGGAGAACAGCCTATAATGCACCCCTGGGGTAAAATGGCCCCAGTGCGGTTCTTCGTTGCATTGCCATTACTAATTCTGGAAATATCATGAACCAGAATGTTAGTTCAAGCACTGAACTAGCAATGCTTATAGTTCAATTCACGAATTGACAATCGGAAAGCTATGAAAAACAGCGCAGGGTCATTTTACCCCAGGGGTGCGTTTTTCACTCACTCCGTCAACGCGAATACATGCGTCTTTCCTAATTCACAGATTGAAAAAAGCAACAAAAATGGCAATGATCATGATCTAATCACGGTTGGTCATCAGTTGTACATAATCCGAACAACTTCTTGTACTCAGCTGAACGCATTGAGATCTATAGTGTGTAGCGTGCACTCACCACAAGCCTCGCGTAGTATAAGTAATGTATCGTGAGTGCACACAGCAATGATGTTGTTATCGTCTTGCTCTCCTGAGATCTTGGTACCGTTCCGATTCAAATTTCGGACGATTCAAATTTCGGACACTTTCATTTTTTATTAAATATTACATCCAGTTAGAAACAAAGTAATAATGTTAGATGATCGTGGAGGGCACTAGTCAAAAAAATTTAAAATTTACAAGACATGTGGATCATATTCGACCGAGATAATCAACTTTTAAAAGTGTCCGAAATTCGAGTTTAAGTGTCCGAAATTTGAATCGGCACGGTAACTCACTGTTGTTAAGAGTCAGATTGCATCGCCAATTAATCTTATAGCATGTGTGTGCGTATTCATTGATCGCTAGAAGCGATTTTTGACATCATATGGAATGTGTACGCTGGAAATAATTTGAAATTTAAATGAGTTATTTAGAACTATTGACTACTGAGAGTTCTGCTCTGCTTTTAATCAAATTTAAGCTACTTAAAATTAACGATATTTTACATAGCGTGCTCGCCTAGATTCTAAACACCTAAACCCCATCTCTAAATTTGGGAAAAAAATGCTTAAAAAATTATATTGCATTATAATAACCCGGAGTGGTTCAATAGAATATGGTACTCCACAAAAATAACCCGATATTCTTGAAATACTTGACGTTTTGAATAAAACATTACCATTTCCAGAGTTTGTGCTGTTAGTTTTCTTGGAGGTCTTGAGCTTAATGCTTGATTCGTCTTTCGCTTCGTATTTCTACGAATTGACTCTACAAATAGATAAAAACAACGCTTCCCGCCTAATTAGCGGCGCCGGTAGTGTAGTGGTAAGCGTGATTACCTCTCACTCCAGCGGGCCTGGGTTCCATCCCAGTCGGCTCCGCCGGGATGTTCAGAGGCATGACATTTCTGATCACGCCTTCCTTCAGAAGGGAAGTAAAGCCGTTGGTCCCCGGTTCATGAGTCGATAGGTAAGGTTCAGGTGTGGAAGCTGCCTCCCTGGCGTCGATAGCATTGGTGCTCAGCACGGAAAACAAATCAAGGAAAAAAAAATACACTTTTGGTTAGCATCAACACTGATCTGGCAACATTAGTGTGCATCTTTCCAATGTTGTAAAGATCCACATCAGCCCTGGGACCTGGTAGCCTAATTGACCTACTTCAAGGATGATAGTGGATCAAGGGGCATAGTGGATCAAGAAATATACCTAACTTTTGCAAAACTTCCGCTTCCACATTGTTCCACATGTTTACTTTTCACTCCTTTGTTCTCGACCTTTCTGCTAATTATGTTTACAAAACAAAGTCAGCTGGTGTATGTAAATATCAAGGAAACACTGATTTCGGCTGGCCCCAAATTTTGTCGAGAAAGTCTAAACTTTTAAAGGAAACGCAATACCATAATGCCTAGAGGCAGCTGGATGTCTACACCGTGTCCAGGAATGCAATATTCGTATTCAACACATTTCATTTGGTGTGCCTCACTACGAATAGCATCCACTCCTGCTGAGTCGAGTATGTTGGTGCAAGCAGAAAGTAGGTTTCTAGCAACCGTTGAAACGTAATCTTTCGTGTCACCGGTTGCTTGGAATTCGACTTGCAATATCGCATTACCGTAGTTTCAACTGGATACTAAAAAAATCGAAGAGCTGCAAACAACAAATAACATGTTACGTATTGATGCGGTACATAGCAAACCTGTTCTAAGCCATTTTAAATAAAACATATATTTTTACCCGAAAGATCGCCACTTTAAGTTTGACCCATAATCTACTAAGATGGCGGTGAATGGAGGTATGAGAAACTGTGGAATTCTAAATAAAATCTTTGATAACCAACGGAAATTCGAATTTGCAAGTATTTTCCGAAAGTCTCAGACTTCTTCTCTGCTCGATTAATCTTTCAAAGGAATGTAGGAGAATTTACGTATTCTCGTCAATCTAAGCAGCGCACAGTGGGACCATTCTAAAAAAAAAAAAAGACGGTCAATACCTTTTTCTCCCCTTTATCGTCGTTTTAAAGACTTGGTGTCTTGGAAGAAGTTTCTCGTAATAATGGTCCGAGTCTTTTGAAATAATTACCTAAATATTTATTAAGCTGGTACTACACTTGCAGAAACTATTTTTTTTACTGGTTCGAGATAATAGCTTTATGTCTTCAGCAATGTTGTAGAAAAACAAATTTTATGAAACTTTGCTCAAGACACCAAGCTTCTATATCTTTATCTTTACAAGATTTAAGTGAATTCTTGACAGGAGCACCTTAAAATCGTTTTTTTGTCATTTTTTTGTATTATAATCTCAAGTAAACGGGGTGATATGTTCTACAAAGTTTTCAATATTCTCAAAATACACAATTTGGCTCAAGACAACGGTAGTCTCTATAGCTTTGTTTGGATTATAAACCGGTTTAAAGGCAAAAAATTACATTTTTTTAAATTTAAATTTCTTTTGAGTTTGCAGGTTTTAGCAGCCAAATTTGCCATGGTTTGATCAGTCATGATGTGCCTAAAATCTCAATCGGGTCTGGTCAGGCAATTACGTAATCGCGAACAAACACCATTCTCGTTTTACTTGATGCACCTGGTTTTTGCAACCAAACATTGCACAAATCGTTCCGCTTATAATCTCTCATTTTAACTAATTTGAAAACACACGACACGCGTACTACGCGAATTCCTCGCTCGATAGAACTGTCAGTTTCAATAACTATAAACAAATACAACCGCATCGGCTTTAAGCAGGTCATACATTTGCGTTGGTGTTGAGCAAAGTAATATTGTGTGTCGCAGGATAATGTTTATGACCGTTTGACTGTACCCATTGATTTAGCACACGGAGCTCTTTATCCAGGATTTGCTCCTCAAGCCACTGCCATAGAATACTATCTCAAGTGCATCCCACACGACAGTTTTTATTAACAATAATCGTATTGTCAAAACATTTTATATTGACGTCAATACATCGAGATTGACAATTTTTCTGTATTCACATCATCAATATGAGCGTCATCGTCATAGGCAGTATTGACAATATTTTTGCCCGTGTGGTGTGTGCTTCAGTCACACACCTGTGTACAATCCTTATGTGTGGAGTTGCAGCGCGCTACGACCGTCATCACATGAGAATTTAACATAAGCGTGACAATATGCAGAAAGAAACATATCGATCAACATTTTGAATAAACATCAATTTAAAAACATCTTGAAAAGATTATTGACAAAACCTTAGTGCCCGACCACACCCGATTGAGATTTTTGACTCGTTTATACTTCACATCATGACTGATCAAACCATGTGTATAATATGTTGCCTTTAAACCACTGTAAAATCTCAAACAAAGCTATACATACTACCGTTGTCTTCAGCAAAGTTGTGCAATTTGATGATATTTAAATCTATGCAGAACATGTCAAATCGTTTAGTTGAGATTATAAGACCGAAAAAGCCAAATCAGTGATTTTAAGGTACTCCTGTCAAGAGTTCACTTAAATATTGTGAAGATAATGATATAGAAGTTTGGTGTCTTGAGCAAAGTTTCATAAAATTTGTTTTTCTACAACATTGCTGAAAACATAAAGCTATTATCTCGAACCAGTAAAAGAAAATAGTTTTTGTAAGTGTAATACCAGCTTAATAAAAATTTGGGTAATTATTTCAAAAGACGTGGACCACTATTACGAGAAACTTCTTCCAAGACACCAAGTCTTTAAAACGACGATAAAGGGGAGAAAAAGGTATTAACCGTCTTTTTTCAGAATGGTCCCACTGTGCAGCGTCCGCACTTCTATTAACATTTTATGACGTGTTTGTTTGTTTACATTTATCCACATATTGCTTCTCTATCCATTCCAATCGACAGAATTGTTCAAGACTGTTTGAAAGCATTTTTGCAACGCTCCAAACTTCTCAGTGTGACTATTGTCGGCAGCCCCTTTTTCTTCGGCAACCTTTCCATTTGAACTGCGTGTTAACCAGCTGTTCTATTATCGGCAACTCGATATCAGTCGCATTTTGCAGTGCGTATATTTCATTTAAAGAAAAATCTGTCATAACTGGTTTGCTCAGTCGTAAAAATGTAATCAGATTGAAATTGAAAGACTAAGTAGTTTGAGTGTTTTGATGGGAAAATACAATGAAATCAATGTTTAAATTTTGGTTGCCCAAAAAAAAAGTCAATGACCGAAGCAGACATTGACTCTATCTGCTTTTCAGGGTGGCAAGTGAATTTTCATTTTAAAATTCCAGGGGTTTTTCTCGGTTTTCCCGGTTCAAAACTCAAAATACCCGGTTTTTTATATTTAGTAAAATTAATGATTGCAATATTTTCGAGGTACTTAGAATCAATTTGAATCAACCCGGGGGCAACTTGACAACTCCAGTATATTTCCAGTGTACCTCGACAATTTGGTGCTGGTGGTTTTGTCAAACTCACAAGTTTCAGAAGGGTTAACTGAATAGGGCGAATGCGGAAATGATCTAAAATAAATAAAACTTAAGCTTGAAATTCATCTCATTGTCGCGCACCAACCAAACCGGAACGCGCGTCGCACGTCAAAATTAACATAAGTGACATAGAAAGTTCAGTGATGCCAGTGAGAAATGTCTTTTTGGTTTTTCAGTTGTATGCATAATTCATAATCAGTTTTTGTAAAACGAAAATATGTGATTGTCATCGAATTAATGGAAACAAATGAGAATTGAGCGACGATACTATCGGTGATTTCGACGCTATTAGGTACTAGCTTAAAAAAGTACAGTGGTGAACTTTGTGCGTCTTTCGAAGGCCTTAAATGCATTAAGCTAAATATGTAATATATCATGCAATTTGACTAATTTTCAATTTCAATTCAGTATTACTTTACTTACCCCATAAGAGAAATACGGGAAAGTAAACATTTTTCATTTTACAGGTCCAGGACAAGCCTTCTATGCTCAAAGCAACAATATGAAGGATAATTAAATTCAAGAGCAAAAAATAACTGAAGAAAGCAAAGTATTTGTATTGCCATTCGATGATACAAGAAGATGAAACTCGGTTCAATTTGTATGGATTTATTTCACGAAAATTATAAATTAGCTCTTTTCATATGGCATTCTTGTCTGTTGTTTGACATCCACACATGGTGAAACAAAAAGTTGGTTTTCCATAGAGAAATACCATTGCGGCGGTGACTCGAGTCCTCTTATGGTTGTAAAGCGCCATAATATCCAAAGTACCAGAGTCATGGTTTTTTTTACGTAGAACTACGTCTTTGTCGACTATAATGGGGTACAAATCGAAAAATATGTGTGGTGTAATAGTGTTGTAGCCTTGTAGCATTGTCATTTATAGATGAAATTAAAATCCAAATACGCCAATCGATAGAATATTACTTAACGAATCTGTCGAATAAATACTTTTCAAATTTTTAATGATAAAACTAACTAAACTAAACTAACTAAAAAATGCGCAAATGATAATTGTATCACTGTTTTCATGAACTAAACGTTTTCCCTAAACCCAGTCATCATAAACGAATACCAATTGGTTGCACGTCATTCTGCTTGATCCTGAAAAGATATAAAACAGCGCTGCTTTCCTGCCACTGCTCATTACCGCTTCGGACAGCGTGGCACTATGTCCTGCAGCAAGCAGGACCAAGAGGGCGGCTAAAGGTGGATCACGGCGTGATCATGACCACCACAATGAGGAATGAGACTTGGAAAATTATGTATGTAAAACCCCCTCCCCCCCTTAACAACAATCTATCTACCCTCCTTAACTACAGCCCGAAAAATACATGACGATCACTTTTTTCCGGGAAATACATTTTAAGCAAACCACAATTAGGGGCTGTTCATTAACTACGTAGACAGTTTTTTTGGGATTCTTGACCCCCTGCGTAGACAATTGTCCATACATTTTTTTAAAATTTGTATGGGCTGTAGTTTATTGCCCCCCCCCCCCCTTTAAACTCTGTCTACGTAGTTTATGAACAGCCCCTTATAAGTAAAAACTTTCAGCCCCTTATAAGTAAAAACTTCCCCTTAAGAGGAGACATACATTCGATGAATTACCAACGACTGACTGTAAAACATATTTGATACCTCTATATATGCAATTAGATTAGCATCCAAAGTCCATCCTTTTTTACATATTCTGCACAAAAGATACGTTCTGCCCGCCCCATTCATAATAATGAGTATAATAGTCAAAAATGCATGACAAACATCAATTTTACGTGGTTCTACGGACACAACCCTTTAATTTTTTTAGGGTCGCATGGCGAACGCTATCGAGCAGAATGTGTCATTATACCGAATTTTAGATAAATTAATAAATTGTTTAAAAAATCTTGAACCTGGTACGGAGCAAGAAAACTTTTTAAAGTACCGTGATCTGTACTAATATAAATCTTAAAAGCAAATTAAATCTAAAAAATAATTTTAATTTCTTCGATTCTCAGGCTTTGACATGTGTTTAGAGTTTAGAATAGCTATTTTTTTAGAGATTTGTGAAAGTCTATCCTAGATTTAACGGATGTTCAATAAAAAAATGAGAATGATTTCAGTGCCGTCCAGCGCTCTTGTGAGAGCAGCACGGCTAAGTTGCGTCGTACGGCCCCTTCTCCAATATTCATTGAGGTTTATTGAAGAATAAACATTATGTTTTTAATAAAAAAATACTGAATTCGTTGAATTTTTTTTACTAGCTATATGACTGAAAAATTCTCATTTTTTATTGAACACCCGTTAGAAGAAAAAAACAGGATTGATTTTTTTTCCAACAATATGAAACTGAGAAAAATAGTCAAGATGTGGGATTTTGAAAAATTTCTAGACCCCTGATTTAGAAATTTTTTAAGAATCCAAATTTGGAAAAAATACAGTCCCTGGAAAATTGTGTGGTCTTGGAAAAATGTTCCGGGTTCTAATAAGAAATTTTGTTTAATAGAAGTTTGAAAATTAGCTCTGACAAGAATTCTAAACTAATTCCAGGATTGTGTCCTGACGAACTCTTAGAAGAATTACAAGGCAAATGTCGGGAGATCTTCAAGGAGAATGCCTGGGTGATTCTAAAGAGAATTGTATGCGGATTGTGAGAAGAATAACAGGTGAATTTTAATGAGAATTTAAAAAGAAATATAAAAAAATTTAAAGGATTTTCCGATAATAATTTCAAAGGAATACTGAGGAAGATTCAAAGGAGAACTTTAAGCAAGATCCGAGGAAAATTCCGAAGGTAAATAAAGAATATTTCTGAATAATTTAAATTAAATAGGGGAAATTTTGGCTTCGGCAATACCTTAACCTATTATCGTCAGGGGGGTAAACAAAGTCCTAGAGCACTCAAATTTGGCCAATAGATGCTCTGAAACACAATGTATCCACATGCCAATATTGAGCTCTCAAGGACGTTGTTTACCCCCTGACGATAATAGGTTAAGGTATTGCCGAAGCCAACATTTCCCCTACTTAATAAAGTTTCACGAACATTCAGCACATAATTCCAAGGAATTCTGAGGAGAGTTTTACGAAAGGTCAAATAATTTCACAGGTTGAAGATAATTAAAAGCTGAAAGTAAACATGTTTGAGCTTTAATTTTTGTTGGGATATGTTGAGGTGTATTGATTTTTCCCGGTTCTCCTGTCAAATTCCTGGCTTTTCTCGGTTTTCCCGGCTTCTTTTAAAATTCCCGGTTATTTCCCGATTTTCACGGTTTTCCCGGTTTTTTGGCCACCCTGGCTTTTGTAAACAATGCTTTTGATCGTCGATGTGGCGTAACTGGCTAGCACTACCATCAGATTCCCCATAAATTTTCCCCACCTGATAGTGGTGTTAGTATGCGTGGGTAAGCTACCAGTTACGCCGAACCGACAATCAAATGCAACTACAAACTTAACACTCACAAAAAGTCAGCTCAATTGGTTGAAAGACTGTAGACGGCATCACCCACCGCGCGAATCGGGGATTCCTGTATTATTGTCTTACAACAACTTACAGCAAAAGCAAAAAAGCGAGTAAGGGAACAAACCTAAAATATCAAAGAAGGCATGCTGGTAAAGTTGCGATTTCTGCATCAAACTATTTTTTTTTTCGAGCTTATTTTCATTTCTGGACCACTGTGTAATGCGTTGAAATTTGGATTTCGTCGGTTCTGCATGCTTCAGCTCAACCAAGCGGCCATTCAGCACTTGCAATAAAGTTGTTAGTTGAGACCTGCGCCTAGGCCCCTGGCAAAGTGAAAGCTGGTGACCGAGCGGACACAAGATTTTATTATTCGTTGTTATTCCTTTTACTGGTCAGGTTGGTCACCAGCTTTCACTCTGCCAGGGGCCTAGAATGTCAAGCAAATTTCCAACCCGAAAAGATCCCTTGCCGTGTATTTACAGGCTAAGTTTACGGAGACCCAACTAACGCTACTAACTCCACTTAAATGACCCGGTATCTCAACCCCAGGTCGTAATCGTCGTACCTAACTGTCAATCATTCTTCAGCAATGCCATCCATTCATTCCAATGTTACTCTCCAACAAATCCTACACCCAATCCAATTGCCAATGTCGAACGCAAATCACGACCGAACGTGCAAACGAAAGTCGGTGTTCCTTCTTGTGACCGTTAATTGTCTGGTCGTGTTAGCTCTAATACTTCGGCTGGCTGTGCCACATCGCAGTGCCTTCCAGTTGCTGGCCTGCCATAGTTATCGTTTTCTCTTTTTTATGATCTCTACGAAAAAAAAAAAAACAACTGACATGCTTTCATGGGCCGAATTAAGGCCAATTTAAGAGGTGGCTCCACGTTGGATTTTGTTTCGCTGATGTGTTCTTGCGAATTGTTCAACCAGCCACAGGTGGTCGAATTTAGCTCGTAATTATTGGAAAATCAACGTCGTTTGGGAAAGTCCGTGGAAAATGCGTTTGATATTGATTGCACCTGTAACTTCAAACCGGTTTGTTGAATCTTCAAAGTGTGAAAAGACTGAATTATTTTCGATTAATCGTTGGAAATTCAATGCACTTGCTCAAAAACATAAGCCACCGATAGACATATGAAAAGAGCGGCTTGTAGGCATACTTTTCGAATTTATTTTCTAAATATCTCGAAAATGGCTGTCGACTCAATGAAGAAAACCAAATTCCCTGATGTTCCCCAGTTTTCCAGTAATTTAAAAAAAAATCCAGATACAGTGTATCCATGGTTTTGTCAACACAACCTCATCAACTATTACTTTCCTCAGATATGTACTACCCAACAGACAATTCTAGTTTCAGACCAGCCTATACAGGCACAAATTAGCTGCATAAGGTAATTGTTGACTGTATAAGATAGTCTGCAGCCAAAATTGTTAGTTGGGTAGTGCTTTCTGGACATTTTTTAATGAAATAAGGGAACTGGCCTATGGATCTAAGAATGGGCCCATCGTTAAAAATATGCTATTTATCAATTTTATCTAGATGAACGCATCATTGGGACGGTACTAATAATATTTTTGGTCGCTATTGAAAATTTACTCGATGGCTGAATTTATGTATGGACCCCAATTAGGGTCATTTAGGCCGAAATTACATCCATTTCCGCTACCACATGGACCTCTAACCCATAAAGAGGGGTCCAGGACAAGCTCAAATTGAATAAAGCGTTCGATGCATTTTATAGAATGCAAAAAAGACAGACATCGCGTGTTGCCAAAAAATTCACAAATTTTAATCATGCTAAGCGCCAGGTAATAAGTTCAATTCATGATCAATAGCGATGTGTAAAGGAAACTGCAACCATCTCGATATCAACCTACAAACAAGGCTTGCTTAATCGCTTAAAGTTTTCAGCAAGTTTGCTGGATTTACTCGATGATAGGAGAAGAGGTCCATATTCACCAAAACTCACTATGACTGGCGAACTTTTCCCTTGTCGAACTTCGTGAAATATCGTGAACTTTTTCAACCCTGCATAGAAGTTCTTTTCTGACTGTTTCCCAGTTCTCCCACATCTTACATATAAAACACTTGTCTTTAATTCCTTTTTATTGTTTTCCCTTGAGCAAGATTTGAGACCCAGCTTCGCAAGAAAATTATTCCGGATAATAGCCATAAAAACAACGCTTTGTCCTCCAAAATTCAGTAAGTTAATTTCATCTTAATTGCAATAATAAAACTTCACTGAGGAGCTTATTTTTCGAGCTAACGAGATTTACAATGAAGACCTCCTTCTTCTTCTTCGCATTTCAAATCACATATAAGCTTATTGCGTGCTCTTAACTTAGTGTTCTAGATGCACTACCACAGTTATTAATTGAGAGCTTTCGATAAATGCATTAGTATAATTGTGTGGCAAGTACAATCATACTCTATGCCCAAGGAAGTCGAGAAATCTTCAAACCCGAAAAATCCCTAGACCGGACCGGGAATCTAACCCAGCCACCCCCAGCATGGTCTTGCTTTGTAGCTGCGCCTTTACTGACTGAGCAAAGGGAGGCCCTTAAGACCTAGAATACTCAATAAAGCCACTCTATGATGTCGAGGCAATGCTTGTCTACGTTTCTTTGAATCATTATTCAATAATGTGCTACTCCAAGCAATCAAAGAAAAAATCCACCCAAGCAAGACCATTATCTTAAATTTTCATTTACTAGATTCTCTGAGCTAATCAGGCTGTTAAGAACACAATAAGGAACAAGCGTTCTGAAAAAAAATCATCCTCTTCTCTTAACTCTTCACCATTCTTGATTTTACTCAAAAGCGCTCCAACGCGCCCAAAGGATCTACGTCGTCAGACGCAATTAGGTGTAACATCTATTAACTAACAACGTCTAGCAACAGTTCAACTCAGGAATGTTTCAACACCCAGTGGGAGCTGAATTTATGTCAGGCGCAAAACCATCAACATACCCTTTTATTTGAGTAATTCTTGCTCAACTTGCAAAACATGCAACTCAAGCATTGTGCAACCACCAATTCGCAACTCTATTTAAAATTTGAAATGAACAACCATCCTCAAACTACCGAGTAATTACGTTGTTTGAAACTAGCAAAGTTAGTCATACTTCTGTGATTAGGAAATATTTCCCTGAATTTGAATGAAATTCCCTGAGATTCCCTTCAAATTGACATTGCCTCTTTCCGAGGTAACTTCTACAAGCAGACGAAAGGAGCCCCAATGGGAAACCCCTTATCCCCCTTCCTGTGTGAAGTTTTCATGGCCAACTTGGAGACAATTCTGAAGGAGAAATGACTATTACCAAACCGTTGGTGGAGGTTTGTTGACGATATCTTCAGCGTAGTTAAAAGTTCCACAAATTTTAGATGAGATAAACAGAATTCACAAGGATATCAAATTCACTCAGGAGGTAGAAAAAGACGGGAAACTCGCATTTCTCGATATTCTAGTCATCAGGGAATCGTAATCATCATCTTCGCTTGCATACGAAATTTACAGGAAACCAACAAGCACCAAAAGAGTTATCCCCTATATATACTTCCAACCATTCCACTATGGGCAAAAATGGGTCCAAAATTACCCAAAATTCAATATCTCAACAGCACGCTGAATTTCGGCCATGAAAAACGACGTTTCCGAAGGGAAATCGTCCGGAGAATCGATTGTACGTGGTCCCATAGACCGGAGAGCCTTGTAGGTATGTGTTTTGGACCATTTTACCCCATTTTCCCCTACTTTTTGGAGGAAATGTTTTTTCACAGCTCTATTTTTCGTAAAACATAAGCACTTTATGCATGGTTTTAGAATACTATGTCTTTAAATAACAGCTCATAAGATATTAGGGGAATACGGGGTACACTTTATAGGGGAGTAAGGGGTAAAAGTGAAAATACAATCAATGTTTTTTAATACAAAATTCATTTTTTTAATATTATAATATTTTTTTTTCTGAAATTTTTTTTAATTAACTTTCTTTTGGTATTTTGAGTTCCATCACCGGCCAAACAGTTCAAAAGTAGTAAATTTTTAGAAAAATCAAAAAAAAAATTTTAGCGCCCTAATATATAAATAGTCACCCTAATGACAAAATAAAAAAATACGGGTCTAATATGTTGCGATAAGGAACAAAACTACCAATTTTTACAAAATTCTGTGAACCACTATATCGTTTTGCTGTATACAGACAACAAAAGTGAAAACTCTTTTAAAACAGATAGCAGTAAATTAAAACTTATTTAACCTCAATTAACTTAAAATTTCGAAAAAAAAATATCTTATTATTGCAGGCAAACAACCGCATCGTTCAACATTTTTATGAATTAAAGTAAATTTAGCGAGGATTCACTTTTACCCCTTACTCCCCTATAAAGTGTACCCTGTATTCCCCTAATATCTCATGAACCGTTGTTTAAAGACATAGTATTCTAAAACCATGCATAAAGTGCTTATGTTTTACGAAAAATAGAGCTGTGAAAAAACATTTCCTCCCAAAAGTAGGGGAAAATGGGGTAAAATGTTCCAAAACACATACCTACAAAGCTCTCCGGTCTATGAGACCACGTGCAATCATTTTCTCAGACGATTTTCCTTCGGAAAAGTTGTTTTTCATGGCCGGAATTCAGCGTGCTGTTGAGATATTGAATTTTGGGTAATTTTGGACCCATTTTTGCCCATAGTGGCATTCGTTTCAGGAGAAAATGGCCGCCTTCCACCACATGATTCATCGGATGCAGACTCTTCCACTCAGCGATACAGGAAAGGTGAAGGAATTACAGTACATCTTCGGAACAGCGAGACTCAACGGATACTATCTTTGGACGGGCACAGGTGAGTGTCAGTCCAAACGTTTACCACCAACCGAAAGGTGCTTCCTGTGTCCTCTGTTGCTTTCAGCCATACTTGACGTCATCACTGCTGTACTACTCTTATCATGACGGAGAAGAAAATGCGGTTAAAGGAGCTGAAAAGGAAAAATGTCATGGATTCCATTCAACGCATTAACGACTTCTTGCAGAATTTCAACGCGGAACGAGACACGAATGAAGTAGCGATACGTCTGGCTAGACTGGATACGTTGATGGAAGCGTTCGAATCGATTCAGGGCGAGTATGAAGCATTTGACGACACTTCCGAATTTGTGGCGGCTAATGCGAAGGTAAGGGCGAAAGTGGAAGAGCAGTTCTTTATGGTAAAAGGTGGTCTCGTCATGAAGATTCCCCTCCTTCCTCCAAACCCAGTGGATGGTCAGATCCAGCAAGGGACCCCAGCCATTGCTCATGTTACCGGCGTGAAGCTTCCTACCATTGAATTACCACTGTTCGATGGCGACCTTAATGAGTGGTTGACATACCATGACTCATTTTCCTCGTTAATTCACTCGTCACCAGAGATACCCTGCATCCAAAAATTCCAGTATTTGCACTCGGCCTTGCGAGGTGACGCCCTGAAGTTGATTGAGTCCTTAACAATTACGACGAACAATTATGCGGTTGCTTGGAACCCTTCTAAACCGCTATTCTAACATCTATTTGCTGAAAAATGGTCCACACGAAGGTGTCGGGAAAGTCTGCTATAGGTCTTCGGGTTGTTGTAGAAGATTTCCAGCGCCATGTAAAAAATATTGAATCAGCTGGGAGAGAACCTACAGCACATTGGGGTAGTCTTCTTGTTTAACTGTTGTGCTCACGAGTCGACGATCACACACTGAAGGAATGGGAAGAATTTGTTACACTTGGTCAACACGAAACGGATTTGCAGCAATTGCTTTAGGAGCAACCACTTCGCACGAAATTGTGCCTCCAATTTTGCCTGCAGACACTGCCAAAAAAGGCATCACTCGCTGTTACATCCTGGTGTCGATGCGTCAGGAACAACTAGCAGCAATCCCAGCTCCAGTGGTCAACCTGTTCGAACAATTCCCAATCCTCCAAAGTCCAAGGAACCATCTGCTACAACTTCTGTTTTTTTTTTTTTTTTTTTTTTTTATATCTTTATTAAGGAGACTTTCAGCCGTTGGCTGGCTCGTCTCCGTACAACTTCTGGTTATTCGAACACACTTTCTTCCAATTCGGTGATAGAACCCCATGGCGTGAACGTTTTCCTATCGACCGTCGTCGTCAAGGTACTAGATGGTTTTGGAAACGAACATTTGGCCCGTGGATCACAAAGCAGTTTAATGAGCGACCGGCTTTGTCAAAAGCTTCGATTGTTTCGGCATCGTATTGATCAGCCCTTTCTCGGCATTGGCGAATCTCCAATTCGAGCAGTTTGTTCGGTTACTACCGAAGTTAGATCAAGAGTCGGCGATTTCTCCATTATTCTCAATTGCTTGGTGCTTAGAAAGTTAACTGTCGACCTCCCGGTTGTGACCATTACTACAGCAAACTGGAATATACCTAGCGACATCACTCGTGCTGACCCTGAGTTCAATGTTGCACAGAAGGTGGACCTGGTCATTGGTGCGGAACATTTTTACGCAATTCTACAAGGTGGCCGGCTGCAAATTAACCCACAAAGACCAACCTTTGTTGAGAGTAGGTTTGGTTGGTTTGTTTCAGGAAAGTCTTCCGACCACCCAATGCACCAAGCTCTGGTATGTTGTACATCTACTCTAGAAAGCCTTAACCAGAACATCGAGAAGTTTGGGAAATTAGAAGAATTGGACAATGTCACGCTTTCACCCAGCGATCACCTCTGCGAGAAATTCTACAAGGAGACGGTCACAAGAGATTCCACTGGGCGCTACACGGTGAAATATCCCAAGGAAGAAGGTTTCCAAGCACTGATAGGCGAGTCTTTTACCAACGCAAAATCAAGGCTAGAAAGTTTAAAGCGGAAACTGGACAAAAACCCCATTTTGAAGGAAAGGTACCATGCATTTATGGCAGAATTTATCGAATTTGGACATATGCGAGAGGTACCTGCGGATCAACCTGATCCTGTTACCGTTTGTCATCTTCCCCACCATGCGGTGCTGAAAGAGTCAAGCACAACCACCAAGGTGCGGTGCATGTTTGACGGTTCTGCCAAAACAAGCACTGGATTTTCCCTCAACGATTCTTTGCTAGTCGGACCTGTCATCCAAGATGAGCTGTTGGACATCCTTATCCGCTTCCGCAAAAATTTGATTGTCCTGTTAGCCGACATAGAAAAACAAAATGTATCGGCAAGTTGGAATCCATCCCGACGATCGTACTCTCCTGCGTGTGTTGTGGCGATTCAACCAGAATGACTCTATATCACTGCGATTTATTCGTCATGCAAGAAAGGGAATGAAAGAAGCTACCATCACCCTTGTTCCTAGTGAACGTGAAAATGCAAGGGATTTTTTGGTTAAGATTGTCCAAACTGACTGCTTTAAATCCGAGCTGAGTCTGCTTTCGCATCCACTGGAATCGATTATTGTGGTCCTGTGTTTGTTAAGTCCGCCAACCGCAAGACTGCTCCTACAAAAGCTTATATTGCCATATTTGTCTGCTTCAGTACAAAGACTGTACATATTGAGTTGGTGGGAGATTTATCCACACCTTCGTTTCTGTCTGCTCTTCAACGCTTCGTGGCAGACGAGGTAAGCCCACCGATATTTATTCGGACAATGCCACGAATTTTGTCGGCGCAAAAAATGATCTGCATGCCCTTTACCAAATGCTCTTCAATACAAACGAAACTACTCGAATTGCTACCACCCTTGCAACTGAAGGAATACGATGGCACATGATCCCACCCCGTGCCCCAAACTTTGGTGGTCTATGGGAGGCCTCTGTGAAGGACGCGAAGAAACATCTAGTTCGTCAGTTAGGCAACACATCTCTACTGTACGAGGACCTAGTGACGATACTGTCGTAGATTGAAGGAGCCATGAACTCAAGACCATTGGCACCGTTCTCAGAGGACCAGAATGACTTCGAAGCCATCACTCCAAACTGGCACTGGCAGACAGAGTACTTGAAGGAGCTGCAACTGCAGTTTACTATACTAGCGTCAAGGTAATCTCAAGGTCGGCCAAGTGATGATTCTGCAAGACAACCTCCTGCCACCCGTGCGCTGGCCACTAGTGCGAATCTTGGAGTTGCACCCTGGACTAGACGGCGTAACACGTGTGGTATCTGTGCGCACATCAACCGGTGCGATGTTGACGCGAGTCGTGATGAAGCTGTGTCCGTTACCTATGACGGATGAGGAGGATCGAGATATGCAGGGGAATTCAACCCACAATCCCGATGATATCACAAAGGAGTCCTCGAAGAGGCTGTGAGTTGAATAACATGAGGAAGAGAAAAGAAATATCGAATTTGATTAATTTAGCTTAGATACTAGTGAAATGTTCCATTTCAGGTGGCCGGCTATGATAAGTTTTAGATTAGATTAGAATTAATTTGAATTTTTGAAATAGAATCCAACTACAATCAAGAAAATCGCAAAGAATAATTTGCCAATGAAACGCACTTCTGTGCAGTATTGTTAATCTTTTTGCGTTGTGATCAACTGTTCGGCAGTTCAATTTTGCATTTAAAAAACCTGAACACCCCTCATTTTGAAGGTGTGTGTGTGTAGAATGTTGCTCCTATTTTGATTTTGGAATTCACTCTTCAGTTGTCAAAATGCCGTCGAAGCAAGAAGAGCAGCGTATCAAAATTTTGCTCGCGCATCGCGAAAATCCGAGCTACTCGCACGCAAAGTTGGCAAAATCGCTAAAAGTTGCCAAATCAACCGTTACAAATGTAATTAAAGTGTTTGGGGAACGTTTGTCGACAGCCAGGAAGTCTGGATCGGGGGGAAATCGAAAACCGGAAGCCGCTGAGACGACAAAGAGAGTTGCCGGTAGTTTCAAGCGAAACCCTAACCTCTCTCTCCGAGATGCCGCAAATAAGCTGGATGTATCGTCTACAACCGTGCATCGAGCCAAAAAACGAGCCGGACTATCGACTTACAAGAAGGTAGTGACTCCAAATCGCGATGATAAACAAAATACGACGGCCAAAGCGCGATCCCGGAGGCTGTACACGACGATGCTGACGAAGTTTGACTGCGTGGTAATGGACGACGAAACCTACGTCAAAGCCGACTACAAGCAGCTTCCGGGACAGGAGTTTTATACGGCAAAAGGAAGGGGAAAGGTAGCAGATGTTTTCAAGCACATGAAACTGTCAAAGTTCGCAAAGAAATATCTGGTTTGGCAAGCCATCTGTACCTGTGGCTTGAAAAGCAGCATTTTCATAGCTTCCGGGACTGTCAACCAAGAAATTTACGTGAAAGAGTGTTTGAATAAACGTCTGCTGCCTTTCCTGAAGAAACACGGTTGTTCCGTACTGTTTTGGCCGGATTTGGCATCTTGCCATTACGGTAAAAAGGCCATGGAGTGGTACGCCGCCAACAACGTGCAGGTGGTTCCCAAGGACAAGAACCCTCCCAACACGCCAGAGCTCCGCCCAATTGAGAAATACTGGGCTATTGTCAAGCGGAACCTAAAGAAGACCAAAAAAAAAACTGCTAAGGGCGAGCAGCAGTTCAACCCTAATAAAAAATAACCATAAACGAACGATAACCCAAATCATTGAACTATTCCACAAATGGTTTGGATGATACCCAGAACACGTCGTTAAGCAAATTAACCATACAATTTTTATTAGGGAAGGCAAACTGGCTTTCTGCGGCGAAGAAGGTGGACAAGGTGGCTGTACAAAATCTGATGGCAGTGGTCAAGCGTAAGGCCCGGCAATTCGGATTTGGAAAAGCGGAAGCCTAACTGAATATTTTTCCTGAATTTTATACTAATTGAACTTGAAAAAGAAATTTAATTTGATTTTTTAAATAAACGATTTCACCGATTTACACGCGTTTTCCCTTGACCAAATTTTGACCGTATCACCCTTTATTTTAGCACTTTTGTTCTTTGAGCCTATAGCGCAGAGGTTTAGCCGGTCACCAGCAGCCATAATAAAAAAGTGTACCTAAACGCGATAGTGAATAAAGTTATTTTTCCTTGATTTCGTGGATTGCAAATAAACCAATTCGTTTGTAAAAATATACCTACGCACCGCATAAGGAATCAAAAATATCTCCAAATGACAAAATGACAAGCGATCAACGAACCGCTATGTCAATCGCTACGCTATGTCAGAAGTGGAAAGCAATAATGATATAATCTTCTTCATTCTTTTTCATGCGCATGGGCTACAAAATGGTGAGTTGACAACCTGGAAGGAGCGGAATACCTAGCCCTGGTCCTCACAAGTTCCTACTTCACGCCTCCTCGAGTCATATGATAACAAAAGACTACCAGCTGAAACATGGACACAGCTGGTTGGCGTAGCCTGGGCAATGTTGCCAGTCCGGCAATAGCAAAGTGAAGAGGTGCGACGCGAACACTGGCGCGGTAACCATAGTACGGTGATAGAGGAAATGCTTCACCAAACATGAGCGTCTGCTCACCATGGAGGTGCGGCTCAAAACGGCGTCTGTTCTCCATGTTAGGAGCGGCTGATCACCGTCCTAGTGCCAGCGTGGGACTCTAAACAGAGCTGTGCACGATGGTCCCCCGGCGAGACAGGGGGTTGGGGCAGGCCCAACAAGCCGCCCTGGAAAAAAAAACAAAGTTGCAAATACCGAAGAAAGAAATACGGATCGGAACAATCGGCACAGACCTACGCGACGAAATAAGGACTACGATTGGAAACTCGGAACATGGAACTGCAAATCGCTCGGCTTCCCGGGTTGCGATAGGTTAATCTATGACGAACTTCAACCACGCAACTTCGAAGTCGTAGCACTGCAGGATCTTTGCTGGACGGGAAAAAAGGTATGGAAAAGCGGGCATCGAGCGGCTACTTTCTACCAGAGCTGTGGCACCACCAACGAGCTGGGAACCGGCTTTGTAGTGCTGGGTAAGATGCGCCAACGCGTGATTGGTTGGCAGCCGATCAACGCGAGGATGTGCAAGTTGAGGATTAAGGGTCGTTTCTTCAACTACAGCATCATCAACGTGCACTGCCCACACGAAGGGAGACCAGACGACGAGAAAGAAGCGTTCTATGCGCAGCTGGATCAGGTGTACGACGGCTGTTCGCAACGGGACGTCAAAAACGTCATCGGCGACATGAACACTCAGGTAGGACGGGAGGCAATTTATAGACCAGCAATCGGGCCAAACAGCCTGCATGCCGTGTCGAACGACAACGGCCAACGATGCGTGAACTTTGCAGCCTCTCGGGGTATGGTAGTTCGAAGTACCTTTTTCCCCCGCAAGGATATCCACAAAGCCACCTGGAGATCACCTGACCAACACACAGAAAACCAAATCGATCACGTTCTAATCGACGGGAAATTCTTCTCCGACATTATCAACGTCCGCACGTACCGCAGTGCGAACATAGATTCGGACCACTACCTAGTTGCAGTATGCATGCGCTCAAAACTCTCGACGGTGCATAACACACGTCGAAGTCGAACGCCGCGACCCAACATTGAGCAACTACGGGACACCGGAGTTGCCCAGGACTACACGCAGCAGCTGGAAGTTGCACTACCCACGGAAGAGCAGCTTGGCGCAGCTTCTCTTGAAGATGGCTGGAGGGACATCCGTTCAGCCATAGGTAGTACTGCTGCAGCGGCACTAGGTACTGCAATCCCGGACCGAAGAAATGACTGGTTTGACGGCGAATGCAAACTGTTAGTAGAGGAGAAGAATGCAGCACGGGCGAGAATGCTGCAACACCGCACGAGATTGAATGTGGAGCGATACAGACAAGCGCGGAACAGACAAAACTCGGTTTTCCGAAGGAAGAAGCGTCAGCAGGAAGACCGAGATCGCGAGGCGATGGAAAATCTGTACCGCGTAAACGACACACGGAAGTTCTACGAGAAGCTAAATAGTTCGCGCAAAGGCTACGTGCTGCAAGCCGATATGTGCAAGGACTTGGACGGTAACCTTCTCACGAACGAGTGTGAGGTGATTGAGAGGTGGAAGCAGTACTATGACGAGCACCTCAACGGTGAAGCAGCAGAAAACGAAGGTGGCACGGCAACAGACCTTGGAGCACGCGCAGAAGACGACAGGCTACCGGCCCCTGATCTTCAAGAAGTTGAGGAGGAGATCGGTCGGCTGAAGAACAACAAAGCAACTGGTGTAGATCAACTACCAAGTGAGCTATTGAAATACGGTGGTGAAGCACTGGCTAGAGCGCTGCACTGGGTAATTGCCAAGATTTGGGAGGAAGAGATATTACCGGAGGAGTGGATGGAAGGTGTCGTATGCCCAATCTACAAAAAGGGCGACAAGTTGGATTGCTGCAACTACCGCGCGATCACACTGCTGAGCGCCGCCTACAAGGTACTCTCCCAAATTCTATGCCGCCGTCTGTCACCATATGCAAGAGAGTTCGTGGGGCAATACCAGGCGGGATTCATGGGTGCCCGCGCTACCACGGACCAAATTTTCGCGATTCGGCAGGTTCTGCAGAAATGCCGCGAATACAACGTGCCCACACATCATTTGTTCATCGATTTCAAATCCGCATACGACACAATCGATCGAGATCAGCTATGGCAGATTATGCACGAGTACGGATTTCCGGATAAACTTACGCGATTGGTCAAGGCGACGATGGATCGAGTGATGTGCGTTGTTCGAGTATCGGGGACACTCTCGAGTCCCTTTGAATCTCGAAGGGGGTTACGGCAGGGTGATGGACTTTCGTGTCTGCTGTTCAACATCGCGTTAGAAGGTGTGATCAGAAGAGCTGGGATAGACACGAGTGGCACGATATTCAGGAAGTCCATCCAGCTCCTTGGTTTCGCCGATGACATTGACATTATGGCACAGAACTTTGAGATGATGGCGGAAACGTACATCAGACTGAAGGCTGAAGCTAGAAGGATTGGACTTGCCATCAACGCATCAAAGACAAAATACATGAAAGCAAGAGGTTCTAGGGAAGACAATGTTAGCCTCCCACCCCGAGTTCAGATTGACGGTGACGAAATCGAGGTGGTCGATGAGTTCGTGTATTTGGGCTCACTGGTGACCGCCGAAAATGATACCAGCAGAGAAATTCAAAGACGCATTATGGCAGGGAATCGTGCCTACTTTGGACAGCGGAGGACGCTCCGGTCGAATAAAATTCGCCGCCGCACGAAGTTGACTGTCTACAAGACGCTGATTAGACCGGTGGTCCTTTACGGCCACGAGACCTGGACTATGCTCGTGGAGGACCAACGCGCCCTTGGTGTTTTCGAACGGAAGGTGTTGCGTACCATCTACGGTGGAGTGCAGATGGATGACGGAACGTGGAGGAGGCGAATGAACCACGAATTGCACCAGCTGCTGGGAGAACCATCCATCGTCCACATTGCAAAAATTGGGAGACTACGGTGGGCTGGGCACGTCGTAAGAATGCCGCACGACGACCCAGTGAAAATGGTTCTAGAAAGCGACCCAACAGGAACAAGAAGAAGAGGCGCGCAGCGGGCAAGGTGGATCGACCAAGTAGAAGGTGACCTGCGGACCCTTCGCAGACTACGAGGCTGGCGAACTGTGGCCATGGATCGAGTAGAGTGGAGACGACTTCTTCGGACAGCAGAGGACAACAAGGCCTTAGCCTGATTGGTAAGGTAAGTAAGCCCATGCGACACAACTCACTCGGGGCGGTAGAAGGAAACGAGAAAATTGTTGGCAAGCTGCTTCACGAAGTAAAGCCGAAGATGATACACGTGTCTTAATGGGAATTTTTTTGTTATGTATTTTCTCGTTTCATATCAAGCTATGTCCTCATCCGTGTACCGTTCCGATTCAAATTTCGGACACTTTCATTTTTAATTAAATATTACATCCATTTAGAAACAAAGTAATAATGTTAGATGATCGTGGAGGGCACTAGTCAAAAAAATTTAAAATTTACAAGACATGTGGATCATATTCGACCGAGATAATCAACTTTTAAAAGTGTCCGAAATTCGAGTTTAAGTGTCCGAAATTTGAATCGGCACGGTATATTGCAACAAAGCAGGCAAGCAATATATCATTATCCTTCTACCACTCGGATCGAGCTATGTTACAGAGCGAGTTTGTCATGGTAGTCGTAGCAACCGTTTTGTCTGTATCGTTGCAACGCGTTGGTTGCTTTACGTGTTTGGATTCGCTGCCTACGCGTGATTAGTGTCGAAGTGAAACCGAAAATTATAGCCCGTGATTCGATTCCCTGATAAAACAGAGATTATTTACAACCCTCACCGCAGCACCTGAACCCTTTGAAACGAGTGCCCGTTGATCAAATTGTCAAGATATTACTTGTAAGCTAAGACCACAGTTAAAACAATTCGGATTAGAATTAGTTTTCACCAGTAGACATAACCAGTTGAAATTATTGTAACAAAGTATACGTAGGACAAACCAAGAGAACTTTAGCAACTGGATTTAAAGAACATATATCAGAGGTTAATAAGGCCAAAAAGCAAGAGGAAAAAGGCCTAACATATGATTTCAAATCAAAGGTTGCAGAACACATCTTCACAGAGGACCACCAACTATCGACGGAGGACATCACGATTTTAGGAACCGTACCTACACCATGGAAACTGGATGTTGCAGAGAGCCTCGAGATCAACAAACAACGAAATTCAACTTTACTCAAGAGGGATCAAGGAAACGGACACACGTGGCTTTTCAAGCTATTACCTAGGACACATCAACGAGTAAGCAGCGGAGTACCTGGTCCTACAGGAAATTAAATTTAAGTTTACCTAGCTTCTAAGTGAAAATGTACCTGTGTTAATATACACAGAAAAAAATTCTGAATTTTAACTATCGCGTAAAATCTCCTTTCGTTTAATTTTGAGCTATACTTGGCATAAACAGTCAAATCGTTTGCAAGCTTGCATACAGGTATTCCACTTAGACACTACAGGTTATTATACAGGTATTCCACTTAGACGCCCACATTAATCAGGATTCTTCAAATTGACATTCTAATATTACGAATAGCTTATTCGGTTGTTATGTAAGCTCTTCTGAGAGATGAAATTTTTTTAAATCTCGAAAATCCAGGGTTCTAGCCTAGAGGGATCTAGAGATTTTAGAGTAAAATCAAAAAAGGCATTTGTTCACAATGCCAAAATAAGCGTTTTGGTTAAGTTTGGCTCAAATCAGTGACATCGACCACAGGTGGTGTTACCCACTTGAGCTTTTTTTTCCTTGATTTGTATTCCGTCGATCTTGTTTTCCGTGCTGAGCACCAATGCTACCGACGCCAGGGAGGCAGCTCCCACACCTATCGACCCATCAACTCATGAACCGGTGACCAACGGCCTTACTCCGAAGGTAGGCGTGATCAAAGATGTTATGCCTCAGAACATCCCTACGGCGCCGACTGTAATTGAACCCAGGCCTGCTGGGGTGAGAGGTAATCAAGCCTACCACTACACCACCGACGCCGCTACCCACTTGAGCTGGAATGATCCATATTTGAAATTTAACTTCGAAAACAGTTTATATTGGAGCCCCCCAAAAATATTTGCCCGGGCCACCCGAATCTTAAATCCGGCACTGATTACACTAGTTTACAGCATTTTTGAACTCGGTAAGGTGATGATCATTTCCAATGCAAAATCCTACGCTGAATTCAATGCCGTGGTCAGAAAAAATTAAAGTAGAGCCATTTTTGAGATATACAAAAATTTTGATTTTTTGAATTTTGGACAAAAGTACGATTACTAAAATGTCAATATCTTTGGAACTAGTGCACCAATTTTAAATCTTTTTTATGAAAATGAAGCTAAATAAATTTGCTATCGTTCACTAGAATATTATGTCTTAATTAAACATTTAATTTTGAAGTCATTTAAAAATTTACAGCACTTTTTTTTATTTTTCCTGCAAATTTTCCATAAAAATCTTGTTTTAATCAACATTTTTAATGGGATAAAAAGATTCAAAAAATCATTCCATAATTTATTCTTAAAGTCCACTCAAAACCGGAGAAAATAAGCCTTTAATGGATGAAATCGGTTGGAAATTGTCGATGTTATGAGCATTTTTGTAAAACACTTCAAAATGTTGCTGAAATACAACAGCTTTAGAGTTCCTTTTCTAGGTGTCGTTGTATGCATCCAAATCGCATGTAAAGTTTTCATGGGAGATTCTTTTCTCTACATATCAATTTGATTAAGGCATATCACGAGTTGATACAAAAGAAATTTATTTAGGTTTTATTAAAAATGATTGAGAATCGAATGACTTTGTCTTCGATGTTTTGAACTTGTTTCTCGAATCAGAAACCAACAATAGTCACCCATCATTGCTTCATCCCAAAACCCTTGGTAACGACGTTCCATCATCTTCATTTGTTGGTGAAAACGTTCGCCGTGCTCATCACTCTCGTCACCAAGATTTTCCGGGAAAAAATCCATGTGAGAATGTAGGAAATGTATCTTCAAAGACATAAAAAAGGATGAAATAAAAGGATTTGAAATTAATTATATGTAACAAAAACAATATTTTTGATTTATACCTATTTTCTCATAATTTTTGAGCAATTCATCGACGGCTTCCTCATAATCTGGGCTTCTGAAATATCCTAAAAAGGTTGTGACAAAACACTGGAACGATTTCCACGCTTCTTCCTCATCTGGTGTCAAAACTGTATTGAATGCGGAATCATTGAGCAGTTTTTTGATCTGTGGGCCAACAAATACACCTTCCTTTATCTTTGCGTCAGATAAATTTGGAAATATTTACTGATTTCAAGTACTGGAATGCCGGCCCTTCTTTTTGCAACGCTTTGACGAAATTTTTGAATAGCCCATGTTTTATATGTAGTGGTGGAAGTATTATGCGTTCTTTTACCACAAGAGGATCATTTTTAACGTTGTCTTTACCAATTGTGAAATTATCCCGTTTTGGCCAATCTTTTCGGACGTAGTGTTCCTTATGAGCTCGACTGTCCCATTTACACAAAAAACACATATATTTTGTGTATCCCTGTTGCAATCCAGTCAACATGGCAACCACTTTAAGATCGGAACAAATTTTCCAATTGTGTTGATTGTAATTTATCAAATTGAGCAATAGAGCCATTGATTCATACGTTTCCTTCATATTAACGGCATGAGCTAATGGAATAGAAGGTTTCTCATTCTCTTGATGCAGTAAAACGGCTTTCAAGCTCAACTTGCTGCTATCGACGAATAAACGCCATTCAGCTGGATCATATGGCTCACCAAACTCTTCAAACAAGCCGTTTACGTCATGGCAAAAACATGCCTTGTCCTTTGTAGAATAATATTTGTCAAATTTCTTGTGACGATTCCTGTGACAAGAAATTTTGACCTCCTTGCTCAGCATGTTGTGCTCTTTCAAGCGTGATGCCAGCAATTCGGATTTCTCCTTCGATAAGTCGAGATCTCGCACCAAATCATTAAATTCGGATTGTGTAAACAGTTTTGGGTTTCTTTCCAATTCCACCTCGAAGTCTTCCTCGCATTCCTCCTTGAATACCTCCTCACTTTTTGTAACGGTCGATTCAACAGAGGGCGCTCGTTTCCGCTTTGGATAAACAGGATACGGGACCGAACTTGAATGTGGAACAGGTTTTGTCATAGAAGCCACTTGTGGATACTCAACTGTTTTGTGACGTCCTTGTTGCTTAACTTTTGTCAAGCAGAAATAACAATCCGTTGCATGACAAAACGGTCGACGCCATATGGTGGGCATGTCAAAGGACAAATAGCGACTGACAGATAACAAATAAGTGAGTTAGTAAGTAAGACATTAACACTTATCAAAAATAGATGAAGTAAGATAATGTCGATCGAAAGAACAAAGCACTACCATGCTGTACATAAATTGTTTATATGAAAGTTATTCAAAAAATCAATTTACCTTGCGCCTGACATCCACCTAGCCAAGCACGTTTTGCACGAACTACATAATACTTTTGGAATCCACGGTTCGTCAAAGTCTCCAGGATCAACTTTAAAATAAAGCCTGTATGCAGTTTGCAACGAAGCAGTGAAATTGACCGATTTTGTAACTATATAGTTGCCACACGCGTAACAAAACTTTTGAGGATCATTTTTACACTTGAATTCACGTTTTGTCGTATACATCGTTAAGAAATGTTAAAGAAAGAAAGCTGTCAAATTGAGTTGGTTGCGTTAGGTTCTCGCCGAGCGGTCTCACAAACACTAGCGTAAATTATATTGTTGAAAATATCCCATTTAATTTTGCGTGACAGCTGGTAGTGTTAGTGAAATGCACCGTATGTGTACACGTCCGCAGAAAGGCTTACTGGAAGTGGTGCATGAACCTAGGAGCGGGACAACGGCCAATCTTGGAACATTCAATTTCCATGATTTTACAAAAAATTTCATAACTTCGACAATTTCCAACCGATTTCATCCATTAAAGGCTCATTCTCTCCATTTTTTAATGGAATTTAAGAATTAATTATGGAATGATTTTTTGAATATTTTTATCCCATTAAAAATGTTGATTAAAACAAGATTTTTATGGAAAATTCGCAGGAAAAATAAAAAAAAGTGCTGTAAATTTTTTAATGACTTCAAAATTAAATGTTTAATTAAGACATAATATTCTAGTGAACGACAGCAAATTTATTTAGCTTCATTTTCATAAAAAAAGATTTAAAATTGGTGCACTAGTTCCAAAGATATTGACATTTTAGTAATCGTACTTTTGTCCAAAATTCAAAAAATCAAAATTTTTGTAATCTCAAAAATGGCTCTACTTTAATTTTTTCTGACCACGGCATTGAATTCAGCGTAGGATTTTGCATTAGAAACGTTGGTCAACCACTAAAGTTCACACTTTTTATGTTGTTTTGTAAACTAGTGTTATTGTACCAAGTATACCTTAAACATCCATCTTGAAGATGAATGAGAAAGATTTGGAATTACGGTTATGTGAAATTATTGAAAGATAAAAGTCTGATGAATCGGGTCATCACTGTATTTATGTTTTGCTTACATATGTGATCCTAAAAAACAACGATAAATATGTTTTCAAATTTCTTATACAATTCTGAAAAAAACGTGATATATGCGAAACACTTTTCGTGATAAAACCGACAGTGATATAAACGGAGTCTGAAAAAAAACGAACCCAGATAAAGCCGAAACGCCACTGTATCAATTTCGAGAAATGTAGAGATGCCTGCACAAGCATGTAATCGATCACCCTTTAATTTGGTTACGTTCGATAAGCTTAGTTCTATCACAACTGCCCCGAGCACACGTTTCCGTTGTGCCCACTGGATAGGCTCATCTCCCCCGGACAGTAAATTGCGCATTTCATTCAAGCAGAAACTAACAGCGTACTCATCGTGAGTCGGTACATTTGGGGGACCAACCGATGATCCAGCTCTTCATCTTTTTCCGTGCTATTACGCCCTCACTGGAATGTTATGCCTGCTTTTAATTTGCTCCTACCATTGTACATTGAGAGATTTTTTTTTGCAAGCACAATGATATGGACGTCGAACAATTTCCCAACCAGAAAAATTCCAGGACCATGGTTTTGGCCCGACGATCCACATAAGTTGCTTACTTTTGCAGGGTTACAGTCATAGTGTTTGCACATTGTAGATATATACAGCCATGATTGTACTTGCCCAGTTCCAAGTATGCTCTCACAGCAGCAGTGCGAGAGAACTATGCGTATTTATAATAGAAGTGTAGGTATACAACTGCCGTTTCGTGTGATGCATTGCATAACATTGACTGCCGGTCCCCGTTCATTCGAGCTGGTGGTAGATGGCAAAACGTAAGTGCTCTGCAGCATACCTATGTAATATAGAAGCACTACTCTTTTTCCTCGTTCACTGCAAAGTTTGAGATTTTCTTCGGCTAAGACAGAGAAACTATCTTCTGTAAAATCTCCCGAGACAGTGCTGCCAATTTAATCAGCCAATTTGAAGCCTTCAAAAGAAAATGTACATGAACTGTTGAAGCGTTTGGCTGATCTTGTAACTTTTACGCGAGAATTCTTTGAGAAGAGCAACCACCTTGACAGCAGAAAGCTTTATCTCCATCTTCAATCAAGATTATTCACAACATTCCGGTGAAGCGTGAAACTAGTTGCAATTTCATTAGGCGCTTGAAAGCACCACTAATTCTCCCAGAATACGTCGCGGTACACACAAACGACACAGCCCTTTGAATGGGGTTCTTAAATTTTGGGAAACAAAACAACAACATCAATGTTTACGCAGTCAAAGCGATTAAAACGCTGTGGGTTCCATTCGCTGGCAGTTCTAATTCGTTTGCTTCAGCTCGTTGGCTATGATGAATCAGGAATCGCCAGACAATACATTGCAATGTTATAGGTTCCATGTTCCAAAAATCTATTTGCTTTTTGCTTAAAGAAGTTGTACCATAGAGGTACCATACTGCTACCTAAAGCTACAACAAATTTAAACAGCACTTATCAGTGCCAAATATTGTTTGGACCCTACCCGAAATAATCTTGCTTGGACATCGACTTGAAAAATTCCTCGAGAAACGTTTTTCTGCCGCCATGGCACCTAAACGAAAAAGAAAAGAGCAATCATGTGAACCCGTTTTCGGATGAAATTCATTTGAGCAATCAATTTGATATGCTCACGGATGATGAGAATGATCCATAATCCAGACAAAATTCCACTAAAACATTCCCGGCTTAATGCCAAGAAGGAAAAGGTCCCCCCGATTGGTGTAACGCATTCCGATTTCCATGCTGTTCTTACGGAACTTTTCAATTTCGTTAAATTCAAGTTTTCACTTTAAATTGGCCGTCGGGGTGAATGCCGTGTATTGGCTCCTTGGTTCAAACGTTCAAACGTCCAGTATCTTACTGAGAAGCAACACATGTTGCTGAATCCCTGGGTCAGATCAAAGATGAATTGACAAAATTACTTGGAGTTGAGGCAGTCCAAGTAATCAAAATGAAAATGAAATCCCAGGCGATTCGCGATGATTTTTATTTTGAATCACTTCAAGTCTAGTGAACTTAACAACCTTGAGGCCTTAGGAAAAGCTAGCCTTATGCTCCGTGTCCAAGGAAGAATAGGGAAAATTTCCGAAACCCCATCCAGTGTAAGGGCCTGTCAAATGCATGAATTGTGGGGATTCCTCTCACGCAAAGGACGCCTGTTCTGTGAAGGAAAATCATAAGGGGCCGCTCATAAACCACGAAGACTTTCCAGGGGGATGAAAGAGGTAGCAGAAAGTCTACGCTAGTCTATTTCGTATTTTGTTCTATCATATATTCAAGCAGTACAGTTCTCGATAATTTTTACAAACGGAAGTATCCAGTGCTGTCACGGTAAATTTAGAGCTGGTTACTGACTAATTTACCGTATCCGGAGAACTTTTTTTTTTTTTTTATCTAGTTCGTTTATTTGGGAGGCTCAATCGCGTTAGCTTTACGGAGCCGATAATTCATTGTTCACTGTGTGTAACAAAATTCACTTAATTCTATGTCTAGTAGGAGTTGGGCCGATTACTCGCGGCTTACTCGAGGTTAGAAGGGTACATTTTCGAAGGATAGGATCAGGGGAGGAGCTTGGGGTAGGGTTTCGTTGTCTCATCAGAGCGTTGTCGCCAGTATGAACGGTAGTGCTGTTCTAGCTTCGTCCGGAGTTCGACCGGCTATGGTGGGTGACCAGTGGGCGACGATGAGACTCATCGAGACGGGGGGACAAGACAAACAAAAACTAATAAAGAGAGACAAAAGACAAAAGGAATTAAATTCTTATACTAGACATTTGAAGAAAAACATAAACGGACTGCATATAGCAGAGATCACGGGTTGCCAACACGTCTCTGATAGGAACATAGGGTTGTCTTCCTTGGGCCTCGAGGGTATTCAAAAGTCGCTCTCTGGCGGCGTCATTATCCGTACATTGCCAAACTGCGTGTTCGATGTCATCGTAACCGTTTCCACACCGACAGATGTTGCTGTCCACGAGGTTTATTCTATTGAGATGAGCATCTAGCGAGTAGTGGTTGGACATAAGTCTACTCATCACGCGAATGAAGTCACGACTTAAGCCCAAGCCTTTAAGCCACGCTCTCGAAGAAACATTAGGAATAATTGAATGTAACCACCGTCCAAGATTTCCAGTGTCCCAATCGGTTTGCCAACTCGAAAAGGTACTCTGACGCACTAAATGGTAAAATTCATCGTGTGAAATTTGCCTGTCATACAATTCGCCTTCCTGCGCGCCCACCTTTGCGAGAGAGTCCGCCTTCTCATTGCCTGGGATTGAGCAATGTGAGGGGACCCATACAAAGGTAATCATATATGATCTTTCGACCAGCACACACATCTGCTCCCTTACCTTTGAAAGGAAATAAGATGAGTGCCTACCTTGTTTCATCGACCGAATAGCCTCAATCGAACTGAGACTATCTGTGAAGATGAAGTAATGGTCTGCGGGCATGTTGGAAATCATCCCCAATGCGAAGTTGATTGCTGCCAGCTCAGCAACAAAAACGGAACAAGGTTCCTGAAGTTTGCGGAAGGCGCTAGAGTTTTCATTGAAGACACCGAAGCCAGTGGATCCATTGAGACGGGACCCGTCTGTAAAATATCTTTTCATGCAATTGACTTGTTGGTACTTTTCAGTAAAAATACGTGGGATAATAATAGGTCGAAGTTGATCGGGAATCCCATGAGTTGCTTGTTTCATGGTCAGATCATATTCAATTGAGGAACTGCGATTGGTGAAGTGAACACGGTCTGGAGTATAACAAGGAAGACACATATCTGATGATATGTAGTGGTGGTAGATTCTCATAAATCGAGATTGTGTGTTCAGCCCAAGAATTTCTTCAAAATTAGCAATTATAAGTGTGTTCGTCACTCCGCATTTGATTAGTATTCTGAGAGAGAGCTCCCAGAAACGGTTCTGGAGGGGTGTTACTCCTGCCAGAACCTCGAGACTCATGTTATGCGTTGAGTGCATACAGCCTAGAGCAATACGCAGACAACGATATTGAATTCGTTCCAATTTTATTAGGTGACTTTTTCTTGCCGAGAGAAAGCAGAAAGAGCCGTACTCTAGAACAGAGAGAATAGTTGTTTTATAAAGCGTTATGAGGTCTCCCGGATGAGCACCCCACCATGTGCCGCAAATTGAACGGAGAAAGTTGATCCTCTGCTGACATTTTTGCTTCAAATACGTAATATGGGCATTCCAAGTGCACTTTGAATCAAACCAGACCCCAAGGTACTTGAAAGACAATGATTGGGTAATGTTTCTGCCCAAAAGATTAAGCTGCATTTGGGCTGGGTACCGCTTTCGAGTAAACACTACCAGTTCAGTTTTCTGCGGCGAGAATTCGATCCCTAGATTCATAGCCCAAGAAGACAAGTTATCTAAGGAATTTTGCTTTGGGGCAGGCCCATGTAGCTAATTCTGGAAGTTGTCAGTTGTCCAAGGGAAAAGTTCATTTGCTTTTCTGACAACAAATTGTACAAGAAGTTATTTAAAATTCCAGAAAGTCCACATCTGTGCAGATTGTCTGACAGAATTTCAATGGAAACTGAATCAAAAGCCCCCTTAATGTCCAAGAATACTGAAGCCAATTGCTCCTTGTGTGCAAAGGCCAGTTGAATATCTGTGGAAAGCAGCGCTAGACAATCGTTTGTTCCTTTGCTCTTGCGGAACCCAAACTGTGTATTTGATAGCAAGTTATTTGATTCGACCCAGTGATCCAGTCTCCGAAGGATCATTTTCTCCAACAATTTCCTAATGCACGAAAGCATAGCAATCGGACGGTATGAGTTATGGTCAGACGCTGATTTGCCAGGTTTTTTAATGGCTATTACTTTGACCTGTCTCCATTCAGGCGGTACAATGTTGTTTTCTAGCAAGGAATTGAATAAATCTAGCAAGCGTCTTTTAGCGATATCTGGGAGATTTTTCAGAAGATTGAATTTAATCATATCGCTTCCCGGTGAGGAGTTGTTCGATGAAAGAAGAGCCATAGAGAAATCCAGCATTGAGAATGGTCTATCCAGAGAGCCGCCGCTAGGAGACGCTTCTCGAAGAATATTTTGTGCTGGAACTGAGTCCGGACAGACCTTTTTAGCGAAATCGAATATCCATCGGTTGGAGTATTCTTCACTCTCATTGAAAGATGAGCGGTTACGCATGTTGCGAGCCACCCTCCACAAGGTGTTCATTGAGGTTTCTCGTGAGAGTCCCTCGACGAAATTGCGCCAATAACCGCGTTTTTTTGCTTTGATTAATTGTTTCAGCTTTGTCTCAAGCTTTGAATATTCCTCGAAGTAAGTGGAGGTTTTGTGTCTACGAAAAGCTTTGAAAGCATCAGATTTTTCTACATACAATTTTGTGCATTCTTCGTCCCAACCAGGTCTGGCTGGTCTCCTTTTAAAGGGTGCACTTGGAACTTTTCTTTTTTGTGCTTCCAGTGAGCACAAATCGGCTAGGAATCGATATTTTTCCAATGGTGGAAGCGCATCTATTGATTCGACACCGATTGTCACCGCCGTTGCATATTTCTGCCAGTCGATGTTCCTTGTAAGATCAAATGGAACCCGAGATGGTTCTGCAGAGTGAGGGCCACACTTTATTGAAATGATGATTGGCAAATGATCGCTACCATGGGGATCATTGATAACCTTCCACTGACAATCCAATGATAGCGATCTTGAACACAAAGATAGGTCGAGTCGGCTTTCTCGAGCCGGAGGTTTTGCTATACGTGTCGCTTCACCAGTGTTCAAAATAGTCAAATTGAAATCGTCACATAAATCGTAAAAAATAGCCGCTCTATTGTCGTCATATAGATCGCCCCACCCAGTACCATGGGAGTTCATATCACCCAGAATTAATACTGGGGATGGAAGAATCGAAACTAGATTCCAGAGTTGACTACGGCTAATGGAGGTTCTTGGTGGAACGTATACTGAAGCTATGCAAAGATCTTTGTTCTTCACATTTATTTGGCAAGCAACGATTTCGACGCCGGATAGAGCAGGAAGGGAAATTTTGTAGAAAGGGTAGCACTTTTTGATCCCTAAAAGTACTCCTCCATAAGAATCGTCTCTATCCAGGCGTATAATGTTAAAATCGTGGAAGTTGAGTTCTTTATCGGAAGAAAGCCATGTTTCACAGAGAGCAAATATATCACAATCAGAATTGTGAAGTAAAAATTTGAACGAGTCTAGTTTAGGCACTAGACTACGGCAGTTCCACTGTAGCACAGTGATCATATCTTCAACCTCGTTCGACGAATTATCCATCGAAAGATATGATTGATGCAAGGAGGGGCCATGAAACAGTCAATTGCTTAAGATATGATTCTAACGTTGGAAGCAAGGCAGAAACTAAGCTTCTTAGAGGGTCTTGTATGTTGAACATGTTTAATATGAATTCCACAATGTCCGAAAAAGCTAGCAAACCTCGTTCGGACTTGGATTTCTTTTGTGAAGTTTGAGGAGCAGCTTTTTTATTTTTTTTATCTTTGTTGGGCAATGGCGGAAAATTCTTGCTGCATCCAGGGATTGGATCAACAGGAGCCTTCGGTTTTGTTTTTTCATCCCCATTACCCTGGGAATTTGGCAATCGTCTGGAGGTGACTTTAGTTTTCTTACGGCGCACTTTCGGGGAGGGGCATTTTCTTTTTGAGGAACCGTCTATTTTTGAAGGTGCGTGTACCACCGTAGAATCACCTTCATCGGATGAGTCAGAGTCCGATTCTTCAACTGACAAAACCGAAAATTGGTTTGCATCTTGGACGGCTGATGCAGCCTTCAACATTTGAGCATATGTCTGCTTGGAGCGTCCAGAGATTGAACGCTGCACTTTATCGGAGTGCTGTTTGTACATCGGGCACTCCTGCAAGGGGTGAGGATTCTCGCCACAGTAAGCGCATTTTACTGATTCTTTGTGGCAAGAATCCTCTTTGTGGTTTTCACCACATTTGCCACAACGAGTTTTGTTGCCGCAATGGCTGGCCGAGTGTCCCAGCCTTTTGCAGTTGGTACAATTATATACCCTCTGTACAAACAACCGCACCGGAAAAAAAGCACCATCAATTTTAACAAAGTTTGGGAGAACTGAACCTGCGAAAGTCACCCGGAACGAGTCTGAATGTTTATAAATCCGGAGAACTTTGAGATTTGGGCGTAATTGCTTTTGTAAACAAACACGTCAATTGTCGATTTCTCGCGAATAAAAGCTCTACGTGATTGATACCAAATGATAGAGTAGGCATTCCTCTACCTGTGTGTGCTGTTAGTTTTCGAGATTGAGGTTTAATCTCGAAGTTCTCCGGATATGTGTGCACCCACCCACCTCGAATTCATGTGTCCCTCTAAATTATCGCCCATAATTGTAATTAAGGGAAATGCATACAAAACTAGAGTACGCAAGTCGGAAATTCTTTAAGTTCCTGCAACTAATTCATGGGACTACTTTGAAATTCTCTGATCATCCTCAAAGTAATCGAAACATCCCTGAAAATTGTGAAATTACTTAAAATTAAAATCTCAAAACTTCTCTGAAGTTCTCTGGACTTCCCTGAGGGTCTCAGAACTGCAGTTTTCGGAAATTCCCTAAGTTTCTAGTTAAGTCAATTGAACTGAACTGAGATCCATTGACAATTTTTGATGTTCTTGAAGCTACCCGCGCAATTATCAATAACATTTCTGGACTTCTACAAAATTTCTAAAATATGTATAAAGTTTTCTAAATTTGACTAAATCTCAAGGTTTCTCGAAATATTCCTGGAATTCATGGAGCTGTCCAGAATTAATCAAAATTAACCCTAACAAATATTTCAACTTCCCCTAAGTGCTGTCCTGCACTGGACCTAGGTTACCTGAGCTAGAGTCGGTGTATAATGAGTCACGCAAGAGTGAAGCCAAGTCTACCTATTGAACTGTCAAACCGGCTACCTATCTTGCAAAGTAAACAAGCATTACGATGCTATGAAAGGTCCACGAAAGGTATTGCAATTAAATATAAAATATAACCGAAGGAATGATCATATACACGCAGTGAGCATTGCAATTGTCATGCGATACATTTTGTAATGATCAGTAATGACAATTTCTACTATTTTTCTTTAAGGTGAATCGCTGTGACATCCTTATTCTCGGAACCACTTCGAAACTTTAAGTGCACAAATATCAGCTTCTACGACAAGTGCACCATTCAAATTGCTACTGCACGTTCGCTCCACTGCAGCATACATGAAGTAGCAAATTCAGGTGAAAAGGGGCACCGATTTCCGAGATGTGTGTAATTGAAAATTCGAAGTGGAAGTGCATGTATAGCCTACGTAGCGGCCATTTGTGGACTCTACAAGGAATCACCTTAAGATAATTCGAAAAAATCAGTGATATAATGATTTACTACAGCCGTTAATTTTTTTCCTCGCTAGAAGTCATTTGAAGTTGATGCAGAAGTCCTTTGTTGCTAAGTTAAAAGAAAGGGAATCTTTCGAAAACTGTGATGCGGGTTCAACTGTTTTTCTCTTGATGTGACTCATTATACACCGACTCTAACTTGAGCTTCTTGGAATTTGTAAACCATGGCCCACTTAGTAATGGAACAAACTCTTTTGCTTATTACAGCACTCCTAGTGGACGTTTTCGGAAACTTTAAATGTCTATTCGTTGACAACAACAATAACAGTATATTTTTTCAGTTCACAAAACGCTCTTGTTTTGGAGACAGTGCAAGAGGGCGAGAAAAAAATCGTGCGCACCCACATAGAAAATCCATCGTGGTCCGCGTTCAAGCTGGCTAAAGTGTTGAATTTTCCTTGAAAAACCGTATGATGCGTGCTCAAAACGTGCAGCGAAACCTTGACGACGAATCGGAAGCCTCAAAGTAAACGCCGGAGTGCGCAACTGCCAATCGTCAGCTCCATGGAAAGGTCGCGAGGTCCATCATGAGCAACCTAGGTATGTACGATCGCGATTTGAGTAAAAAGTATGATGCCGCCCGTAGTACAGGCATACCGCGCCAGTAGGAAACCAACTCGATCACTCAAGCAGAATACCATAGCTAGAACCCGTGCTGGAAAGCAGTATGACAACCTACTGACCAAATCCGGTGGGTGCAAACTTATGGACGATGAAACCTACACGCAAAGCAAAAATCTATTACAATGAATGTTAGTTCCGTTTCCTATCATCCTCTGTTCATGAACATCGCAGCGAATGTTAGAAGTTGACCTTACAGGCGATGTAATGGTTTTTTGTCTTTTTCATTTCGTGTTCTATCTACGCTTTCGACTATACCAGCAAGCTTGTAGAACGACGCACATTGTAGAACATTGTAGAACGACGCACACACTTGCCTCGAATCTCTCCAGCAGAAAAAGCATACGAAGTCGAGTATGCGAGAAAATGAGCGCTTCATGTTTGCTTTTAGGCTATCCATATTCAGGAGCATGGAGAGAGCAGTGGAGAAAGCACAGGTCTGATAATCGAAGCGTTTTTGGTTCGAGTCCAGTCGGCAATCGGATTCCTATTTTTTTCGACATAACTAATTTACCTCACTAATACACTCTACATTTTTCGGTCTCAAATTTTCTTGCATTGGACCGCAGCTAGGTATATCGCATCCTCGGTTCATGCGGTCTCCACTAACATCCTCTGATGATGAATCCCACATAATTGTAAGCGAATCTTACATCCCTCGGTTGGGTGTATGTAAAGGCCGACTTCGGACAGCTTCCAGGACCAAAATTTTACAAGGCGAAGGCTCGAGGAGGTGACCCTGGCATATTCAAATTTGTTTTTGCGGTCATTGCGGGATTGACGGAAATGAAAGAGCTGATGCACTAGCAAGACTCGGATCTTTTAATAAGTTCATAGGACCAAAGCCCTTTTGTGGCTTATCGGCTGCATCTCTTAGAATCAGTCTTCACGTAAACATGCACGGCGCTGAGCGTGAGCTCAAATTTCAGAAGTACAAGTTCATTCAGAGCGCGTGTTCTCTCTCAGGCTCATGTTTACACACGCACATCGAACTTGAGAGAAATGAACAACACCTGTGGATGAGCGCAACGTAAATGAACTAAGGCTTGATGTTTCGTGCTTGTGCCTGTGCTCGAACATCGAGGTTGCACTCGGAGGTTTTACGTGAATGGTTGGTTGGTGTTGGCGAGTGACTAGATGTTAATTGGGGTTTAACGTGTGTAATTTAAACAGAAATTTTGTCCGGTTTTGCGACAATCGTCAACACCAATATCTTTATGACTGCGCGCAGTTGCCAGTAATTCCATTAATTAAAGATTGCTTTTTAAAGACTTAAAGTCAGTCAAGCATTGCGCAATGTTTATAATGTAGTTCAATTTTAATTTAGTAATAAAGAACGATTGATAAAGGAAGTGGATGCAGTATTCCGAAATAAAGGAATGTTGGACAAAAGCTGCACACAAATTTGGAAAATGGTTGGTGGGTTTTTTTTCTATTATTGCTAAGTAATATGCTCATTTTATAGTTTCTATTTATTTAACCACATAAAAAATAAAACAACAAATCGAATCTATCAATTGAAAATCAAAATAACAAATAACGACTGAACCGAATAGTCATCAAATCATTGAGCATTTGTGAGGACATTCGCAGCCAATGTTGCTCCAGCTTGATTGCCGAGAAGCACCGCTCAACTGAGACTTGCGTAGCTGATGCGGACAATACAATCATTGATAGTGTATACAATTCTTCTTCTTTTTCGCATTCCAAGCAACCTAGTGTTCTAGATGCATTTTTATAGTTATTAATTTTGAGGTTTAAATGCCAGTCCCGCTAACATTTCGAGAATTTTCCCTACTTAAAATCACATGCTGTTCTTTCCATAAAATAAACATAATGTATATAGTGAAAAGTTAAATATAACTATGGAAATAAGTAAGCAGGTGCTGAAAACATTTAGAATAATACTAGGCTATCTGAGGCCCCTGCAGTCACTGTGTCCCAGCTGGTATCGCATAAGAATGTTATATGTTTGCCTCCGTAAATCGATGTTCCTACGTACCTCAATGGTTGTATTTGTCATTAAAATAAGTATATCCATTCACACAAGAAATATATAGTGAATTTCAAATAAGTCTGACCAAAATACAAATACGACCTATAAAGAGCTTTCTTATATAAATAAGCATTCTTATAGAAATCACCCCATCAAGAAATTGTGCGAACAATACAACACAAAACTTTTTTTTTAGTTGCAATTTGCTTTGAGAATTTTTGGATGGAAATGGCTGCCATACGACGTAGTGCGCGGATTACTACACTAAATATGTTTCTGCTGAAATATATATTTTTTAACTTTACAGTCTTACTTACCAATGATTACTTCTTGTGATAAAAGATATCTGAAAATGAAGAGCTTTGAGTGGGTTGGTTTATTTCCTTTAAATTCCGTTATAATTGCTTATCTTTTGACAGATACGCGTATTTCGTCCACTACTTGCAGACTTCATCAGTGCCAAGTACTCAACACCACTGTTGTTGAGTACTTGGCACTGATGAAGTCTGCAAGCAGTAGACGAAATACGCGTATCTGTCAAAATATAAGCAATTCTAACGGAATTTAAAGGAAATAAACCAACCCACTCTAAGCTCTTCATAAAGTGATTCCTTTAAGAGGTTCGACAAATTTAAAGGATATCTGAATAGGTAACGCTACTAAATCACCACTAAAATATTTCACGTTTGTCACACACACCACACGTTTACTCAAAAACAAAATGTTGAAAAAGAAACCAGCGTCTGCGCTTGGGTGCAAACATTGATGTTCGAGCGCTGAAGAAAACGAAGTGCGCGCATGAACTTTAAACATACGCTCGGGCTCATGTTCATTTGGCTGGGTGCATGCGTGAGTACAAAAACCTATTTGCTCACAAGCGCGATGCTGCAGCTTGAAGACTGCTTAGAATGGAGCTAAAAGCGTGGGAATCTTCAAAAACGGTGGAAACCTCTTTTAAGTTTCTGAATTTGTTGGTCTTGAAATCCAATCTTAAAATTTCCCCGCAGTTCAGGACGTCGTTTAAGTTCTCAGAACTACCTTGAAGTTTCCAGATCATCTTTGAAATTTTTGAAACTTACTTGAAATTACCAGAGCTTCCCACAATTTATTTGATGGAACTCCCAACTTCCATGAAGTTGTCTGCACTTTTTTCTTGGAACATCCGTAAAATTCCTACCATTTTTTTAAATCCTCTAAAATTAAAAATTAAAAAAAGAATTACTCTAAGTTTTATGAATTTCCTTAAAGTTAACAGCATTTTTCGGATATTCTTGGAACTGCCTTGAAGTTATCAGAACATTCCCGAAGGTTTCTGACCTTTTTCAAAGATCTTCAAACTTTCGAGAAGATTTCTTGCAGTTCCTGTAAAGTTATTGGAACTGTCATGATGTTCTCCAATCTTCATCAAGTTGACGAAATGCTAATCTGAACGTCAGTTTTAAGGATGTCAACAAACAAGCCGGAAGGTACTAATTTCTCTGCTGTTAACAACGGTCAGCGAGGAACAAATTCTACATTCGTACCTGTAGGTACAAATAGCTAGCCTGCTTCAAATCCTTCATCTGTACTTGTTGCTAACAATATTCAGTAAGTAAATGGAGCTGCCTAGGCTGCTATTGAAGCTGGTAGAAATCTAAATAAAAATTCTAGCCAACATAATACTGAGTGAATTTTTGATAATTTTGACTTAGGTATCATTAATCGAAGACAACAAATCAATAAGACTGGCAACTTTGCCATAATCCAAATGACAGATACAGTAGCGCTGTGTTTGGGTGAAGGTGGAAGCATAGCAAAATGAGCAAATACACAAACCCTTCGTCTGAGAATGTAATCTTTGCTATCAAATTCGTTCGAAGCATTTACCTTTGAGCGGCAGATGACGTGATTGTACCTGTCTCATAGCGTTCGTATGAGAAAATGGAAGAGTTGCCAGTCTTCTTGATTTGTTATCTTCGCATTAATGCTAATAAAATTGAATTTTTACAGAAATCTTTAATCGACATGATTACTGATGCGCTGAAAACTAACTCCATGTTTGATGCTATTCAAACTGGAGTTAAATTTGCGAACATATTGTCATGAGTTTGAAAATCTGTATAGGATTTTAAATCATTAAATATTTTGAATTGGAATGCTCGATCTTTTAAAGATAATGAAGACGATCTTTTGAGAGCTCATAACGTGCATATCGCCGTTATAACTGAAACGTTCCTTAAACCTGACCATAAGTTTAAAAGGAACGTTTCAGTTATTTCAGTTATCGAAATGATTGTCTTGATGGAGCCGGTGGACAACTGACGTTCATTGTTGCCTATTCGCCAGTCCAATGCGTAGGCCAGCAGATGAATTTTCTCAAGGGTGACCTTCAGAAACTTACTTGTCGTAGGTCAAAATTCTTCATTATTTGTGATTTTAATGCAAAACAAGGCTCATGAAATAATGCGCAAAGCAATTCCAATGTTAAGATTCTGTTTCATGATTGTTCTGCAGGTTATTACGAGGGGGGCGACACATCTAAATCTCAAGTTTAGATGCTTAACAGATCTCCAACTAGCAAATCAATCTTCGAAAAATCTTCTTTCATTTCTCGCATCTACTTGCATCGCGCATCATCTTTTTGCAGGAAATCTTCAGAATCATCGTCAATCTTCTTTCTACAGCAAAACACAATCTTTCCTGCATCGTAGATAGAGTCGTCCCCCTCGGGTTATTACACTATTCAATATCCAAACAGAACTACATGGTTACAGCTGCATTAATAAAACTAGATCATTAACGGAGATGAACTAGCCAAAGGCTACACACTTAATTTTTTTCACCGAGATTCCAACAATTGCCGAGACTCAGCTAACAAATAACATTTAGCTGAGATATCAGCTAACAAACAGATATTTTGCAGAGATATCAGGAAAATTAAATACCGAGGTAATCGGCTGTTGGAGATTTTACCGAGCTAGATTAAGTGTGTACAAATCTTCCTAATAAATAAAAACAAATTTCAAACAACGGGTACGCTAAAACAAGGTAAATTTGTTAAACTTGTGTGGATGAATTTACATTAATTGAAACCGAGCGTGCCACCCTACACACTTAGTTTTTGTTTTAACCGAGCTCGACTGTGCAAATCTCGGCAAAAAAAAGTGTTTCTGAAATCTCAGCAAACATTTCATTTGTTTGCTGAGAGTCAGCTAAGAACTATCCGAGACTTGATTGCTGAGTCTAATGACACTTTTGCTGAGATCTCAGTGAAACTTGTTTTTGCCGAGATTTGCACAGCCGAGCTCGGTAGAAAAAACTAAGTGTATAGGACAGAAAATCGAGAAAATCGCCACGCAAGTAGTCAAGCCACCGACCACGTAATTCTCCCGAGTACCAACAGAGGGCCGCCATCGATACGTTCGGTCGATTGGTAGCCAAGCCACCTACCGCTTAATTCTCCCAAAGGACAACAGAGATCCGCTCATCGATACGTTAGACCAATATATGAGGTAGGCCGAGTCGAGGCACGCACTCGATCAGCTACACCGTACCTTTCGCTGTGCAAGCGAATAACCACGTGGCTGGTGAGCGATTCACCGCCTATTCAACATTAAGTACACTTACCTTCGTCACATCCACCGATGGACACCGCGGGATCTCTTCGCTACTTCCGGAAACAGAACACAGTCAAGTAAGATCGAACCGTTGTGGTTGTAGGATCAAAGGAAAGGACTCGTCTAGAGGATTCCTAGCCGGGTACGGAATTTCCTGGAAAAATACTAGACACGCACCTTCGCGGTAGGGTTCGCTCCACCTGGCGTATAAGTGGACGTTGTATTTTCACCGAACCTTATCTTCCCCTTATCATTACAATGCTTTTGCTTAGCCAGAAATCCCTCAACTATAGATTTGGTATTAATGGATTCCTGCCAAGTTTGTAGCCAATTGGTTACCCATGCTGATTTCGCTTCTGACCACCTTCCAGTAACTTTTGCAATATCCCAAGAAATAATTTCTAATTCCAACAGCTCTACTTTCAATTGCCATAGAGCTGATTGTGAACAAAATTTATGGACTATAACTTCGAAGCAAATGTTTCTTTGCAAGGCAAAGATGATATTAATAATGGTCTTGAATATCTGACTACTTCTATAGCTGAAGCAAGAGCTGCCTCAGTACCAAAACGCGAAGTTAAGTTCGATTGAATTATAACAGACGACGATCTGCAACTCTTGAACCGACTGAAAAATGTCCGTAGGCGGCAATATCAAAGAACACGCGATCCTGCCATGATAGTTATCTGGCGGGATTGGCAAACAAAAATTAAAAAGCAATTCTCTGCCCTAAGAAAAAAAGTTTTTGAAAATATTGTGTCGAAAAGGTCCACGTGATGATGGAGTTTTCTATATTCCCATCAAAAAAATCCCAGTGTCTTTCTTGGCAAAATTATTTAGCAGTTGTTTCCATTTGGCATACTTTCCTAATAAACGGAAAAAATATGCAAAATTTGTTCCAATTTTTAAGCCGATAAAAATCCAGCCTATGCATAAATACAAAACACGCCAGAAAAATTTTCTCAGTGTACGAAGGTAGTGTGAAAGTTGCTGAACCAGTCACGCATCCACCCGGTGCACGTCGCTTGACAGCCGATTCCAGTTTGAGATTTTTTTGCCAATACCCCGGAAGCGAATGCGGAAGTAAAATGCAAAACCCACACACCACACTCATCGACACACAAAAGGGGCAGAAAAACAAGAAAACAAGAAAAACACCTCCGGAAGGAGTAAGTAGTGTTGATATGCCCAAACGATTCGGGGCTGATGTGAGTTTCGTTCGCAGGCAGTGATGCCACATATTTTCGATTTTCAATCTGTATTTTTATTGCAAAAAATCTTTTTAATCTGTATCTGACTGACAAAAATCTGTAAACAAATCTGAAAAATTTCTTATGATCTTAGTGGAGCTTTACGGAAATCTCCATTGAGTTAATTCATAGTTCAGAAGGACTGTGTCAAAAGTTAAGAATCTCGAAAAATTACTAATGTTTGCTTTCTAAAGAGTTTGACTATTTGGAAAATCTCGAAATCCTACAATATTTTTTTAAGTGATGTGTATCTTTTCTACAGATTGAAAAAAAACAAAAGATTAAGTTCCAGTTGTGAAAGGCGAATCTGTTTCCGACTGAAGATTTTCTTAATGAAGTAACTATCACAATTTTCTTGAATTTTATTTTTTTGTATGTCTGTAATTACGAAAACCTTTATCTGGACATTTGTTTTTTTTTTCAACTCCGTAATTTTTCAATAAGTTTTAACACAAAACTTTTACTGAAAGTTTAGTCGAATTGTATGCAATATTCCAAAGGATGTTCAACTCTGCAAACCATAATTCGTGATGAGTTATTAGTTGTGTCAAAAGCTGTGCCAAGCGCTCTACTGAACGTACCTATCAAGGACAACTAAAGTATGCTTATCAAGGTGTTTGGCAACCCTAAAAGTTATGACTTTTGTAATTTTGTTTACATTCTCAATTTTTCTGATGGATCATGGTAGACATTCACCTCTATTCTCATTAGAGCGTTAGCGGGTCGGGAGATGGAAGAGGAACTGCAAACCATCAAACCAATACGGTGTTCAAGCATAGTTCAATCCCACGCTTGTAGCAACATCGTCGAACCAGTTTTAAAGATGTACGTGTCTTCAAAGATATAACCCAAGTCTATCGTATCACTGATTATTATGTCTTCCCCTGAAGAACTGTCATACTTTGAAAATAGGATTCTCAGCCACCGCAGACTTCAGCGGAAGCGCTTTATCAGGCGCCTTAGATCTGTATAAAACTCGAGAAGATTCCGCCTAATCCAGTCCACACCAATTAAGACTAATGACTGACAATAATATCCGAGAAAAAACGCAGGAGAAAATGTGAAAATTTCCGTCCCGAAGATACTCGGCAAGACCGGGAGCCAAATCTGGCCGCCCCCTATGATAAGCTTGTTTTCTTCTTTATTGTTCAATATGCATAACAAAATTGTTGATGTACCTCAACTCTCGCAGAAGATCCTGCTCTGATCCTTCGTTGTACGCTTCGAGATTGGATACACACGACAGTATCAAATGTTATGTTCAAAAATAAGAAGTATGTTCTGGAATAAAGCCTCCAGTGGAACAGCATGTGAGCTAGAATGTGAGCAGCGTTGGAAAAATTTCACGATATTTCACGAAGTTTATCAAGGCAAAAGTTCGTGAGTCGTAGTGCGTTTAGGTGAACTTTTGCAATAGTGAATATGAAGATTCATCAAACTATAGATGCTCGATGCTCGTCGTTCCATAATTAAACCGGTCTACGCAGGATGCACGGATGGTACTCTTCTTTTCATACGAATAACAGCATAGTGCAGATGTTCTGCCATCCCCGTTGTATAGTTGAGATCCGTTTGCTTTATATTGATAAAATTGTTGGTGTGGCCATGGTGCATTTTTCACAATGATTTCATCCGTCTTGACTGCCGTATAGACAAGACGCTCTGGAGCGACCATGGTGTACATAGATGAACTCGACTGAAGTGAGGCCCTGATAGAAGCTTTTCTAGATGAAAACACGATCCGTGTGTTTTTTGCTGTGATTCGTAGTTTTGCTAGGTTTAAAGAGATTCACGATTCAGACAATACTTGCATAATTTTTCCCAACACCGGTGGGTATCTGTTTGTCGTTTACAACTTCTTGATTGAATCCATGTATCACCAGTTTTATGTATGACATTCTCTCACTAGTTTCGTTTGTGAGTAAACAAAGTATTGGCCCGAGTAGTAAACCTTAGAAACGATCGGCAAAATGTCAACACTCAACAGTTATGCCGTTTTATATTATATTGTTTGTGTCCAACTTGTCAAAGCGTGCCCTTATGTGCCGAACAATGTGTCATGCTGTGTTTCAGCGCAGTGTGCAGAGTTGATAGCCCCTTGCAATATCCTTCATTTCTGAAATTGTGTTAATCAAATATCAATATACCCAGTTGACTCTTCGACAAATAAAAAGGGAAACTACTATTTCTTCCAACGAGAAATCAGAGCATCTGAACATCAGAAGTCCATTCAAAAGATTCCAAGTCCATTCGAAGCTAAAACAATAATAATTTATTTAGTGAAAAAGACGATTTGGGTTTGATGCTCAGATTGAATTCAAGCTGTTCAAAAGAAAGAAAAGATTATTATTCGCAATTAAAAAATATAAAAAAGTAGCATAACATATTTTCCCTTTATTTGAAAAATCTGAAAAATCTGTATATTTTTCAAAAATCTGTAATCTGTATATACAGATATCTGTATCAAAATATTGACAAAAATCTGTATGATTACAGATAAATCTGTATATGTGGCATCCCTGTTCGCAGGATGTTTTTCTCCCGTTTCGTTATTTCCAACTAGGAAGTGCGGCAGCGTTCTAAAGCGCCCATTACACATGTCAATATATTGACAATAAATTGACATACTGACAATATTATTGAAAAGGTGATATTGATGATGATGATTGATGACAAGTATTGACGAAAAACTGATTTTCATTTCACTTTGTCAATATACGAATATTGACAACATCAATGGCAATACGTTTGAAGCCTTTTAACCTCAATGTATTAAAGTCAATATTACTTGTCTTAATTTCCCCACACAAGAAACATGGATCAGCTATAGTCGCTATATTCATAGTCTGGCGGATAGAATCTCGGGAACCAATTGAGCTGTCAAATAGCGGAGCCAATCGAGCAAATCACGACCAACAACAGAAAAGAGCACATCAGTTATTGCGAACAAAATTTCGGAAACCGTTTTCTCGTGACTAAAGGATCAGCTACACAAACTAACGCCATTTTTAGGTTGTGGAAAGTCTTTCCTATCCGATGATGCTGGTAATTTACCTTCGATTGGCGAGGAAAGAATAATCAACGTTTTGTTTATAAAAGTTGATAGCACCTTTTCAATTGTTGGTCTACAATATATTGAAATGGTTCCGCTTTTTGATAGATCGAAATTCTATCCGCCAGACTATGAATATAGCGACTATAGGATCAGCGGGTCAAAAGAGAAACGTCGTTACTGGACCTATGCACTGAAAAAAGTTTTCATATAGTTTCCTTTGGAAACGCACATGATATTTTTCCAATAACAAAATTAATGATTTTTATCTGAAATTCAAATAACGTATATGACAAATCACATAAACTTCATTGGACACATAAGGTTCATGTGATTTTGTGATGCGATTCCCAATTATGAGATCACATGAAAGTTGAGTGAAATTCTAATGGATATTTTCCATTGGAAATGTGATTTATTTTTCGAGTGTGGAAAATACTAACTACACACTGAATTCGGATAACCTGAGTCGGTTAAATTTTACCCGGTTTTTGAACTACTGAAAAAGTCGGTAAAATTTCAAATTACCATCACTCGTAAGAAATCAATAAAATCGACACATTACCATTGAACGGTTTTAAATAGGTCCGTACAATTTCGTAATAAATTTCAAAATTGTTGAATTGGTTGGTACTAGAAATACTCAGAGGAAGAGATGGGCGGAGAGAATGTTTTGAGCCAAATGAACTGTCAAAATCTGAGCCAATCGAACATTCCTATTAGAATTTTTCCGAGGATTTCTTATTCTTTCTAGAATAAATTTGAAAGTATTGCAATCGAACAGAAATTCAATCCCCTTTATGTTTTGTGTGCTTCTCAAATTCAACTAGGTTTTGGAACCAAAAACAATACAAAATGATCTTCGTTGGTTAATGAATGGCACCAAGAAATGTGCAAAATATTGCGATGCAATCAATTATTATTTTGCATGTAAATCGAATCAAAAATAAAAGTCATTTGAAATGCTAGCTTCTAGCAAGGGTTGCAAGATAATTTAGGAACAAATCCTTGCTGCCGTATTGTATTTTGTTTTCTCCGCCTATCACACCCTCTGAGTATTTCTAGTTGGTACTATCCTTTCACTCCACTGAAAGTTCCAATAAGAAACTGTCAATGTTTGTTAGAAGAGATGATTTCTCGACGGTTCCGTCAACGCCAATATCAAATGTTGTAACTTTTTGACAGGACACAGAAAATACACAGGACAACATGATAACAAATTAATGGAATTGAATCAAATCGATTGTCGACTGCGTGGAATTACCACTCGTGTTGAATAACCCACGTTCATGGTATGCAGGTTCCCATAAATAAACTATTATGCTGATGTTTTGGTAAACATTCCTAAAGGAAAAACTTACATATATTATTGAATTTGCGTTACGTGTAGGCATGTGAAACGCAGATAGTATTTATTTTATTTTAAAGTAAAAAAAAAACAAAATTACATGATTATGCTTGTGATTTTGTAGAAAATGAACATCGATATAGACGAAGCCTGGGTAGTGATTGGAAACTGTAAAAGGATACTTTTTTATTTAGTTTGATATCCATTTTATATCACACACGAAGATTTAAACAAAATGCCAACACTGCATGCGTGAAGGTGCAATGTGAGTCAGTCGGTCTAAATGAAGTACGTTCTCCCTCCTCTTGGGTAGGGGAAGAATATTGAGAAAGTGAAATAAAAATCAGTTTTCAACAATACTCGTCATCAAACCATCGTCATCAATATTATCTTTCAATAATATTGTCAGTATGTCAATTTATTGTAAATATATTGACCTGTGTAACAAACGCTTTAGTGTATTGTCATTAATGTTGTCAATATTTATATATTGATTATATTGTAAGGAAAATTGACAATACGATGTTTGTCAATATATTGACATATGTAATGGGCGCTTAACGGGATACGCTAGTGTCGTCTCGAGATCCAATCAGACCACTGTGAACGACGATCGGTCGACAAGGAGCGGCAGTAGGAGATCAGTTACATCTAGGCGCGAAGTGGGAAACTTCGGTCAGCCAGTTCAGGCAGAGGACCGAAGCGAGCGAATCACACCAGTATCCAAGCAGCGTTCCAGCTACCATCGTTTGTGTGGACTCGATCTCCGATTGGACCAGCTACGCACGACGCTTAGGCTCGCACAAAGTGGCAACACGACCCGGCCGTGGCTAGGCTCATGGCGAACACCATCAGTGACATCGGTCGGTGCAGCGCTGCGTGATCGGAGGATCCAATAGCGACGTAGGATAGAGCCCAAAGACGGTGACTGGGTGACTGACCAGCTCATTCGGGACGGAACAGGAGAGTAAGCTGCAGTACATGAGTGTTATGTGTGTGCGGCATTCTTCGGCGAAACCGTGGGCGAGTTGAAGCGGTGCACTGGAGGATGCAGACAGCAAACCGGGCCCCCGTGTTAAGTAGAAGAAGATGCTGTGAGTACGTAAGACGTAAGAACATAATAAGAACATACTGAAGAAGAAAAGTAGGGACGATGAAGATAGGAGTTGAAGAGAGACAAATACAATATGTCCTAGAATTATAAATTCGGCGTAATGCATGGGTTTTTCTTGATATTTGTTGTTTGGCGTCATTCAGCTTGATTTGAACGTACTTTCTTCGAGCTATCCGGAGCTGTCTGAGATTTTACATCCCCCTCAAAAGTTTTCCATTCAACACTGACGGATCCAAAGGCGGCGATACAGTCGGCGCAGGCCTTTTCGGAATAGGCGTCACCAAATCCGACGCCCTGCCAAGATGCTGCAGCGTCTTCTCAGCAGAAGACACAAATAACCATTCTAACGGACTCTGACAGCTGTTTATCTTCGCTGGATACGGGTAGATCCAAACACCCTTGGATCCAGAGTATCGAGGCGGCAATCCAATCCAAAAACGTCCAATTCTGCTGGATCCCCGGCCATGCAGGCATCCAAGGAAATATTATAGCAGACCGTCTTGCTGGTGAAGCTGGAAACAACGTTCCACTTGATATTCAAATACCAACCATGGACGCTATAAGGGAAGTCAAACGTGCTATACGACAACAATGGGACCAGGGCAGCATTCTTGGGCCTATATTGTCTAACATTTTCACTTCGGACCTCCCTGATTTGCCTCTGGGTTGCCACAAATCTTTGTTCGCTGATGACACAGGCATTTCTGTTAAAGGAAGAAGTCTTCGTGTTATTTGCAGCATTCTGCAGAAAAGTTTAGATATTTTCTCGTCCTATTTACAAAACTCAACTAATATTTCCACATAAGCCTAGAGCTTCCTTTTTGAAACCTAGTCACTATGAACGGAGATCCAATTTCTTGATCAAGTCAAGTGAAATATCTTGGATTAGTACTAGACCAAAAATTAACTTTTAAAGATCACATTGAGGGCATTCAAGCCAAATGTAACAAATATATAAATTGTTTGTATCCTCTTATAACTAGGAAATCTAAATTTTGCCTGAAGAATAAACTTCAAATATTCAAAAAAGTGTTTAGACAGGCCATGCTTTAAGCTATACCAATATGGTTTTGTTGTTGCACTACCAGGAAAAAAAACCCTTCAAAGGATTCAGAACAAAGTTTAGAAGATGATTTTGAAGTTGCCTTTCTGGTACAGTATTGCAAAAATCGTTGCAATCCTCAATTGCAACGATTAATTTCTTTTATACTTAGATTGTTTTAGTTTGTAGTTTTAAGATAACAAATATTATGCTGACCTGCAGGTTTATAAAACCTGTTTAAAATACGGAATTTCCAAGGCAGAAACATTGTAAAAATAATAAATATAAATCATAACAATTAAAGCTGGTAAGTTACTGTAGTAGCTGGAGCAACTAGGTTAAAATTGAAATGTAATTGAAAAAATAATAATTTGGCATTCCTGTTACATTTTTTTTAATCTTTATTTTTGAGATTTTTAGCCTTAGGCTAGTTCATCTCTTATTTCCTGAAGAAAGAAAATGGACTTTTGTTTTGCTTTGAACCGATTCCCGGTGGCCACTTGAGTTCAATCTGGACCGTTTCAGAGCAAATCAAAGTAAGATTAGTGTAGCTTTCATTAGCAACTAGTCTCATCAAGTTTAGTTAAGAATTCATCTTAGTCTTGGCTTCAAATACTACAGTATCCCTCCGCTTATCGGACACTCGATAATTCGAATCTCATTAATCCAGAAAGTGTTAAATTAAAAAGTATAAACACGCAATTTGAATATGTATGATTGGCCCTAGATACGCATTATTATACTCAACAGTAACTTAGTGAGTATGATTCAAGATATAAAACAACGAGGACGTAAATTTTCTGAAAGTATATGAAATCACTGTGCATTTTCCAAATACAATCTACTGCGAAAAGTCAAGCTCATTCTATTTTGTCGTGACAAATGCAAACAAATTGCCACTGCCGATACCTATGGGAAACCCATCGGAGCATATAAACCGGGTTGTACCAACTGGCAACACACGCTATCCAACAGCAACCGTACCGTTTAGAGTGTTGTAAAAAAGGCTGCTGCTGCAGTACCTATGTAGCTGCAAGAAATCGATTGCATCACCCTTGTCGTCGACTGAGAAACTGACGAGTTAGCCGCTCCGCTGAGTAGGTTAGTGTGGTCGTCTGTCTCACTGCCTGCGAACTTTGTCTCTTTCAATTTGTGGGTATTCACTGGAGAACACCCCTTCCTCGCCTGTTTTTTTTTTGCGCGAATTCTTCGGAAAAGATTTCAATTGACGATTTAAGCTACTAACTTACCTCTGATTTTCTTGTCGTCTGCTTTGAGCTCGTGCAGGGTCTGGTCTGAAATGATTACGGCATACACTTGAACTACACTCTACAACTTTCAGACAAACTATTCCGAAAATCCAAATTCGAGCCGCACCAAAACTTCGACCGTGTACCGTTTCTCCCCGTTCTTGCTTCGGTAACTTTCAGGGTCAATCGCAAAAGCGCTATCACCACACGAAACACTGCCTCTTGCCTGCCTGGTGCCAGCTCACCGCCGATAAGGGTTTATACAATCTTGCTTGTCTCAAAAGAAGGGCGTCCCGCTTTACCACCGAACGAACGGGACTGTTAATACTGATAACCACTCCTGTATATTGGGACAACGGGGCACTGACACTATGGCAGCTTCTTTTTCTCCGTCATCAGACAATGGATTCGGTAATCATAAAACGCACGTGAGAGAGTACAGGGATCGATTAGCCACTATACCTACCTATACTCCTCTGACTAACGGTACCACAATTCCGCCCAGAAAAAAAAAACAATAGCAAGCAAATAAAAACTTAAAAACACTAGAAAGCAGTTTTGTAACAATTTCGGGAGCGAGGGTTTCTGCGGGCGTATAGGAACGTAAGATGACTGTGGTGTGGCCTTGTTGCGTTTTATTTTCTGCGATTATCTTCACTACACTCAATTTTTTTCCCTTTCGACACCGTCAACGCACAGTTATTACGTCCAACACTACTCGCGAAATCTCGGCGACTGTGCTCTCGCGATTCTCCGCTACTCCGAGCTGTTGATTCCGTTCTCCGGAGTCCGGACACTCTTTCTTTTGTCGATTTTGACGGATTACCTCCAGAAAACTGACGGAACGAGTTGACGTTTCTCTTGTTTTCGTCCGTTAGCGCGCCCTAGTGGCTGGTTCTGAAATTTGCCAGTGCGGTTGCCAGACGACAGGGTGTGTTTAGAAGGTAGGACATGCCGATGTTTGTTAAATCCAAGTTTGAATCGACCACTTCGGTGCTGCAGTGGGAGCTCATGTATCAAACTGAATTGAAAAATCCAACTTAAACCAAGGGGGGGAGGTGGCTGTCCAATACGAAAAATCGTCGCCTACCTCGCATAACTGGTTCCAAACGTAAACAAGCCATAAGAAACCTACAGCGTTTGTTTACGTTTGGAACCAGTTTCATACAAAATGATCAGTAGGCTGATTTGACAGCACGTCCCCCCCCAGACTTAAACTCATGCGCGCCTGGTGGCAGGAATAAGCACTAACCGACGGTGATAAGTCTGTGACAGCCCTTGAAAATTTCATTGATTGTTTGCAAAATTATTTAATTTCAATGTAATTTCATGAAAATTTCTTGTCAGCATGGATGAATCTTGTACAAAATGCATAAAACTATTTTGTAATGCATTGTTCTTAAATAGAAAGCTACTTCAAGAGTTATAAATTACTGAAAACATGTTAAGGTTTGAAATCATCTGCCGATTAAACAACAGACAAAGTTGGCCGACTAAATCAATCGACGAAAAACTATTAAATAGGCCGATTGCTCGGTGTAGCACCAGACGAAAAACGATTTAATCTGCTGATTAATACACCGACTGAAATTAATTTTTAAGTGGCAATAGATTTAGTCTGTGGACGAATCGGGTGATTTGGATGATGTTTGTATATTTGGAAGATATTTTCGAAACAAAGCACGATAAAATTCAGCATTATATACCATTATTACGAGTACTACTTTTTTGCTCGGATCATGTTTTGACTTCCACAGAAACTCGCTAGAATAAATAGAAAATAATAGTTTTTTGGTTGAAATTTCAAAAATGTATTCAGTTTGACACATTATTTCGGACTTATCACCGCTGCGATTGCAGCGTCACGGTGGTCGATTGAAACATGGATTTGTCAATTGAGAAATCCAACTTAAACTCCTGCGCACCTGGTGGCAGGAATAAACACTAACCGGCGGTGATAAGTCTGTGACAGCCCTTGACAATTCTATTGATTGTTTGATAAATTGTTTAATTTCAATGTAATTTCATGCAAATTTCTTGTTAGAATCCTAGGGGCAAGTCAGCTGTACTCTGAGCTAATATATTAATATTGAGTAGCTGTGAGTTACTTGTAGCTACTCAAAAAATAACAAAGTAGCCTTAATTTAACTTTTTTTTAATCTGTCGTATTTACAAACAAAATAACGTCAGTCCGAGCGTCAGCCATCATGAACAGTTTTGTTAAAGAATTAGTTTTAGATTTCTGTATTAAAGAGACTTTCAGTTGCAGTTTTGTTTAAATACAAGTAAGTTATTTTTCTCTCTAAAACAAACTTTCTTTTTTAAGTATAGATACTGCTACAAACTGAAAACGTGTGTCTAAATTCCAACATCGATCATACAAACTCCAACAACTTATATGGATTTACAGGAATGATCAGGGAATGATTGCATAGTTCGTCATGCTATTATTTGAGCATCCGGTAGTAACGAAAAGGATGGTGTTTTAACTAATACTCTGCACTGATACCGTTGTTAAGTTTTACCCTGATTAAAACCCGTATTATTATTTCCAGATCATCAAGAGCTATTCCTGTTTTGTTTGCGTTAGTAGAACTACAAATATGCAAAAAATAAAGGAAAGAAACCTGATCAACTATGGTGAGTCTATGTACATGTAGTTACGGACCTGCAGCATTTTGAACTACCTGCACATCCCTGTCAAATGACCACCTCAAATTTAGACAATTAAAGCTGACTCACATATACACATCATATCGTCGTTCGAATGTGTTCAAAATTTTGAAATTGTCCTTAAATGCAATTATGAAGAAATAAATGATGATTTTTTATTTTGTTTTACAGCTTATTAGTTTCTTTCAGAAAATTTTCAATTATATATTACACTTTATCCATAAAAACTCATGGATTTTCATAAACTAATGGCACGGTTGTCGCTGGGGGCAAGACAGCTTTCGATCATAAATAAAACCGGAGTTAATTTTGAGTAACTCTGAGTAAATCACGTTGCTCAATATCTTATATACACATAGCAACCTGATTGTTATATTGAAAATAATGTTGAAAACTATGCTGTCAAGCAAAGTAAATTGAAGTGCTTTCTTGGAATTTCAATAATTTCAATTCTTAGAGCAATATAGTTTGCGTTTATATTTTGTTTTTAATTTCCAGAAACTCAATGAAAACCTCGATGAAAACGAAATTTACACAAATATTTAAAAATAATAGAGTACATACAGGAAGCTGCATGATTTTCCAAAAATATAAAAATACAGTGTCTTCCCATTATTGGTAACATATGATTTTTGCATGTTATGCTATCTATAAATTCATTGAAAGCTCATATTCGATAGAGTCAGTGTATAATGAGTCACGCCAAGAGAAAAACAGTTGAACTCGCATCACGATTTTCGAAGGATTCCCTTTCTTTTCACTTGGCAACAGAGGACTTCTACATCAACTTCAAATGACTTCTAGCTAGAAAAAAAAATTGCGGCTGTAGTGAATCATTATATCAGTGATTTTGTCAAATTATCTTATCAAACAATAGTAGAAATTCTCATTACTGATCATTAGCAAACGTATCCCATGACAATTTAATGCTCACTGCGTGTTTATGATCATTTCTTCAATTTTATTTTATATTTTATTGCAATACCTTTCGTGGACCTTTCATAGCATCGTAATGTTTGTTTACTTTGCACAATAGGTAGCCGGTTTGACAGTTCAATAGGTAGACTTGGCTTCACTCTTGGCGTGACTCATTATACACCGATTCTAATATTCGATTTATGATATTACTCGATCATTCTTTACACTGAGGAAATTCTTCATATTTCGTTTATGTGCCACACACATAGATTTTACAATTTGATTACACAAATGAAATTTATGTGTGGGACACATAAAAAGCTTCCATTCTGCCTGCAATAAATTTTATGTGTGGTCACACATGGCCATTATGGATAGTGTCAGATGAATTTCATTTGTAGGTTTATATGTATTTGTTTATATTATTTTGAAATATTCAGGCTGGTATTCTATTTTATACAAATAAAACTAAAAATCCAATGTACCATGATATATTAATTCTCGGTCACTACATACGGAACAGAAACGTTTCAAAGTGCTGTAAACGCTAGTGAAATGGGCGTAAAAAAAAGCGTTCGATGGCAACTGAAAATAGAATTGAATTCAAGATTAGCAACTCTAACCATAAAAATCATCCCAAAACTTACAAGTTGTCCAAGCCGCCGTGCTCAACCAACGAAAGCGCTGGGATGTAGGACATATCCACAGACCGGTAAACCAGGATATCCATTCACTTCCAGCCCCATCTAGGCATGTAATCCCACAAGCTGTTGATCAATTGGCATCAAAACTGAAACAAAATATTCAATTACTCATATTTCTCCAGGGAAATTTAATCATATTTACCAACAAATTATGATAACAGCTTCAGATAAAACAATATTTTCTAGAAGTAGTATTTCTAAAAAGAGCTTATGATCACCATTTTGAAGTTTGCTTTCCGTGGCCCAGCAGCCGGTGTATTTTTTTGCATGTGTGTCCACACATATTTTTTGCTATTTGCCACCACATATGATGTTCATTTGAAATACACATACTTGGTATATGTATTGCATATGAAGTTTATGTTTTGTTTATAAAATGTATGTGTGGAATGTTTTTTAAAAAGTATGTGTGTTTCATCAGTGTAGGGATCAGACGCTTGATATTTCATGAAATGTTGTGCTCTGGGCACAACTTTGAGGAAATAAACATATGAGGCCGTGTTTCCAAAAACGGTACGGCACTGTTTTTGGTTGTTGGCCATGGACTGATTATTAATGTTAAGGTTCCACAAAGGGTAAATAATTTGTTTACTTCTTCTTTTTGAAATATCCTTCGATAATCATTACCTGAATGTATTGGGAAAATTCATTGGAAGTGTATGTCCACACGCCAAAACTGCTCATGTTTCATAACTATCAACTGGTATGGTGACGAAAATTTAACCATCTTTTTTCTTCCTGCATTTATTATATTTCAATACAACAGAAAATGTGATGTATGTGTATACTAATGATGCTGATTAAAGAATATTTCAAAAATAAGAAGAATACAAATTTAAATGTTGAACCTTAACAAACTCCACGAAGCTGGCCAGAGCTGACCTAATCTGGCCTAGAATCAGCAGCTCACATAATATACCACAATAAGCAGTCAAAGACCAATTAATTATATGATTTGAGTAGTAGCTATACTGAAGATCCGAGAGATGTCGCCTCTCAGTGGTAGGAAAATCATTTTTACAGTATGGAGAATATCAGAAAATCCACGATTTGTGACTAAACATGCTTTCACAGAAGGAAACAAATAAACGAGTGTTTACCTTATCACCATAGTAACAACAATCAATACGAAACTAACGATTTTAAATTGGCTCACCACTTTAGTAGCCTATTGGTCCCAAGCAAACGATTAACGTACCCTATTCTAGTTGAAATTCTATTACTACACTATGTTTGTTTTGATTCGCTATGAAAGTTTGACAGATAACATCAGGGGTGTGTGGATTCATGCAGAATATGCAGGGGTGAGTGAAATAGCTTGGGACTGCTTGGGACCGTTGTTCTGGTACTGAGTGAGCCAAAAATAATAATGATTTTCTTCGTGACCCAGTGGTCTTAGAGTTACCTCTATGATAGTAATGTACTCGTGCAATTTTTGAGCATCTAAAACTGCCCATAAAGACGGTAATAAATAAAAACTGAAAATTTGCATGCATTTCCAAAAGGTTTCCTACCATTCCCATACATTCGAAAGTGACTGGCCCTCTGGATGTGGATGATGTCAAAAACAACAAAACATGATTAATTCTATTGACCACTAAGGAAGTTTAAAGCTCAGGTTGTACCGAGGGTTGTACCAACAATCAATACGAAACTAACGATTTTAAATTGGCTCACTACTTGACTAGCCTATTGGTCCCAAGCAAACGATTAACGTATCCCATTCTAGTTGAAATTCTAGTATACCAAGAAGATTTATCACGATTTTGAAGATTTCCTGCAAAAAAATGATGCGCGATGCAAGTTGATGCGAGAAATGAAAGAAGATTTTTCGAAGATTTATTCGGTAGTGTAAGATTTTTTGAGCATCTAGAATCGAGATTTAGATGTGTCGCACCCTCGTTTTTTACTGTAAATTTTTCAAATGCCATGATTTTCATTGTTGTGAACCATGAATTTGGGATTGGGATTTTATGGTAATGGACAAAAATGTCCAATGTTTTGACAATAAATAACATGGTTACAATAGGTCATATGAATAAAAGCAAGTCTTTACTCATGAGCAACCCAGTTTGAGGAAAGTAATCTGTTTGAGCATTTACTCAAATTCGTATGAACAAAGTTGTACTTTACTCGGAGTAAGTTCGAATTTCGAACATAGCTTTACCATAGAGGTAACTTTAAGACTAGAAGGTCCTGAAATAACGTGCTCAACTTTTTGGCTCAGCTCTGGTACTCTCTTCGGTCCCAAGCTAATCGATTCACCCCTCGACACATAGGAAAAACCAATAACCCCTCATTTTATCTGTCAAACTTTCATAGCGAATCAAAACAAACATTGCGTAGTACTAGAATTTCGACTAGAATGGGGTTCGTTAATCGTTTGCTTGGGACCAATAGGCTAGTCCAGTAGTGAGCCAATTTAAAATCGTTAGTTTCGTATTGATTGTTGGCTTTACTCTGTCAAAAAGCTGTTTGTTTTGATTTGATTTTCTTTGATAGAAGGAATATTTTTGGATGCAAAATAGAAGTGCCCGAAGAAGCTTTACGGGAAAATGGCTGAGGATTCCTTCAACGAGGAATATCTGGAGGAAAATCAGAATCAGAGTAAGAATTTTTTTCCCCACAGTACTGAAAAATGATTTATAACTTACGCCGTTTCCATTATTTTTAGGTGAGGATGATGAAAATGGGAACCAGACTCTAACGGAAGGCACAACTGCTGAGATAAAAAGTATTCAAGATGCGAAGTTCTGATATCCTTCGGAAAAACGCTGCTGGAAAAATCTCAAGTGCCGACGATGAAGCAAAAGAAAAAAACTGCCATGCATGAAGTGTGTATCCAGATCTAGGGGCAAGCCAGCTGTACTCAAAGTTAATATTTTTGCTCCGAGTAAATTTGAGTAACTCATAATTACTCAAGAATGATCAAAGTAGTCTGGCCTTATGTATATTCATCAACAAATACAAACTACAATGTGAATAAACATTATGTGTCAGTGGAGGAGGAGAATCAGAATTATTTTATTATATTCTTGATACAAATCTTTATTTAATCAATTGAATTCATTCACAGCATGAAATATAAGAATTTTGCTTTGAAGGGAAATAAGGTAAAAAATGCCATATCCGAAGATGGCTTCACATGAAAACTGTATCCGTATCACCCAGGTAGACGTAATTTATGAGACCTTCATGTGCTTGGCAAATCAGAGGTTCTGCACGTCTACAATTGCAAATTGCATCATCTCAAATAGGAATGAATAAGTTGAGAATTCAAGATTGATGTGAACTTGATTTGGATTTATGGAAACTTAAAATTTTAAATATGGTTATACAATGACAATGTATTGTTTTCTATTAATCTCGGGTCGAACTTAGTGACAATTGAAATGCTTATAGTTAATTTATCTGAAAATCATGACAACCAGCAACCAAATGGATTATGTTTCTATACTTCTCTGAATGCCCAAGTATTAGTGCAGAACTATGAGGTTACTGCCTCAAAGTTCTGTACTAATTCTTGGGCATTCAGACAAAAGTAGTAGTAGTAGTAGTAGTAGTAGTAGTAGTAGTAGTAGTAGTAGTCGTAACTTTGATGCCTTTCGAATATTCAAACTAGGGTCAATTTAACCAAATTTATCATATTTTGAATCTGCAAATGCTATGGTCAACGTCGACCGATAACAGCCTGCACTAGATTTGGTTGAAAACGGCTTACAAAGGATTTGAACGAAACAGTAGGAAGGTCATGTGATCTATCTATGGATGATTATCCAGTGTAAACCATCATTTACTCTCGTTATTTTCGACAATGAGAAGCTGCAGAATTTAGGAATATTTATCACCGTTGAACGTCTTTCTTTGACAGTTGGGGAATAAACACAACAAGGTTGCTGTGTTACCGTGCATCGCTTGTTGAGCAACTCGAGTTACTCAGAGTTGCTCAAAATTAACTCAAATTTTACTCATGATCAAAAGCTGTCTTGCCCCCAGATCCAGATGCTAGTCCAACACGGGATCAATATGACTGTTCGGCAAGTCATGAAGAAAATCAACAACATGAAGCAAAGGATCAAGGTAAAAACGGATCGCAGACAAACTGGAAACCGAAAAATTATTTTGAACGAGTTGGAAAGAAAGTTTTTTTGATTTAATGGGAGGAGTCGAAAACCCCAGTACTAGCAAACGTTCATGTAAGTACAATTACTGTTAAAATAAGTTGAAGGTCGCAAAATTTGAAGTAGCGGTGAATTTGAACTTGGCAAACGAAGAATCACTTACTGTAAATACTAGTTTAAATTAGTTAATATGTTGTTTTCTATTCATAAAAACATTTTTAACGTACCGATGGACTAAGTAATTACAAACAAAGAAAACTTCACGATTAATTCAGATGGTGGCTCGATTGGGGTCTCGGCGAAAAGTGGAAGTGTTACTCCGCAGACTACAGAGATACCTCCACATGAAAATACTTCTGAAGACGAATCCTCAGATGATCTACATGGAAGTGTTCTCAGAAAACAGGTGGGCCCATTATCTATAAGTTCTATGCACATGATCTAGAAGTCCAATGCTACCATTATAAACTGCTCCAATGCCTGGAATTTCAAACGCTACCGCCTGGAATGGTTGCTTGAAACGTGGGAGACTAATACGTATAACAGCAGTATGGACTTGATCTACATGTCTATGTCTATTATCTGCAAATCCTGTGAACTTATTTAGAACATTATTTCTGGTTTCTTTTCAGATGACACGACAAAGACATCCAATTCAAAGCATCGGTCAAAAAACGATTCTTGAAGAACAACTCAAACTGATAAAAGCTCAACAGGAATACACGGCGCAATTACAGACCCAACAAAATGAGCGCCACGAGAAAGAAATGGAGCTGTTGGTGCTCAAAAGAAAGCTAACGTTGTTGAAGATACGGAAGATTGAAGATTCCTAGACTACTACAATGCACCCTGACTTATAACGAATATACGTTATGCATGAGTACACCACCATTTAGAACGTATAGTTCGTCTAATTGAACATAGCGTTTGCAGTGCAAGATAAGACGAATTCACGTTGTATCTGGGGTACTCGTGTAAAACGTATATTCCTTATTAGTCAGGTAAGACAGTAGGCTACTATCATCAACAAAAATAAAACAAAAATCTTTTAGTTATACATGAGTATAAGACTTTGTATTTTCCTGGTTTAACAAACATGGTCACCTAGCAAATATGATGCAATAGCATCACGGCGTTTTTGTCCTCGTTGTAGCGCTGTATTTTCTATAACGGTTGATGCAGGAACGGCTATGTCGTACGTTGTAGTCTCATCTAGTTCAAAGTCCCTATCATTTAGATACTTTGCTGCATTGTGTAAAATAAAACAAGCAGCTATCATGCGAGGATTTTTTTCAGTTTTTACGCGTACCTTTGATTGTAAGATAGAAAATCTTTGTTTCACTTGACCAAAAACACGTTCAATAATTACTCTTTCCCTTGTGTGAATCACGTTAAACATTTTTTGTGAGGATGTTACAGGATCTCGATATGGTTTCATCATCCATGGGGTGAGTGGGTAAGCTTCATCAGCCAAAAGAAGTGCGCCAGATGCATTGTCCTGTATGATATCGAAGATATCAGAATTTCTCCATATTCGAGCATCATGTACTGAACCAGCCCATTCGCAATCAACACTTGTAAACTGTTCAGTAGCATTGCATGTTGCTTGTACATTGAAGGAGTTTAATCCTTTCCTATTGACAAATTCATCTTTGTAGTTACCTGGGCGTTTGATCAAAATATGAGTGCAATCTATGGCACCTATGGCGCTGGGGAATCGATATTTTCTCTGCCATGACTTCTTTTCTTGTTCCATCTCCACCGCTGTATTAGGAAAGTGTATCCATTCGGCTGATTTATCCGAGGGGGGCGACACATCTAAATCTCAAGTTTAGATGGTCAACAAATCTAACACTAGCGAATCAATCTTCGAACAATCTTCTTTCATTTGTCGCATCTACTTGCATCGCTCATCAATTTTTTGCAGGAAATCTTCAGAATCGTCATCAATCTTCTTTCTATCTACTCAGCGTGCGTGCAGCTAGCCACAGCAAAACACAATCTTTTTTGCATCGTAGATAGAGTCGTCCCCCTCGGATTTATCGACGATCGCCTTACAAACGGACCATATCGTTTTGCACACTGTAGTTTGATGGACGCCTAAATCTTCGCCCACACCTACCTGTGGGTGAATGAAACAATGTATAAACGCGCTCTCATTTTCACAAAAATTAAATGTTACCTGGAATCCGGGATCACCCACGTATCTTAAAAAACACTTCATCCTTTGTCTGTTTGATAATGCACCACCTCGGGTTTCTGAATTATCTTCCAAAAATGTTTGCGCCAAAAAGTCAACATTTTCTCGAGTAAACCGGTAGAGTTCCTCGAAGTTATCATCATCTCCCACTCGCCGAGTTTTATAAATCTTTACTGAACGATTCTGATTTTGATATATACCGTCAACGTCAACTACCATTGGAAATGGTAAATTAACAAAATCTCCCAAGTACATTTTATACCGTATATTTCACTCACAAAACACGCGAGTTCACCACTTCGATTTCATCTGAGCATGCCCAACAGGTGACTCAGGATTAAGTGAGTATATACTTGGTTCTTACAATTTTATTCATATGGATTTAGATGTTCGAAAACTAAATACTCAAATCTCAGCTTTTGTCATATCAACGTGAGCAAATACTCAAGTAAAAGGTTTGACGTTTGGATTTTAGCAAAGTAAAAGCTTTTACTCACTTTATTCATATGACCTAATGACAATGAAAATCATTGTATTGCTGATTGCATCTGAAACTGAACTGTCACAAAAATGCAAAAAGTGTGATAAAAGTGCACGTTTCCGTCGAATCGTTTTGATGTCTTTGGAGCACTTATTGCTTGCAGCATAAAAAATAAGTGCACCGAAGACACCAAGATGATTAGACGTAAACTCGCAATTTAATCATACTTTTTAATAATTGAAAACGCGCTGATTAGTCCAGTTAGATTTTTTTTACGGGTGGTGCTTCCATATATGTATGATTAGAAAAATTAAGATTTATAAAATTGTCCCAGCGGTTATGATCTTCCGCATTTTTAATGTGTGGTTATTTCAGCTGCAAATCAGTTCAAATCTGAAGATAATCGAAAAATAAGGCGACTCCCGATGGAAATTTGCAAGTTGTGCAATAAAATGTACGTTATTTTACGATTTGAAAATCGTCATTTATTTATTTCGTCAAGCAATATTATCATATTATGATGTAAACAAATGGATTGGATGACATTTCCTCTCAAAATCGGCTAGCGCACTCTTCATTGATGGTGCATAAAACGAGCCTATTGGTCCCAAGCAACCCGATTACCGTACCCCATTCTAGTCGAAATTCTAGTATGTACTACACTATGTTTGTTTTGATTCGCTATGAAAGTTTGACAGATAAAATGCGGGATTCGTGGATTTTTCTATGTTTCGAGGGGTGCATCGATACGCTTGGGACCGAAGAGAGTACCAGAGCTGAGCCAAAAAGTTGAGCACATTTCTTCAGGACCTTCACGGAGAACAAATTCGTTAAGTTAAGATAACAATCCTAATAGCTACTTTCACATGGAAAAATATTGTTGTTTGAAAGAAACCTATAGTTATTTAAACATAAATTTGACCATCAACTCAATCATATCTACCTAATAGATTCAACTGTTCATCTTATACTCAATTCAACTATAACTTTGATCAACTACAACAACCGTCAAATGTTATATAATTTGGTTTCAAGTGATCATCATAAATCCACATACTTTTAACTTGTGATGCGTAGAGCAGGCAATAAGACAGCTGGCTCTCACGCAGATGAACAAGGTTCAAATCTTAGTTGAATGTTCTTGTTCACCTTTTTTATGATTTTGCAGTTGTGTTTTTGAAATCGATAAAGAAGCAAAACAAACTTCCTTAATATGTCGATAATGAAGAGCAGTTTGTTTAATAAACATTGTACAATTTTGCTTACGCAACAAAAGTTTTCTTGAATCAACTAAAGCATAGTTGTATTTTGAAGTTTGACGTTTGTTCATCTACTGAAAAATATAGTTGAGCCAACCGAGGAACCAACTATGGGCTATAGTTGTTGCCCTCTATATATAGTCAAATCAACTATAGTTTCGGGTTATCTCTAAAACAATTGAACAATATAGTTATTTTGACCGGAAAAATAATTTTGTCTGCTATAATTTGTTCTCCGTGTTCTGACCATGGTGGGTATATAAATGGTAATACAGCTTTGTCACTATAGAGGCGAGGAGGTCGCGGGAGGGAAAAGTGTGGTTTTAGAGCAAATTGTAAACAAACTCGGTCGCTGTCCCATACAAAAATCCAACATGGCTGAATCATGAATTTGACACATTAGAACACCTATATGTAGTTACCTTGCTTCTGACTACCTCCTTCATATGTATACGGGCCTTGCTTCGAGCTGTGAGTGAACCAAAATGCTGTCACTTTGTACCTGTCAAACGTCTCGTTTTTTTTTGTTTACGTTTAATTGTGAAATATTCTCGTTCCCGTAAAAAATTGTTGTTGATTTTTGTGGTTTTTCGTGTTTAGTCTAGTGTTATCGTCTTTAGATCCCGAGAAACCCTTATTAAACATCCTGAAACCACCGTGAAATGGCGTCCAACGACGAAGATCCCTTCGCATCGGAGGAAGAGTCCGTTCCAGAATTTTCTGCCAGCGAAGACGAATGGGACCCAGCGAAAGAGGATGTGAAACGGCCGGTCAAAATAGGAAGGTAACGAAAAATGTTCGATTTTGTTGGAAATTCAGTGATAACTACATGGTCAATTGTAGAAAAGGAAAACTGAAAGTGAAAGCGGCTCCAGCCCGACCTACGAGAGTATCGCGAAGAATAGCGACCAGATTGGGGAAGGAACTGCCACCGGAAGATGAGCCTGAACAAGATGCGGTTGTTGTTCTACCGGATGAGGAATCAGCTTCTTCGTCCTCGGGACAGGAGGAAGAGGAAAAGTCCCCTAATAGGAAGAAGAAGCAGAGGGGGAGGCGACCGGCACAGAAAAAGGGTCGTAAACCGAAGGTGGTCAAGGATGAACCGATTAAGCTGACCACATTTACCGTGGAAGAGTTGTATAGGAAATATCGACCGGATTTGGCAGGTTGTTCGAAGAGGGTTGCACCGGTGCCGCGGAAAGTGGAGGTGAAGAAGGAGACTGAAGATGACGATAGTAGCGGTGATGATTATCTGGTCGATCCGGGAAAGTTGGATCTGAATTCGGAATTTTTCCAGTCGGTGGACGTGTCGGTTGACAAGAAGGAAGATCCCGGGATTCAGTTTGATTGCAATGTAGGATTGGAAATGCAGGAATCGGAAGAAGATGAGGATGAGGAGAAACCGTTGAGTTCAGTAAGGAAGGAGGATGAATGCAGCACTGATTTTAGTAAGAAGTTGATCCAACAAATTAATCAGTCGAGTCAGGATTGTGTGAATATGATAAAGCTTGCTGAAGTTTCGAAGCGAATGGAAAATGAGCGGAAGAAGTTGGAGCAATTACGGAAAGAGCAAGAACACAAGGCAGGTGCAAATGAGGAGGATGTTTCGGATCTGCTTGTGGCAGGAGAGAAGATCAAAGGCAAAAGCTCGAAGCAAACAGGAAGAAATGACTTTATCGCTGTTGATGAGAAAGATAACCGGGTCGAGGAAAAGACCGTTGAAATTACACTCAAATTTGAATCCGCCGAGACGGGTAAGAAGGAGAAGAAGAAAATTGACCTACTAACTGCCGTCAAGCGATTGATGAATCGCGAGAAACGCCAAAATCAAATCTACCTCCATAAGGTCTCAATTCTTTGCTGGATTGGTCATGGAACGTATCTTAATCGAACTATTTCCAACGCAGCACTGATGGAGCTGACCATCAAACGACTACTGCCCTCGGCAAGCTGCCGACCAAAAGGTCTAACGAACTTAAACTACTTTCAACAGGTTACCCACTACTTTCGGAAGGTGGTCAAGTTGAAAAACAACGACTTGTACTTTCGTTCCAGCAACCTGCCACCGCTTCAGTCAACTCTCAAATATCAACTCAAGCAGCGGTCGGCCTTTTCGAAGCGCGATTACATTTTGCTGTTCCTGCTAATGCTTCGATCATTGAGCATCCACTGCCGGTTGGTAATTTCACTGGTGGTCCCACCGAAGCTAGTTCCCACCAGTGAACTATATCGAATGAATCCTAAAACGAACGAAGAGCTGCAAGCGGAACGTCGTCTGATGCTGGATTTCCGGCGTGCACCGCGGCACAGTACGGTTTTCAAAGTTCGCGAAAAGCTCGTTGAATTGGTTAATAAAAACTCCCAGCAGGTTCAACGGGAAGCAGCCCGGAAGCGACGTCGAGAAGGATTTAGTGCAACGATTCCTCAATTGGACGGAAGCCATGAACATCTGTTCGGAAGTGTTCCAAAAGAGTTGCCTCGGAAGAAGCTGAAGCTAATGGAGCGCTCTTTTATCGATATCGAACGGAATGTGATTGCCAAGCCGTCGAAAAAGTCGAGCAAGGAGGAAAGGAAGTTTTCGGACGATTTGGACGAGGAAGTCCGGAGGCGTAGGGAGAAGATCTTGGCTGCTTATCGGGCTTCTAGAGAGCAAAGGGAACTGGAAAATGCCAGGGCGAAGGCTGAGGCTGAATTCCTCGGGGAGGGGACAAGTTCGATGCATGCGAGACCGCGGGGACGGTTGAGCGCGAAGGAGATCGCTCGGAGAAAGCGACCCGGCGTAGACCTGTGGATTGAAGTCTACTGCGAGCACGAGGATAAATGGGTCACGATCGACATCCTGAGTGGCAAGGTGCACTGCCTGGAAGACATTGTGGTGAGTATGGGTTTTTTTTTCTCTGAATGGCTGGACAGAGTGAGGTGAAACTCAGAAACTCAAATCTCTTGCTTGGAGTTTGGTCGCCTACGTGTATTGACTACGTTTGAATTACCGATGAGATTTCCCATTCCAACATTTATTGCTTTATATTCTGGCATTTTTCATTTCCAAACTAACAAAAAATTAATATTTTCTGGTGTTGCAAAATAAAATTTAATGAACTTTATTGTTATTCAAGCATTGTTTATCTGGACAGTACCATAATTTTATTCTTGTTAAATATTGTTCTGAGGTGTAACATGTAGATTTGAGGTGAGGTGTTGAAAATCTGATTACGAAGATTCTATAACTTTAGCCCGAATCGTTTGAAAATACTCTGGTTTTAAACCCAGTATTTGTAACTTTGTAGAAAATTTCTGAAATGGTTAAATATCTGGTATTCTGATATTAGATTCTGATATCTGATCAAACATTCAATTACCACAGAATTCAGAAATATCCAAAAGTTCTCAAAAGAGCTGCACATGTTTCAAGGAAAAAACTCTTCTCTAAAATATTTGATTCCGATATCTAATCAAACTTTCCCTAAGTCCATTTTTAATACTCATTATAACTTCATTTGTAGTAGACATGCAACCCAAAATAACTGCTCATGTTTAAAAGAAGAAATCAGGGTGACCACTGAACTGGGAAAACCGGGAATCGATCTTGTTTTCCGTGCTGAGCCTTTCCAAAATTTTCTTAATAATTCGCTTAGAATATTCCTCGAAAATCTTTTGCCAAATTTCCGTGGATAACTCGGAATTCCATGAGAATTATTCTCCGATTTTCCTTGAAATTCATTTCAAAATTCCTTAGAGAGGATTTCTCGAAGTTTTTTTTTTATAATAATATACGAAAAATTATTTTATGATCAAAATATTCCAATTTTATTTTAGTTTAGATAGTGTTTATTTTTGCATTATTCGATGGAAAATTAACAAATTGGCGTTTGAGCGGTGTTTACATTGGAATTAATTTTGGGCCTCGTTAATTTGAGTGCATCTCAAGCATGCGTGAGTGTATTCTCTCAGAAGAACCGAAGACAACATATCAAGAAGACTGGCAACTCTTACATGGCTTCGAACGAATTTGATAGCATAGATTACATCCTCAGAAGAAAGGTTTGTGTATTTGCTCATTTTTCTATGCGTTGCTTTCACCTTCACTCAAGCGCAGCGCTACTGTATCGGTTGGTTGGATTCTGGCAAAGTTGCCAGTCTTCTTGATATGATGTCTTCGGAAGAACTCAATGAACGAGATTTAAAAATGATGTTCCGATCACTGTACCTAGATAAATAACTCCTTACTCTACTAGAACACCGCCACCCACCCGATGTCCTACGTGCTGGCCTGGAACAACGATGGCTCGATGAAGGACGTCTCCGCTCGGTATATCTCCCGCCTGGGTAGTAAAAAGTCCAAACTCCGCGTCGACGACGCTTGGTTTGACCGGACTCTGCAACCCTACCGGGTTCGACGCCAAACGCGTCGCGATCGCACCGAAGACCTCAAGTTCGACAAACTGCTCAACAAGCGACCGTTTCCGGGGCAGATCGGAGAGTACAAAAACCACCCGCGGTTTGCCATCGAACGGCACCTGCTTCGCAACGAAGCCATCTACCCGCGGGATGCCATCGTTTTGGGCTACATCAAGGACGCACCGATCTACCCGAGGGACTGCGTGCACGTGCTATTTTCGCGAGAAGGCTGGCTACGGCAGGCTAAAACCGTGAAACTCTACGAAGAACCGTACAAGGTGGTCAAAGCGAAAGCCAAGTACGATCGCCTGACGGGCACCTCGATCACTGGTCTTCAAACGGAATTATTCGGAACGTGGCAAGTTCAGGACTATGAGCCTCCGGTGGCACAGAACGGCCTCGTACCGCGAACCGCATACGGTAATGTGGATCTCTTCAAACCATGCATGCTACCCAAGGGAACGGTGCACCTGCAGCTACCGGGGCTGAACAAAATTTGCAAACAGTTGCGAATCGATTGTGCCCAGGCGATCACCGGGTTCGAGTACAAGAACAATGCATGTCAAGCGGTGTACGATGGGTTCGTCGTATGCGAAGAGTTCCGAGATCAGGTCATTGACGAGTGGTATCAGGAACAGGTTGAACTCGAACGGAAGGAAGACGAGAAACGCAAGAAGAAGGTCTATAGCAATTGGAGGAGATTAGTGATGGGGTTGTTCATTAGGAAGAAGTTGAAAGATCGCTATAATTTCGATAATTTGTAGTAGGTAGTAACAATAGTGCAGCCCAGTGTCCTTATCTGTATTAATTTGTATAATTCCATTTATGTCGTACATATGCATGATATTTAAGTTTAACTGGGAAATTTTTAGTGTAAAAATATCACATCCTATTTTTCCATTTTTGCAGAAAATGTTCAACCTACACTCAAAAAAATTTTCACATTAAAGCTACGTGAAACGTCACGTTATCTCTTTAACGCCCCACTTCGATCATTTGCACGTGGCTCACGTCAATGTCAAATTAAATTTGATAAAATTTACGCGATTTTCATGTTCGTTGATGCTAAGAGAATTTCACGTAAAAATTAAGTGATAATCGTGTACACTCTACAACATATACACGTCCAATCTACGTGAAAAATCACGTAGCTCATTCGAATGCTTCAACTTTCATGTTCACATGATGGTAGTAAAATTGATAAATATATCATGTCATGTTCACTGGACCTGATGATGAATGTGACAACATTGTCACATCAAACTTCTATGAGTTTACATGATTTACATGTATGGAAAAGTTAAACAATATGGCGGCATCGATTTTATTAGTGGAAGAAGTGATTCAGCATACTGCAACTGGTTGAAGGTATTTTTATATTATTTCGCCTTATTTGAAATCCGTCATACACTGCTAATTAAATGTATTTCGATTTCGTAGGCTCATACAAGATACAATTTACGGGGATTTTCCAAAGGTCAATTTAGTCTGACTAAACAGTGCAAACGGATATTGCATCTGCATCGTCATGATCAATTAAGTGTTGGAAAAGCGAAATGGTTTTGGAACAATGTGGATCGGAATCTGAAAACGCGAAAGAAAGAACACAAATTTATTATGTTACTGATTTTATTAGCGACCGTCTCCTCTCGATAGTTTAGGTTTGATTGATAAAGAACACAAAACACCGCGCCAACTTGTACACGTTTTGTTGTTAGCTGTTGGCAGTACTGACACTGATGTGCGCTGTCACTTCACTGTCGTTGATGAAGAGGGATGCACTGATAATTTCAACACTCCTCCTCACTGTAAACCGTCCACCGCATCCGTAGTAATCCGCATTCCAATCCTTTCTGCAAACCGGCGAATTTTCTGCGTTCCCAAATGCGTCGTAAGTAGATCAGCAGACATTGAATCCGTTGGACAATACTTGAGTTCGATCTTCCCTTTTTCACAGAGATTCTTCACGTACTGCTCCTTGGTTTCAATGTGTTTGGACCTTCTCGTCGCTCGCTCTGATTTTAGGAATGAAATACAGCTTTGATTATCCTCGTGGATCACCGTTGCTTTTTTCTGTTCTTCACCCATATCCTTTAGTAAGGACCGCAGCCATACTAACTGCTGATAAGCTTCGCAAAGAGATACATACTCTGCTTCCATGCAAGAGAGTGTTACCGACGATTGCTTCCGACTTATCCAGGAAATAGTCGCTCCTCCAAATAAGAACGTTAATCCTGAAGTTGACTTCCTGCCCAATCCGCATCCGTGAAACCAACTGTAGAGTTGTGAATAGTGAGGAATCATGAGAGAGTGAGAGGATATGTCTAAGAGAGGTTATGATGAAACGAGGAGGCCGACAACAGGTCAGTCGAGAATGAACTATAGCTACGATCAGTTGCAAATAAAGAACCCTTAGTAAAGTGTACAGTAAGTGTGAGTTTTTAATATTCCGTTTGTGAAGCGTCTTCAAAGAGTCCCCACAGGATCCTACAAGTGGCGCAGTCGGTAGAATCTAAATAGTAAGTATTTTTTTCTCCTCTATAAATGTCGGCTGAAATGAATAAAATGACCCGAAATATGAAGAAATAGTGTTTTCTAGAAAGCATTGATGGTGGACATTTTTTCTTCGGTTGGATAAACATTCAAAGCCATTTGTTTAATTTGTCATTGGTGTGGCGTTAATGATGTTTGCGCTATTTAATTTGAAATCAGAGTGCATTTTAATAAGTAATATGTTTTGAGTCATGGTACATTTACCACCATGCCGCCATTTTATTTATCCAGTGTGCTGGGCATAGAGGTGAACATCCGATTGTGTATACATATACACACGTAGGGTTGGATAGAGGCACTGAAATGTTCACGCACACGGGAGTATTCAACCCGGTATTTTTCTTCGCAGTACTCCTGACAAGAGAATAACTAAGTCCACTAGTACAGTGTAGCACACGCACACACTCCACGAGACCGACGGATCCTGATAATATAGGAACAATAAAAAAGGTCTAGTACTTATGCATTGTAGTTCGAGTGTGAAGCAATCTTGAGACCGGTAGAGGCCGAAGCGCATGGGGAAAGAGAGTCCGATTCACCGTCGTAGTAAGTAAAAGTCCGATCGAACCGAAGCACACCAGAGGTAAATGAAAGTGAGTCCACAAAAACAGTGCAGCACACACAAACACACACAACCTCAGCGTGAATTAGCTTGAGACCGGTAGAGGCCGAAGCGAGGTAAAAAAAAATCGGACCGATATACCATATACACATAACGAGCACGGTGAGATCATAGAAAATAGAGCTTTCTGTTTGAGTCTAATACACACAACCGTAGCGTGGATTAGCTTGAGACGGGTAGAGGCCGAAGCGAAAAAAAAATAATAAGACCGATTGACTGTTACAACAAATGAGGGTCTGATAGAATCGAAGTACGTCAGAGAGAGAGAGAGGTGAAATGAGTCCACTTGAACAGTGCAGCACACACACAACGAGCCCGGTGAGATCATAGCAAACATAGTTTTCTGTTTGAGTCTGACACACACACCGTAGCGCGAGCCGTAGCGTATAGCAATTTTGAGACCGGCAGAAACCGAATCTGAAAAGTGAACCCGATTAAATCGAAGCATATCAGAGAGAGATGAGAGAGAAAGATGAAGTGAGTCCACAAGAAATGTGCAGCACACACGCAACGAGTCCGATGAAACTATACAAGGGGAGAGAACTTGAGTGTAGTTGTGTACCTATACATCAAAGCTTGAAAGTCATTATTGAGCTTGGCAAAAGTCTGCAGTGAGGGGAAATAGGAGCCAACTGGTCGTCGATGCCAAAGTATATAGAGCCCAACAGAAAACCTGTGCTGCTGTAAGAGTGAGATCGAATGAAATTGAATCCGAATAATACCACAGCACGCTTGACAGAGAGAAGAGTGAGTTAACAAACCAGTGTAGCACAAATACCACGAGCCTGGTTAGACAGAATTCTTTTAAGGTTCAATTTACTTTAATGCTTTTTGGAAAATTACAAAAGCAGTTTTTTCCGACACATTATTTCAGATTGCAAAAAGCTCGCACTATTCGATTCCTTTTGATATTTTACACAAAATGACGCGAGCTTTTTGCAATCTAAAATAATGCGTCGGAAAAAACTGCTTTTGAATTTAAAAAAATGCATCAAAGTAAATTGAACCTTAAGTCGATATAACCTGGCACTCTCCTGAGAAACAACTAGTAAGTGATATTGTGCACCTTTGAAAGTTTTCCTGCACTGTGGCTACTGCAACAAGCAGCTGCATGTCAAACGGATGTTATCAATATTTCGTCTAAAGTTCGCTGGAAGTAGCATTTTGGGTAAATCCGCAGCCAAGCATATAGCAAACAAAATCGAAACGTTGGTGTGTGTGTGTTCAAGTTGTTGTATAGGAATATTATGTTTTTGTTCACAATAAAGCATTGAAGTGTCGTCAATCGTTTCCGAGTTATCAATAGATGGGTACTACTAACTTAATTCGTTTGTTTTGCTTTCTTCGTTGTGCAGAATCATGGAGGATAAGGACTGGCCACTTCATTCCTTCAACGAGGCAGTCGACTCATCGGACCTCAGAAGGGAATGGGAAGAGTGGCATCGTTCGAGCTGATTCTGGAGATGAAAGGAATTAAATCGCAGCACGAAAAGCTAGTGTTGCTACTAGCTCGTGGAGGTCGTGGACTACAGCGCATTTACTATAATTTGCGCCCAGTCCCAGAAGAGATACATTCGGCACCGGTGATCATACCACTGATGCCGGTGGAAACACCTGAGTATGATAACGCCGTGCTTAGACTGATGAATTTTTTCATTGGAAAACGGAATATTCGGGTCGAGCTCGAAATGTTCCGCACTCTCAAACAAGCTGAGTCAGAACCGGTTAATCAATTTTTATTGAGGTTGCGTACACAAGCCACGCGCTGTGAATTTCACGACCGTGAAGAAATTGAGATCTTGCAGCAGGTGACGATGGGGGCGTCTGACGAACGTGTTCGCGATAAAGGGATAGAAGGAACATTCAACCTTGATGAGCTAACAAACTATGCCATGAACAGGGAGATGCTCGTTAAGCAGAAGGAGAAGGCCAAGGTATCAATGGATGAGCCCCCCGTTATTGCAGCTGTGAAAGAAGAGTGGAGTGGAAGAGCAGCGTTTCGTAGACCACCGCCAGGTCAAGTCAGAGATCGAGCTTTCCAATCCGGTACAAGGCGGGTGAACAATGAATGTGATCGATGCGGATCGTATCGCCACAGGGGTGATACTCCAAACTGCCCAGCATACAAGGCACGTTGCAACAGATGCGGAAAGATCGGCCACTTCGGTCGGAAGTGTTGAGGTGGCATGAACAAGCGTTATGGTTCTCGGAATACTTGGAAGCGTCCGAAAGAAGAAGCTAATGCCGTTGACCCGTTGGAGGAGTGGAACGAGGAGCTGCCACGTCGCCCGATTCCGGAGGACACCAACAGGTAAACTAGTTGCTTATGTTTTACGATGAGGGTTTGTAGGATCCTGGTGAAGAAGATAAACATAGTTGTGAACTCAATAAAGAAATATTAACTTCGATCCTTGTTTTATTAGGTTGAATTACATTCCAACAGCAATGGAATCATAACGTGCATGTTAGACAATTTCGCCGTCGAGTTCCTGATTGACTCTGGGGCGGCAATCAATACAATCACCAAAGAGGTTTGGAAGAAGTTAAAGAAGAACAAAGTCATTGTTTTCAAACGGAATGCTATGTGTGACCGTACATTCACTTCATACGCCAACGAGAAACCTCTTCGCGTTGTGGCCATTTTTGAATCACGAATTTCCAAGTGAGATCCTACAGACATCACGGAGCTGTACGTGGACGCCTCTCCAGTAGGTTTAGGGGCAGTGTTAATTCAACGTGATAATGCAAACAGACCTAGAATCATCAGCTTCGCTTCCAAGGGGCTGACGAATGCCGAACGAATGTATCAACAGACACAGCGCGAGGCGTTAGCCGTTGTATAGGCAGTGGAGAGGTATTATTTGTATTTGTTTGGGCTTCGATTCACGATCTTTACGGACCACAAAACACTCGAATATATTTTCCAAGGAAAGTACAGAGACGGACGACGCGCCTGCTCAAGAGCCCAAGGTTGGGCTCTACGCCTTCAACCTTACGATTTTCAAATAAAGCACATTTGTGGGGTGAGAAATATATCTGATGTATTATCTCGCTTGTATATGGTAAACAAGATCCAGCATTTGATGAAAATACACAACACTTCCTTTGTGCAATCGGAGAATCACCAGTGGCTATTACTTTGGACGAAATTCGGAACGAGACTGCTCGGGACTTAATACTGGGTACTGTAATTCAAGCCTTGAAGTCGCAAAATTGGTCAAAAGATCTGTTTCGGTACCAAGCTTTCAGCAAAGAGTTAGGTTTCATAGACGGCATCGTTGTACGTGAGGATAGAATAATCTTGCTATTAAAACTAAGACGGCGAGCACTGGATATTGCTCACCGCGGACATCCTGGGATTGTTGCTATGCGTAGGAATCTTCGGCAGTACGTGTGGTGGCCATGTATGGATCGTGATGTCTGCAGCGCTGTCAAAGAGTGTATTGGATGTACAGCTGTTAGTAGTCAGTGCTTGCCCGAACCGATGATTCGTAAAGAAATGCCCGACCGAGCTTGGCAGGAAATTGCCATCGACTTTCTGTCAGCTCAAGATTGCGGTACATTCCTTGTTGTAGTAGACTACTATAGTCGGTTTCTTCAAGTAGTAGAGATGAAGGGTACAACTGCGTCCAAAACAGCTGACGGGCCACCGTTTGCAAGTGTAGAATTTTCTAGCTTTTGTGGTAGCAGAAACATCGAATTGGTTAAAACCATACCGTATTGGCCCCAGATGAATGGGTTAGTCGAGCGGCATAACCAGGGGATCCTGAAGGCACTACGGATTGCCAAAGCTACTAAATCGGATTGGATGAAGGCTCTTGAGGAATACGTGTATATGTACAATACTACTCCTCACTCGGTTACGGGAAAAGCCCCTCTGCAATTGTTAACAGGACGCCCAGTTAAGGATCTCTTGCCGTCATTGCGGACAGACCCTAACTGGAGACGAGACGAACAGGTTCGAGATAATGATGCAATTAGAAAAATGCAAGGGAAGCTGTATGCTGATGAGCGTAGGCATGCCAGGGAGTCCGAGATATCGATCGGAGATACAGTGATGCTGAAGAACTACGAATCCGGTAAACTCGAGCCGAATTTCAAAATGGAGAAGTTCATGGTCCTCGCACGATCAGGAAATGATACGCTTATTGCCAACGAAGACGGAGTGAAGTACCGTCGACCAGTGGCCCACTTAAAAAAGTGGCCATCTTCCCCATCAAATACTTTCTCAGATTCATCTACAGATTCCCGTCAACCCTCGGAACAGCAACCCACCCACTCGTCCACGGAAGGAAAACAACCAAGAAACATGGAAGATGCAGTGGGCCTCGAGCAACGGCGCCAGTCATTGAAGCGATTGAAGAAACCAGATGACGATGACGATTTCAAGGAACATAGGGGCCCAACTCAGAAACGTCCTACTCGAACAAAGAGAACACCGAAACGATACACTTGATTTTTTTTTCTTATTATTGCTATTGAGATGTTTTATTTTGGTGAGAGTAGGAGAAGGATGTAGAGTTGTGAATAGTGAGTAATCATGAGAGAGTGAGAGGATATGTCTAAGAGAGGTTATGATGAAACGAGGAGGCTGACAACAGGTCAGTCGAGAATGAACTATAGCTACGATCGGTTGCAAATAAAGAACCCTTAGTAAAGTGTACAGTAAGTGTGAGTTTTTAATATTCCGTTTGTGAAGCGTCTTCAAAGAGTCCCCACAGGATGCTACACCAACCAGGTCTCCTCTCTCTCCAGTGAATTGCAACTTCCAAGACTTCGTGCCAAGCAGGTAGCGCACCACCCTCTTTGCGGCCGTCCAATCAGCTCGTGTAGGACTACTGACTCGACGACCCAAAATCGATGTGCTCACTGAAATATCTGGTCATGCATGTACCCGACCAAGCTTCGGTACATCGATAGATCTTCTAACTTCTCTTCACATTCCAGCTTCAAAAACCCTTCGTCCATCGGGATTTTCGCACATTTTGCATCTGACATTCCAAATCGAGCCGCCAACTTGTCTATGTATCCACGCAAACTCAAGCTGTATCTGCCTTTATCACGCTGGATTTCAATACCCAGAAAGTATTTTAGCTCCCCCAGATTTGTAATATCCAAATGCTTCTTCAATTCCTTGAAAATCCGCGCAGTAACAGCTTCATCAGCGCATCCCAGAACGATGTCGTCGACATACACTAGCAAATATGCTAACTTGCCACCGAATGACTTCATGTATAGGCATGCATCAGCCGAACTTTGACGGAATCTCATTCGAATCAGAATGTCATGCAGTCGTCGATTCCAGCATCTGGCACTCTGTTTTAGGCCATAAATACTGCGCTTAAGACGACAGGTTGACGCATGTAAAGTTCCTCCTGAAGCTCGCCGTGCAGATATGCAGTTTTGACATCAAGATGCATCAGAGGTATGTTATTCCTGCTCGCAATGGCAAGTAGCGTCCGAAACGAAGCTTGGCTGGTAACAGGTGCGAATACCTCCTCCACCCCGTATTGCTGCGAAAAACCCTGTGCAACCAGGCGAGCCTTATACTTAATATTCTCTCTCGACGCATCGTACTTCAATTTGTACACCCATTTGCTGCCGATAGCTTTTCTTCCAGCGGGTAAGTCTGTCAACTCCCATGTCCCGTTTACACCATGGCTTGACATCTCCTGCATGGATTTCTCCCAATCAGCAGCTCTGTTTGACTTTCTTGCTTCTTGTACGCTTCGCGGTTCTTCCATTGCCCGTATTAGCTTCCTCCGCAAACCGCCTTGGCGGTATACCCTTATTATTCCTCGCCGATCACCGCAGTATCGTGTCCTGACCGTCCTGGCATGGCCATTTTTCGGATTTTCCTTTATATGTAAATTATGTTGCCGTGTTTCCTCTTCAAAGCTATTCATACAACTGACTCTCTTTATTTTCAGCCCCTATTTAGTACAATTTTTTTGCTCTTCCTACACCTTTACTTTCTCTATCTCTCTTTCTCACTCTAGATATATCGCTGCCTGCACTGCTCTTATTCCCTACACGCAGTTCCGGAGAAAATTCTTCAAACAGCGATTCACTTGACGCAGCACCAAAGAACTTATTTTCTGAAGCACTGTAGTAAATCGTTTCCCCTTCATCTGGCCGCATCGTTTCATCCGGCTCTTCTTCAGTTTCCACTTCCGAATCTTCTTTAGTTTCCGTTTCAGAATTTTCATCCTGATTCGTTTCCGGTGGTGCATTGTTGCCAAGAGTCATTTCAACTTCCGTATTCTTCGGTTTACCCATTTCCCGCACCGACTCCTGCGAATCCATCTCCAGTTCGGGAAATTTAGCATCACAACTGATCAAAATTCTATCGGTGGTCGTGTTCACAAATCGATAAGCTTTCCTGTTCTCCGCGTAGCTCACGAACTTCAGCTTCATAGCCTTCCTGTCCAGCTTGTTACGCTTCTCATCCTGTACATGTACCCAGGCATCCGATCCTAACACTCGCATATGTCTATACATGGGCTGCTTGCCGAACCACAACTCGTACGGAGTAGAGTGCCTGTATTAGTAGAGTGACGACGACATGTCAAAATTGGAACGGCCGATTATCTGTCAGTGTCATTCCAATCGAGCAAGCGACCTTTCAAACGCGTTTGGAAAAAAGATGTTGACAACAAGTATTGTAGTTGTCAGCAAAACATTTATTTTTTTCGGGAAAAATATTTAGCTTTTCACTCAATCGCAGTAAGTATTTATTATAGAAGTGTTGATTTAATTATATATTTTTCTTTATGAAAACAAAACACAATTCTACAGGAAATGGATTAGACCTTGGGATTAGACATTTATGAAATTTATGTCGACATCAATCACGGTAAGTAGAAGCAGTTCAGAAGAAAAAATAGCTGGAAGTGGAATATGCCATCGGTCAGGACATCCGGCTGAGTAATGTGAGCGAGCTGGATAACTTCCTGGAAAAATGGTGCGACTCGTACGAGACACTACCGGCCTGCATAGAGAATTAGATCCATCCAGCCAACTCGGAGAAACAGAAGCGGCTCAAACACAAGGATTCTTACAAAGAGGAGATTGCTAATAAAAAACTGATCGAAGTTCAGGTCGCCAACGATTCGGATGAAGCCATGGTCACTGATTCGGAGCGAGAAATTACGGCGTACCTACTATGGAGCGAAAAGCAGCTCTTGGATTCGATCTTGAATGGATTTGAAACACGTCGTTCGTCTCGATCACTCGAATATTTCATTGGATACAGAATTAAGTGTATCGCTTTGCAGCAGTTTTATGAAAAAGATGTTTCGTATCTAGGGTAAGTGTATCTATTTTGGCACCATGTTCCTTAATGTGTGGTTTCAAAAATAAAACTATGCAGCCGTAACTAAAACAACAGAATTTAAACGATTTCCTTTGAAATCTCAGTTTAATAACGTTATGAGGTCCGGAATAAACTAACAATGGTTGAATCGTGTTGAATAATAAAAGTATATTGTTTGTTCTCTTTTTGAAGTTTAACATGTATGAAGTTTATCATCACAAATAATCACCTGACCTTTCTTTATTACACAGCCATTGATCGACTATCTAGTCTATTTTGATGAACCTTTTTGGGATGATGTATCTTAAGACGAAAATGCAAAAATCTTCTAATCAGTTTTCGTTTCAGATCGTGGCATAGAATCAGGTTTTCAGCCGGAATATTCAACAGTTGATGTTCAATTGTATCAAATACTTGATCATTTCTGCAATGGTTGATCTCATTTCTAAAAACGATCTCTAATTTCAAGAAAAATATGAAAGTCTCATTATTGACGTATACCAATGCCTGACCAGTAAAATCCTTCGAAACTGTGAATTTGTTGTAATGACAATCGGACGATGTTGCTATGCACTTTTCAATGCACTGTTGACATACCGCACCATGTTTTGCAACTTTATGTACGATCATACCAGCAATGTGAAATACTACATTCTTGTCCGCATCGTTCATTCTATCCAAAGCAGCCTGTGTTCCAATCGTAGTTAAGTTGTTTCTTAGCGGTACAATCTTTTCCTTTTCTTTAGCTTTGTTTTGGCTCAACTGTCTCACATGTGAAGGGAAATCTATGAGCCACTCTCTTTTATCTGAGCCATAAGACGATCCAGAGACATCAGAAAGGAACTGTGAAATGGTTACGGATTTTAGAAGGTTTTTAAATTGCAAGGCTGTGGGTTTTTTCTGTCTTATTCTGATCTGCGAAAAAAGATTTTTCACGCAGTCCTGCGTGAAGCGCGAAGTTAGCAAATAGCTGTAGCCCTTGACGCCTGCCATGGTTTCCAATTCCTTGTATATCCCACATCCAATTCAAAGATAAGTTTTTTGAAGAAATCGTAGAATTGCAGCGTCTCTTGGTAAATTTGCAAGTTTTCTGAAATAAAAGTAAACTTCATCTATATCGAAATGTATGCAATACAGTGGAATCCTATTATCTACTTACTTTTACACAATGCCATTTCCATTGACCTGTTTTTCGATAACTGAAACCATTTAGAACAAGCTTCAATGAAAAACGCCGTTGGTAAAATTTCAGGACGGTTTGCAACGTCACTGTAAAATCGAAGAGCTGCAGATACGTTTCGGTTGACATATTTTTCGGAGTTCATCACTTTCATGGCATCAAAGTTGCTCTTTTTCTTTTTAAATTCAACGTCTGCTAGCTTCAGGTTATGTGCAACTTTGAGTGCATTCTGATGTTCATAATAAACCAGGTCCGTCAGATGCTGGATGTTGATCTGGTTTGTACAGAATCCGTTCGATTCAACGCTATCAAGTGGAAGCCACAACACTTCGTTCTTCAGCCATCCTTGTACGGCTGACTTGAAAACATGGACGACGTCCGGCATAACTTCCAATTTCCTCAGCGGATCCATTGGATGCTCGATGGCATCACTTTCCATAACATCATTCTTATGGAACTTGAGATTTAAGCAATTCCACAATTTTTTATTATTCGGACCACAATCCGAAGTTAGAAAGTGAACTCTACAGCCGAATGATTCTACTTTACGGATAATGTCAAATGCTATTCCCTTCAGCTCATGTTCCGGAATACTATTACCCGTAAAATGATAGCCGACAGTTTGCTTCCATCTGCTTCTGATCCCTACCAACATGAAAACGAGACCATGACTAGCAATTCCGTTCTGACCTGCAATAGTAACATCGCCATAGAACATGCTGTCCGCAATACAAAAGCTCTTTGCTTCTTCGATGGACATTTGATCAAATACTAGCCCACAGTCAAGATCGTCTGAGTTCATTGTATTCAGTTTAAGCTGCAGAAGCTCTAGAACATCATCTAGTATTCCAGTACTGAAGTCCAAGTCCTCCATCCTTCGCTGGAGAGTTCGTTATGAAGGAATCGGATATTTATTCCGCTGATGCTCGTATCCTCTCGTGCCACAAACAAATTTGGTCTTCAGGCTCTCTGTAATTGTTTTGTCACTCCACTGCTTCGGATGCATTTTCATATACAGCAACATATCTACTTGGTCGGAATTGAACGTTCGATTCAGTGCATCGAGTGCGAGATCAGGAGTTGTCTTCTGCTTATCAATCACATGTTCCTGTCGCTTGATAACGCTTTCGAGACCCTTGCAGTGCTTCTTTAAGTCCGAAACTTGATGGCTTAGAACATTGACGCGACTAAAACGACAATTATTTATCAATATAAAATTGAAAATAACATACAAAGACATTCTTACCTCTCATATGTTCTTTTCGTCTTCGCACACACAGCTTGGTGTTCATCGTAAGGAGAACATCTGACTGGCATTCCGGATTCTTGATTAGGTTCCACGGTTGAAAAAGGATTTCTTGCTTGGTTTTCATGGTCCGAATCGTCCTCGGCGTGCAAATCTACAATCTGTGGTACGAACTCATACACTGGAACTGCCGTCCGTCGTCGCATAATTTTCCCCTTGTTGGAAGCAAAATATATATCGTCTGGCATAAAATGAAACTAAATTAAAAAAAAATATTACTGACACTTTGGTTTGCTGCTGTTGTTTTACGTACGCTGCACAATCGAGAGCATGCCGTGATTTCGTAATCATCCGGCAGATTACAAAATCTCTTCCAAGCAGCACACACATCATCGTCCACCGAAAAACGAAAGAATCAGATGTTCTTGAACCCCGCTGTCGTTTTGTTTGTACAGAATTTAGCGCAGCACTTCATTTCGAACAAATTCAGTAGCAACAACGAACCAAACAGAAAACGCGTGTGTTTTGAAACAACAGAATATCAACAAAACTCTTAGCTTTGCGAAAAGTCACGTGAAAGCCCAAACACTTTCAGTGTTGTCAGCTCAAAACTTCAGGGATGCCAAATATTTTATTTTCACTGGGATGACATGTCGTCACTCTACTAATACAGGCACACTAGTACGGAGTACAATCCAACTTGGCAGACGGTAGACGATTACAAATGTAACATGCTGTCATCACCGCTTCACCCCAGTATTTACTACTCAGCTTTGCCTCCAGCAACAGACACCGTGTCATCTCCATGAGAGAACGGTTCGCCCTTTCTCCTTGCCATTTTGTTGCGGACTATAAGGAGCCATCTGTTGCAGAGTCCAAATCCCATTTTCACTCAAGTAATTCTTCAACTTATTGCTTGAGAATTCGCCTCCGCCATCAGTTCGAAGGATTTTGGGCTTCATTCCGAACAAATTTTCAACCAGACTCACGTAACTGCGTATCACGCTTCCGATTTGTGCTTCAGTAGGTAAACGATAGTGAACTTACTGAAATCATCAATCATCGTCATCACATATTCGTTGCTGCTAGGAGTTGGGACATCCATCGGTCCACAAAGGTCGGAATGCACGAGATCTAGAACAGCTGTTGACCTCGATTTCGAAATCGGAAACGATGCTCTCGACAGCTTTCCCTCGCAGCAAACCCCACATACCGATCTAACACCGCAGTCGCTCATTTTCAAATATGCTCCCACCTTCTCACTGACGATCCTCTCAACTGCTTCCGGGTGGCGATGGCCCAAACGGCGATGCCAAAGATGCTGACACATGTTCGAATGTCCAACCGCTGACAAGAGGTACTGCTGGCTTGGGTGTTTTAAATAATACAAGCCCCCCTTCCGTTCTCCAACAACAACTGCTTTACCGTTACGTAATATTTGGCATCCTTCAGATTCAAAAATCACCTCGTATCCTTCATCGGTGATGCGGCTCATCGACAACAAATTACCTGCCAAGCCAGGCACAAACAATACATTTTTGATAGAAATGATTTTGCATTCACCGTTTTCGCCGATCACATTGATCAGCTACCAAGATACGACATTCACCTGCAGCAGCTCATCTTCAGTCAAGACGCTATTGTCAAAGCCCTTTGCTCAGTCGATCCATCGAAAGGTCCAGGCCCGGACCGTATTCCACCGTCTTTCGCCAAGAACTGCCCGTAAAAAAAGAACTATAAAGGTACAATGAAATGTATTGTAACCATACAATAGAATTTATTGTACTTAACATAAATTGTACTGTCCAAAACGATAAAGTAACCATAAAATTTATTGTTTCCACAATAGAATCTATGGTAAAGGGGGATATCTACAATAGAACAAAGGGGTTGTTATGTATCTTAACCATACAAAAAATCACTTTTTCCCGAACAAACTTGAGCCATTTTCCATTAATTTTATTGTTTTTCTATTGTTGAAAATTCATACTATATGGGATGTATTGTAGATCTATTGTAATAACAATATTTTGAATTTATTTATATGGTATACATACAATAAGATCGATTGTTTGCAATAGATTTCGTTGTGATTTTATTGGTATTGGTAATTGTATAGTTATTTTTTTCCGGGTGTGCCGCATCGTTGGCCACTCCCGTTATGTCTATTTTCAATAGATCGCTTAAGGATGGCGTTTTTCCGGATACCTGAAAGCTCGCCTCAATCACACCAATCTCCAAGTCCGGCAACATGCACAAAGTGGAAAATTACCGACCTATCTCGATCCTGAACTGCTTGGCCAAAGTTCTCGAAAGTCTTCTGCATGAGAAGTTGTATCCAGCTGTTCAACCCATAATCTCAGAGTTTCAGCATAGATTCATGAAAAAGCGCTCGACAGTCTCTATCTCTAACTTGATGACTTACACGAACACTCTTATAGGTAGCATCGAGAAGCGTCAGCAAGTGGACTCCGTTTACATCGACTTCTCTAAAGCTTTTGACAAAGTCCCTCACGACCTAGCCATTATGAAGCTAAATCGCCTTGGTCTTCCACCGTGGATCGTTTGTTGGTTAAAATCATACTTATCATCCAGGAAGACTTTCGTTAAGGTACGTGATTCCAGATCCGTGGTAGTCCATATACCATCGGGGGTTCCACAAGGGAGTCACCTAGGACCTCTCATTTTCGTTCTGTTTATTAACGACGTGTGTGATATGCTAAGTTCCTGTAAGTTGCTATATGCGGATGATCTTAAGCTGTACCGTGTGATCAAATCGATCGTGGATTGTTGCGCACTACAAGCTGATATAGAGCGATTGTCATCCTGGTGTCAGATAAATGGAATGCAAGCCAATGCTGCCAAATTCAAAGTGATTACCCTTACCCGCTCTCACTCTCCGATCATTTTTGATTACTCTATGAATCAATCGCCGTTGGAAAGGGTTAATGCCATTAAGGATCTTGGGCTCATCTTGGACAGCAAACTACGGTTTAACGAGCACATATCCATGACAGTTGCAAAGGCCAACTCCATGCTAGGATTTTTGCGCCGCAATACTGCACAATTCGACGACGTGTACGCCCTGAAAACGCTGTACTGCTCTATGGTCCGCAGTGTTCTTGAATATGAAGTACAAATTTGGGCTCCATATCATGCTGTTCATGTACTGCACATCGAGAGAATCCAGAAACAGTTTATAAAGTTTGCATTACGACGTCTGCCATGGACAAATCCAGATAGCCGTACGAGCATAGATGTGCGCTTATTGGACTGCAAACACTAACAAATCAAATCTTTCTCCAGAGGATGCTCATATTTGACATGATTAGTAATCATATTGACTGCAGTTGTTTGCTCGGGAACATCAATTTCCACACTCCAGCTCGCCGTCTCCGCAACTATTACTTTCTGTGGACTCCCGGACATCGTACTGCTTACGGTTATAACAATCCTCTCGATAGATGTTGCAGACTGTTCAATGATGTGTGTGATGTTTTTGATTTTAATATAAGTAGACCAGTTTTTAAGAATAGGATTAAGTCACTTTAAACAGTCTGTATGGCTAAAATGTCAAAGATGGTGGTTAAATAAATAAGTAAACATTCAGCTTACCCGTACCAATTCCTTTCGCTGGAATCTTCCTGCCATTCGCCAGACAAACAACCTCATTCGACTCCGAAAGCACCTCCAGGTTCCGCTTCGGCTTTCGTACAGAAGTTTTCCCTTGACGAACTCGAGCTTCAATTCATCAACCGGGCGACTTTCCAAGGCCGAAAGCAAAGCACTATAGTTCACGGGTACACTCGACAATATGATGTCAACAATCAGGTGATAACTTTTCACCGATCGCGTTCAACCTATGCACTAACTCGATTACTTGCATCAGGTGCTCCGACATGTCACCACCCGGCGTCAACTGCAACGAAAACAATCTTCGCAGAACGTGTATTTTATTGATGAGAGAGTCCCGTTCATGGTAGCTCTTCAATGCCACCCACATTTCATTCGCTGACGTGGCGCTCATGACGTGGCATAATCGGTCGTTTTCCAACGCAAGACCAATAATCGCACGAGCCTTTCCGTCCTGAGTCTTCCACAAGGGAGTTGGTGCCTCCGGCTTCGGTTGCATAACAACATCGTGCAGCTCCTCTCTAACCAGCAGCAGTTCTAACCTGAACTTCCAGCTTACCCAGTTAAAGTTGCTGAGCCGTTCCATCATGATTCTTGCATCCGCCATTTTGTCACCTCAACTCCCCAACAAACAATTGAGAGCTCTTATAAAACACCTGAGTTGATCAAACGTTGAATAATAGCTTCCAGAGTTGAACAAGAATGTAGTTGTATTGCATTTTTGGTTAGAAGCTTCAAAAGCTGCTTGGAGCACTCTTAAATGATTGTTTACGTTCGGTTTAACTATATGCTTTATAAGACCTACGATAACTTTTATAGCACCTTTGTTCAACTGATTGACAAGAGCTATATAGAACGTGAAATAAACGCATCAAAACAAACCATTGGGATCTCTTATACAACACCTGAGTTGATCAAACGTTGAGTAATAGCTTCCAGAGTTGTACAAGAATGTAGTTGTATTGCCATTTGGTTAAAAGCTTCAAAAACTGCTTGGAGCACTCTTAAATGATTGTTTACGTTCGACCAACCACAATTTTGTTGCTAAAAATAGCACAAGTGATAGGCAAGTTTATATGACCATAAGGCAATGATTATTCGACTGCAAGAGAAGTCACTCAAGATGAGCTTCATATACTTCTCTCATATGATCAAAATATGTATTCAAGAATAGAGCAGATGGAAACAGAAGCGGCTGGCAATCCGGGATCATGAGTTCGCATCCTGCTTCGAGAAACCCTCGGTGGAGTAGAGGTAAATTATATATAGGTGTTATTAATAAATGCAAACATTAATTTAAGACATATATCATATAATCAACGATAACATTTCTAGATAAATTCTCTCAATTAATGATTAGAGAGATTAATTGAAAGAATATTAATCAAAGATTAAACAGATGCTTGTTCCTACTTCCTCCATGATCACAGAATGTGAATTATGGCATAATTACATATTTTTTCAATGTGCACAAATAAATTGAATTAATAAAAACTGTACAAACAATTATTTTGGCGTACCACGACAATTGTTAAACTAATGTTAATCTGTGAATATTGTGAGTACTTACACAACGGTTATTAAGAAGTCATTAAAAAGTGCTATAAACGCTTTTCACCGCTTACTGTATAGTGATTATTTAGGAGTCATAAAAGAGTGTAACAAACGCCTCTCAAGTTTCCTCTCTACTAAATTTCAAAGCAGCTGTCAGGAAGTGTCTACAAACGTTGTATAAGAGCTTTCACCAAAACAATAAAGCTTGACTTTAAATATGTATCTATAAACGTTGTATAAAAGTTGCTTCTACTCCTATACCGCGTATACATATAATGTTGTAGTTGAACAGGTTCTCCAAACCAGTGTAAACAAGAGTTTTACAAAAGTTGTAATAAACAAATTGTACAGTTATTATTCAGCATGCAGTTGAATAAAATCACAATGGAAGCGTTTCTTCAACAAGAAATTGATTTTGGATAAACGTTTTACTGAATTACGTTAGACAACACCTTTGTGTTGCAGTTGTATAGGTTCTCCAAACCAGTGTAAACAAGGGTTTTATAAAAGTTGTGGTTAACACATTGTGCAATTATTATTCAACATGCAGCTGAACAAAATCAAAACGAAAGCGTTTCTTCAACTGGAAATTGTTACTTGGGTCGTCTGACTCGTCCGAATGAGAAAAAAGTAAAGGGTTGTGTCCTAGACACGACCGCAGTATGACGTAGAACCACACAAAATTGTTGTTTTTCATGCATTTTTGACTATTATACTTTATCTTAAAATTTTCAAGTATTTCAATGTTTCGGTTATGGTTGATTCAAAACAATTTACACATTTTCTTTACAAATATCCATGTGAAATTCCACATGATTTTCATTTGACCACACATAAACAGAATCCACTCAGAAGTACACATGAAATTTACACGCAAATGAATAGTATGTGTGGTCACTAGACTGATGCAAAATTTGAAATTTTCGCTCCACAGTGCTCAAACGGTGCCAAATCGGGTCCTGATTAGCCTCCAAAAGAGAAAACTCATTTTATAAGAAACTGACTTGGCACAAACCATTTGAAGTTTACATGGAAATTACTATGGGAAAACAAAACTTTTTGTTCATTGTCTTCTTGCCTTTTTACACATTGTACTGTTAACACATTCTATTGCTATTCTTATGGGAATTTTTATCAGCTACAACTTTGCAGAAGATCATTTTATCCAAACGTCAAATTAAATAGTTATTAATTTTTTAAGAGATTGATAATCTTATGGCAAGATTAAGCAACTGTATTGTGGGCAACACTGTATTCTGCAGTGTGACATAGTAGCCATGATTTTTGTCCTCTATTCTACGCGCCATAAACACCAATGTTGCCTGCTGAACAGTTGATTGAGCATAATCATAAGACATCAGGGACTTGAATCATTAATAATTTTTGTTCCTTACGTTTGATCGAAAAGTGGTTTTCAACAAGTTCAGCTATCATTTTCTAAAGTAGAGTGAACTGGTGAATTTTGAGATAGATATAAACTGAAATTATGGTTTCTCCATAGTAATTCCCATATAAACTTCAAATGGTTTGTGCCAAGTCAGTTTCTCACTAAATGAGTTCAAATTTTGGGAGGCTTATCAGGGCCCAATTTGGAACCATTTGAGCACTGTGGAGCGAAAATTTCAAATTTTGCATCAGTCTAGTGGTCACGCATGGTTTTTAAATGTACATATTTTAAGTAGGGGAATTTACGTATTCTCGGCAACCTAAGCAGCGACCTTCTTTCTATAGCCTTTTTCTCTGAGGAACGCACACATATGCAGTATTGGTTTGTTTACAATCTTTTGCTGCCAGCTGCTCTAACAATTTCAGTCGAAAGAATTGTCAAAAACTGTTTTGAAACGCTTTTAAAAAGCTCCAATCTTCTCTAGTGAGAGCGAGTATTGTCGGCAACCGTTCCATTTGAACTGCATGTAAATCTGCTGTTCTATTATCGGCAACTCGAAATCAGCTACAATTTGTAGTGTGTGTGTTTCATTTCAAGAAAACCTTGCTAGATTGCTTTTTCCCAGTGGTAAAAATATAGTCAAATTGAAGCTGAAAGCATAAAGAATCGTTTGCATGCATTCAGCGAAGTGTTTTCGTAAGAAAATCCAGTGAAAATAGTGTTTCAATTTGGGTTGCCGAAAATAGTCTTGCAAGCCGAAGGCGTCATTTCCCCTATGTGACTGACACATAGATATTGTTTTGTTAGGAGCGGTATTTGAGGGGTGGGGGGGGGGGGTTAGGAAAGGTTGTTGAGGGGTGGGGAGGGGGTTGGTTAGGAAAGGTTGTTGATGAGTGGGGGAGGGGTTAGGAAAGGTTGTTAATGAGTGGTGGTGGGGGGTTAGGAGAGGTCGTTGAGGGAGGGGAGAGATTGTTGTGAAGGGGGGAGGGGAAGAGATTGTTGTGAAGGGGGGAGAGGGAGAGATTGTTGTGAAGGGGGAGGGGGAGAGGTTGTTGTGAAAGGGGGAGGGGGTTTCATCATTATTGTGGTCACGCCGTGATCCACCTTAAGTCGCTGATTTGGTCCTGCTTACTGCAGGACCAAGCGCCACGCCGTCCGAAGCGACAATGAGCAAAAGCATGACAGCAGCGCTGTTTTATATCTTTTCAGGTTCAGAACCTGATAGGATTTCCCGCAGTTTTTTATGAATGGGGCGGAGCAGAAAGTTTCTTTTGTGCAGAATATGTAAAATAGGATGGACTTTGGATGTTAATATAATTGCATATATAGAGGCACCAGATATGTTTTACCGTCAGTTGTGTGTAATTCACCAACTGAATGTCATCAAACATGTCTTCAATGCAATTTTTTGTTCAAATTTGGTAAAACTTGGTTTTACTAATGATTGTGGTATGTTTAAAATTTATTTCCCGGAAAAAAGGGATCATTAAAGTCTGTCTCGTTTTCGGGTTATTGATGAGGGGGGTTTTAGAAGTGGTATTTGAGGGGGGGTGGGTAGGAGAGGTATTTGAGGGGGGGGGGTTTAGGAGAGGTATTTGAGGGGGGGGGGGGTAGGAGAGGTATTTGAGGGGGGGGGGGGGTTTAGGAGAGGTATTTGAGGGGGGGTAGGAGGGGTTTGATGGTGGGGAGAGGGGTAGGAGAGGTTTCATGGTGGGGGGGGGGGGGTAGGAGAGGTTTGATGGTGGGGGAGGGTAGGAGAGGTTGTTGAGGGGGGGGCCGAGAGATTGTTGTGAAGGGCGTGTGTGCTTTTCCTCATTGTGGTCACACCTTAAGCTGCTGATTTGGTCCTGCTTACTGCAGGACCAAGCGCCACGCCGTCCGAAGCGTTAATGAGCAGTGGCATGAGACCAGCGCTGATTTATATCTTTTCAGATTCAAGCAGAATGATGTGCAACCAAGTGGTATTCGTTTATGATGACTGGGTTTGCGAAAAAGGCTTATTTCATGAAAACAGTGATAAAATTATCATTTGTACATTTTCAAAAGTTTAATTACAGAAAAATTGGAAAAATATTTATTTCAACAGGTTCGTAATGTAATATCCTATCGATTGGCGTATTTGGATTTTAATTTCATCTATAAATGACAAAGTTACAAGCGTTCAAAACCTAACACTCCTTCACCACACATATTTTTTGACTTGCACCCCAGTATAGTCGACAAAGACGTAGTTCTACGTCAAAAAATCACTTCCAGTTTTCTTTCTGGTTCCCGGCCAATTTACGAATCACAAACGCGCTGCGTTCCTGGGCCTGTGGAACGATGTGGATCGGAATCTGAAAACGCGAAAGAAAGAATACAACCATCTGAACCATTTGGTGGATTATTTTAACTTTTGGTTAAAATTTGACAGATGGAAAGTTATCGATGAACCCTGCTATCCGAGCATGGTTATTTCTGACAGACAAGAAGTTAAATTTTGACAACGGTGGGTCGAAGACCGGTCGATCGACAACACGGGGATTTTCGAACATAGAAAATAACGTTCGAATGTCACCTTTAACCACGAGTTAATTTTAACTCGTGGTTAAAAGTGACATTTCGAAAGTTATTTTCTATGTTCGAAAATCGATCGACCGGTTTTCGAGAAGAACTTAGCCAAGGTTGTCAAAATTTAACGTCTTGTCTGTCAGAAGTAACCACGCTCGGATAGCAGGGTTAATCGATAACTTTCCATCTGTCAAATTTTAACCAAAAGTAAAAATAATCCTCCAAATGGTTCAGAGCCTTATATATAAATAGATAAAGAAAACAAAACACCGCGCCAACTTTACACGTTTTGTTGTTAGCTGTTGGCAGTACTGACACTGATGTGCGCTGTCACTTCACTGTCGTTGATGAAGAGGGGCGCACTGATAATTTCAACAATGCAGTACCAACATTTCAAAGGGGCGCAATTGCTTTTGTAAATAATGGCTTTAGCCGTAAATTTCTCGCGAATGAAATCTTACCTCTCCAAAATAACAATGCTAGCTGGTAGAGGAAACATTCCTCTACCTGCCGGTGTCATTATTTTTCATGAGTGAGCTTTTATTCGTGAGAAATCGACGGCTAAAGCCATTGTTTACAAATACAATTACGCCCCTTTGAAATGTTGGCACTGAAAGTCTTTTTTTACACGGGGGATACGTACCGTGTAAATAAAAACCGTGTTGTTTAAAAAAACCGTGTAAAAAAAACCGCGTTGTTTCAAAAAAAGTTAAATGGTTGTGTTCTAGACACGACCGCAGTATGACGTACAACCACACAAAATTGATGTTTTTCATGCATTTTTGACTATTATACTTTATCTTGAAATTTTCAAGTATTTCAATGTTTCGGTTATGGTACACTCAAAACAATTTACACATTTTTCTTGACAAATATCCATGTGAAATTCCACATGATTTTCATTTGACCACACATAAACAGAATCCACTCAGAAGTACACATGAAATTTATACTTAAATGAATAGTATGTGTGGTCACGCATGGTTTTTATAAGTACATAAGTTAACAACTTCCTAACAAGGATGTCGTTTTTAAAAATTAAAACTAAGATGTGAATCGGTTGAAGACCAAAACTAGAACTCATTTATTTCCCTATCAAAACAGTTTTATATTAAGAGCTATTGCATCATAATTTCGCAATGTTCCATCATGAAAGCAACCTCGATGTTCTCGATGTTTCCACGATGCGCTTCTGTTTATTTCACTAGGCATTGGTGACTTCGATGTGCTTTTGTCGGCTCTGCAGATTATGATTGTTTATGCAAACATTTCCTGTTGATGCTTGGATGGTTGAAGTTGCGTCGTTCGCTGATCGTTGATTCGTGTTGTTTCAAGTTCAATGTTGATCGTGTGATCTGGATAGTGCGTATTAATGATGGTTTATGTTTGGTGATACAGGATCAGTCAAGTTCGCTGCTGCTTTTTTAAGTTCAATGTTGCGGGTGCAATCTGGACGATGCGTATTGATGATGATTCATACTTTCTTAAGAGGTATGAGCTGTTTGATGATTCTTATTTCCTTAGGAGGAGGATGTTGATACTTTGAGAGTTGGAAACGTGAATTTGTTGGTCAATGGCAATTTATGGGAAGATACTTATGATGAGTCACCCTTTGTATAGGATGATGTTGATAACTCATATATTAAGTATGTGGCCGACACATAGATATTGATTTGTTGATCACGTTGCAACAATTACTGTGTGGAACACATAAAAACTCCAGAACAAGATCCTTAGGATGATCCTAAACAGTCCAGGACCCGGAATTATGAGATTCACCGCCTGGCTGGCCTTCAGCCTCTCGAAGAGCGACGAACGGTCTCCTTGGAAAGGTTCAGAGACACCTGTCTGAGATCAGATCTTCAGATCGTACGTGATCTGGCATGTTAGTTAAGTTAGACTCGTAGTTAGGTAGGTTATCAAATTTTTCAATTAAAACAAAACACACCCCCCAGAGGTATTCTGTTAACTAGGTGAAATACGCAAACACTTAATTACAATATCCAATGAACAAAGATGAAGAGCAATTGAAATCGAATATCAGGCATAACATTTGATAACGGCACAAAAGCATTTGTAAACAAACATTCTAAGGCCCTTTACACGTCAACCAAAGTACGCCCACGTAAACCAATACCACTTTCGGAAAGGTGATAGTTGCCCCTATCCGATGATGTTGTTGGTTTGCGTGTAAAGGGCCTTAGAATGTTTTTTTTTCAATCTGTTTATTTGTAAGGCTCATATGTCTAGAAAGACTCAACGGAGCCAAGTATCATGGAAAAAAATCAATTCAAATATTTTTGTCTGGTTCATTTTGCTGCGCTAGGTACAAAGCATCCACTATCTGCTTGTAATCCTCGATCAAAACACGTTTCTGCTGTTCATCTTCAATCCACGCAAACGACGGGATCTTGTATGGTCGCTGCATGTAGGGACAAATATAACTCACGGTGGTCAGGCTGCAATCACTATCACTGGAAGTTGGTTCGTTCGTGTTAACTTTTTTCGTATGGTTGATTGTTGTTTCCGATTTGACGGACCTTTGTCGCTTGTTCATCACTGCTCTATTGTTTATGTGTAGATCTGCATCAGTTGCCGGTTTAGGAAGAGAAGGCCATTGCTTATCTTTAGCTGCGTCCGCAAGCTTGCTATTGCCGTTGGTCTTCGTGTTGTTGTTGATATTACTGTTGCTGTGATTTTTATCGCTGCTGGTGTCATTTTTCGCCATCTCCGATTGAGAATTCTGTTTTTTTGCTGCTGCTACCGCTATTGCCACTTCGGAGCAACGTTGTTTCGGGTGAGATTTTCGGTCACAGTTACGGCAAGTTTTGACTTGGTTTTTGTATGACACCAAAGTCATTTCGTCGGAATCGGATGATTAAGCTTCATCCTTACGACGTGAACTCCATTAATGAAGCCTGGAAAGTAGCTTTTCCAAACTTCACTTCTGATTGCAATTATCTCACCATACTGGCGCATATGGTCAACGATAACCACATTTTCCATATCCGACGGGAGATCGTGAATCCGTACGTCAACAGCACTGCTGTCGACGTAGATGGGTAATGGAAACTTTTTCCCGTCACTTTCAATACAATGCTTCAAATGATGGGCTGAAGCAATGGTGTCGGCCGCGTCCTTGTCTCGCATACTCAGGTACACAACGTTCTTTACGTTGTGAGGCTGGATACTTGTTACAAGCGACATATCGAGCTTCAGCTCATTGTCCAAGAATGTTTTTATGACCGAAATACACGGTCGCTTGGGAAGGATCGATGTGTCTAATACGACACAGTTTTCTCGTAACATTATCATAGTAAAGTAAAAAGCACACGCTCACACGCCGCACAAAAGAATCTCGAATATAGTGTCTGGTGATAAAGCGACTGATCGGTTCGAGAGATGGATAGCAACTGACCTTAGAATGTTTGTTTACAAATGCTTTTGTGCCGTTATCAAATGTTATGCCTGATATGTCTTTCAAGCAATTTTTCTTTCTCAAATTTGAAAATTTTGGTGCAGGAAGAAATTAAAGGAGTAACTTCTGTTTTTACTAATAATTGTGGTTTGTTTAAAATTTATTTCCCGGAAAAAAAAGTGATCGTCAAAGTCCTTGTCTTTTTCGGATTATTGTTGAGGGGGGGAGAGCATTCCTCATTTCACGCCGTGATCCACCTTTAGCCACTGACTTGGTCTTGCTTGCTGCAGGACCAAGTGCCTCGCCGTCGGAGGCGACAATGAACAGCGCTGATTTGTATCTTTTCAGGTTCAAGCAGAACGATGTGCAATCGAACCTGATAGGATTTCCGCCGTTTTTTATGAATGGGGTGTAGCAGAAAGTTTCGATTGTGCAGAATATGTAAAATAGGATGGACTTTTGATGTTAATATAATTGCATATATAGAGGTACCAGATATGTTTTACAGGCAGTTGTTGGTAATCCATCGAGTGTATGTCTTGTTAAGCAATTATTTTTTGAAAATTTTGGCTCTGCATGTAAAAAAATAATTGTTTATAGGGGAAATGTTGACTTCAGCAATACCTTAACCTATTATGGGGGCAAACAAAGTCCTAGAGCACTCAAATTTGGCCAATAGATGCTCTGAAACACAATGTATCCACATGCCAAAATTGAGCTCTCAAGGACGTTGTTTACCCCCTGACGATAATGTGTTAAGGTATTGCCGAAGCCAACATTTCCCTACATAATTGTGGTTTGCTTAAAAAAAATTTCCCGCAAAAAAATGATCGTCAAAGTCCATGTCTCTTTCGGGTTATTGTTATGGGGAGGGGGAGAGGTTGTTAAGGGGGAGGGGGTTTCACATGCACGTTTTTTCAAGTCTCATTCCTCATTGTGGTGGACACGCCGTGATCCACCTTTAGCCGCTGACTTAGTCCTGCTTTCTGCAGGACCTAGTGCCACGCCGTCCGAAGCGGGAATGAGCAGAGGCAGGAGAGCAGCGCTGATTTATATCTTTTCACGTTCAAGCAGAATGATGTGCAACCAAGTGGTATTCGTTTATGATGACTGGGTTTGGGAAAAAGGCTTATTTCATGAAAACAGTGATAAAATTATCATTTGTACATTTTCAATAGTTTAATTACAAAAAAATTGGTAAAATATTTGTTTCAGCAGGTTCGTAATGTAATATCCTATCGATTGGCGTATTTGGATTTTAATTTCATCTATAAATGACAAAGCTACAAGCGTTCAAAACCTAACACTCCTTCACCACACATATTTTTTGATTTGCACCCCAGTATAGTCGACAAAGACGTAGTTCTACGTCAAAACCGTGTAAAGAAAACCGCGTTGTTTAAAAAAACCGTGTAAAAAAACCACGATATTAAAAAAAAAGCGTTTAAAAAAAACCATGTGTTTCACAAAACCGTGTCATAAACCCGTGTTATTTCAAAATTCATCATAACAAAAAACTGAGCAGTGTGCATGGAATTTTATTCGGTACTTGTAAGACATGATCACCTAGAACATATTCGTTCATGATAAAGTTCTTCTGGAGGTAAAGACCTTCCGAATGCTCTGTTCACACCATTTCGGAATTTTCTCTCATTTGTAAATCCTAACCATCTTGAAAGCAGCTGGCTTTCACAAAGCTGCTCCCGTAGCTGAGTAATGAACAGTAAAACCATAGAGGTAACTCTAAGACCACTGGGTCCCGAAGAAAATCATTATTATTTTTGGCTCACTCAGTACCAGAACAACGGTCCCAAGCAGTCCCAAGCTATTTCACTCACCCCTGCATGTTCTGCATGAATCCACACACCCCTGATGTTATCTGTCAAACTTTCATAGCGAATCAAAACAAACATAGTGTAGTAATAGAATTTCAACTAGAATAGGGTACGTTAATCGTTTGCTTGGGACCAATAGGCTACTAAAGTGGTGAGCCAATTTAAAATCGTTAGTTTCGTATTGATTGTTGGTTTTACTGAAGCGACGATTCGCTCACGCCTTTTGACCTTTTCCTTAATTTTCTTCTCAGTCATTCCCACTACCAACTGAGGCCTGTCTCAACTAGGCCTTGTATTCAAATAATTTCAGTTTACGCCAACACTCGTGCAGTAGCAGACCGTGAAATAATCGTCGTCGTACTTCGAATTGAGGCTTATCCAAGTAAGGCCGAAATGTGCAACCAGCAATGCAGACTGCGTTGCAGCAGATTATCTTCCAATGTGGAAAACTCCAACGGCTCAGCAAAAATCCAAAAAAGGGAAAGAAAATCCAAAATAACACTGGCTTTAGGATATAGATTGGTTGGACAGGTACTAACCTTGTACCTGTCGACAACAGGCCTTGTAATTTTTCAAAAATCGCCTCCAATGCAATCAGCTCCCCAGCAAATAGTTTTGGTTCGATACCACTAACCTCGGTTGTCCGTAGATTCAAGCATCTCTTCCTCTAACCACCCAGATGTACCAGTATACTTCCGTAACCGTACGCCACTATGACGTCACGCCGTCCAGCAGTTGAACTCGATCCATTTCTGCTCCAAGTACGTCCAAGCCCAAACCAAATCGTCTCGTCGTGGTAACCTTTCGTCTCAGGTGTGCAGATCCTCCAATCGTAGCCAACGATCACGCGTATCGAGAAAGGGTCAAAATAGTACCATATAGCACCACCAAAAAGATTTAAATTAACTCACCTGAGGCCTGTCAACAATAGGCCTTGCATTTTTAAATCCAAACTCCAAATCGGCTCTTCTGCTTTCAAATTGGATTTCCACAGCCGCTACAGTTGATGAACGAACACAGCTTACAATGCAATTGGTGTGCCTCAGGATCCCTTCCAGGCGTACGACTTGCACAATTTGTTGATACCGAGCCGTGCGACGTCACCAGCAGCAGTTGTATCCAGAGAACATGGAAGCAAAACAAACCTCAAAAGCACCAGCGAGATTGCGAGAGATAGTTGGAAAGCCACTCACCTGTGGCTTGAGGGATGCGGGCCTTGTATTAAATTTCCAACTGCAGCAGTCCCTCTGGTTGTCGCGTGACACTGTACGCGTACGATGGCTGTATTCGTCCGTCGTTGGCGTTGGAGAGAGAGAGTGAGTTCTCCAGCCGTTGATGAACCTGACAACAGCAGATCCGTTGCCACAAAGATGTCCTCTATCCGGCCTATTCTTCCTCCAAACAATACACCGCGGAACGCAATGGCCTTCTCCAACCACGAATCCTGGTCACGGCACGAAAATGTTGACCACTCCGTGTTCGTGGGTTGGAGAAACACAGTGGCTCGGAAAATAGCACCAGTAGTAGAAACTTCTGTTTCAAGTCTCAAAATTTTCCTTTTCTTCCTTTCCAAATGCGCACGATTACACAAGCCACCGAGTTAACTTGTTAGTCCTTCCTTCACTGCACAAAACACTTTTTGAATCACTTTATTGGTAAAAATAAAAAGGTTCACAATTTATTTCAGCGCTATCAAAGATTCACTATGGTACGCGTTTATTTGTTCGAAAAACGGCGAGATTCAACTTTATTGGCTACTAACTGGCCTGTTGTTTATTATCTGTTGTTTTGTATTGCATGGTTCGTTTCGTTTCCTATACTTGCATGTGGTCTATGTACATCTTTTCTATATGTGTTATCTGTAGTTATCAATGTTATCAGTGTAATAGTGTAGGTGTTGGGATGTTCAAATTGTCAGAGGTGTTTTTGTGTATAACAGTTATACTTAATTAACTTATTCTAACTTTAATTTTTAATCGTGGAACGCATGTATGTGTTGTTCTATTCCAGTGTCGTATAAATTCAAACTAACATGCTTCAAAAGAGATACATCCAAAACATTCTACTACATTTGGTGAAAATGCTAGTTCAATCCAAGTAGTGTTGCCATGTAGTACAATCCAGTAGTAGTGGTGTTGTCATGTGGTACACTGAAAAATTCCAATAGCAGGTTAGTCACCAAAGTTTTTGAGCCGCTCTGTCTGTCACTTTGTTTGTGGTAAAACGTTGTAGGTACATACATATGTGTATGAATTCCATATCTACGTGGTGCAAATGTGCAAACCGTGGTGCATCCTAATTTCAATTCATAGTGATAGCAATTTTTAACATATTAAGCAGGGTTTTAATCATACAAAACATGAAGTAATGAAATTGGGTTGTTAGCGGAATGCTTTAATAAAACAGCAAAAAAGGTTATCTTCCATTTAATTCCACTTAATTAATTTTGGTATCCATGACAGATACGTATTTCGACTACAATGTGCAGTCTTCATCAGTGTCATTCCCACTAAAGAACTTATCAAAATCTAACCCCCTTAAGTACTCATCCCCTAGGTATAAAAGTCAAGATCACAGGTATATAAATGAAACTACAATGTGTTGAATCGGAACCTACCTAACTAATTAAAACCAAAGATTTAAGTAAGCTAAAGGAGAAAAATCTATTCAACTCTCTAATAAGGAAAATCCCAAAGGCTTGGTAGCCATCATAATGAAGTAATGAAATTGGGTTGTTAGCGGAATGCTTTAATAAAACAGCAAAAAAGGTTATCTTCCATTTAATTCCACTTAATTAATTTTGGTATCCATGACAGATACGTATTTCGACTACAATGTGCAGTCTTCATCAGTGTCATTCCCACTAAAGAACTTATCAAAATCTAACCCCCTTAAGTACTCATCCCCTAGGTATAAAAGTCAAGATCACAGGTATATAAATGAAACTACAATGTGTTGAATCGGAACCTACCTAACTAATTAAAACCAAAGATTTAAGTAAGCTAAAGGAGAAAAATCTATTCAACTCTCTAATAAGGAAAATCCCAAAGGCTTGGTAGCCATCATAATGAAGTAATGAAATTGGGTTGTTAGCGGAATGCTTTAATAAAACAGCAAAAAAGGTTATCTTCCATTTAATTCCACTTAATTAATTTTGGTATCCATGACAGATACGTATTTCGACTACAATGTGCAGTCTTCATCAGTGTCATTCCCACTAAAGAACTTATCAAAATCTAACCCCCTTAAGTACTCATCCCCTAGGTATAAAAGTCAAGATCACAGGTATATAAATGAAACTACAATGTGTTGAATCGGAACCTACCTAACTAATTAAAACCAAAGATTTAAGTAAGCTAAAGGAGAAAAATCTATTCAACTCTCTAATAAGGAAAATCCCAAAGGCTTGGTAGCCATCATAATGAAGTAATGAAATTGGGTTGTTAGCGGAATGCTTTAATAAAACAGCAAAAAAGGTTATCTTCCATTTAATTCCACTTAATTAATTTTGGTATCCATGACAGATACGTATTTCGACTACAATGTGCAGTCTTCATCAGTGTCATTCCCACTAAAGAACTTATCAAAATCTAACCCCCTTAAGTACTCATCCCCTAGGTATAAAAGTCAAGATCACAGGTATATAAATGAAACTACAATGTGTTGAATCGGAACCTACCTAACTAATTAAAACCAAAGATTTAAGTAAGCTAAAGGAGAAAAATCTATTCAACTCTCTAATAAGGAAAATCCCAAAGGCTTGGTAGCCATCATAATGAAGTAATGAAATTGGGTTGTTAGCGGAATGCTTTAATAAAACAGCAAAAAAGGTTATCTTCCATTTAATTCCACTTAATTAATTTTGGTATCCATGACAGATACGTATTTCGACTACAATGTGCAGTCTTCATCAGTGTCATTCCCACTAAAGAACTTATCAAAATCTAACCCCCTTAAGTACTCATCCCCTAGGTATAAAAGTCAAGATCACAGGTATATAAATGAAACTACAATGTGTTGAATCGGAACCTACCTAACTAATTAAAACCAAAGATTTAAGTAAGCTAAAGGAGAAAAATCTATTCAACTCTCTAATAAGGAAAATCCCAAAGGCTTGGTAGCCATCATAATGAAGTAATGAAATTGGGTTGTTAGCGGAATGCTTTAATAAAACAGCAAAAAAGGTTATCTTCCATTTAATTCCACTTAATTAATTTTGGTATCCATGACAGATACGTATTTCGACTACAATGTGCAGTCTTCATCAGTGTCATTCCCACTAAAGAACTTATCAAAATCTAACCCCCTTAAGTACTCATCCCCTAGGTATAAAAGTCAAGATCACAGGTATATAAATGAAACTACAATGTGTTGAATCGGAACCTACCTAACTAATTAAAACCAAAGATTTAAGTAAGCTAAAGGAGAAAAATCTATTCAACTCTCTAATAAGGAAAATCCCAAAGGCTTGGTAGCCATCATAATGAAGTAATGAAATTGGGTTGTTAGCGGAATGCTTTAATAAAACAGCAAAAAAGGTTATCTTCCATTTAATTCCACTTAATTAATTTTGGTATCCATGACAGATACGTATTTCGACTACAATGTGCAGTCTTCATCAGTGTCATTCCCACTAAAGAACTTATCAAAATCTAACCCCCTTAAGTACTCATCCCCTAGGTATAAAAGTCAAGATCACAGGTATATAAATGAAACTACAATGTGTTGAATCGGAACCTACCTAACTAATTAAAACCAAAGATTTAAGTAAGCTAAAGGAGAAAAATCTATTCAACTCTCTAATAAGGAAAATCCCAAAGGCTTGGTAGCCATCATAATGAAGTAATGAAATTGGGTTGTTAGCGGAATGCTTTAATAAAACAGCAAAAAAGGTTATCTTCCATTTAATTCCACTTAATTAATTTTGGTATCCATGACAGATACGTATTTCGACTACAATGTGCAGTCTTCATCAGTGTCATTCCCACTAAAGAACTTATCAAAATCTAACCCCCTTAAGTACTCATCCCCTAGGTATAAAAGTCAAGATCACAGGTATATAAATGAAACTACAATGTGTTGAATCGGAACCTACCTAACTAATTAAAACCAAAGATTTAAGTAAGCTAAAGGAGAAAAATCTATTCAACTCTCTAATAAGGAAAATCCCAAAGGCTTGGTAGCCATCATAATGAAGTAATGAAATTGGGTTGTTAGCGGAATGCTTTAATAAAACAGCAAAAAAGGTTATCTTCCATTTAATTCCACTTAATTAATTTTGGTATCCATGACAGATACGTATTTCGACTACAATGTGCAGTCTTCATCAGTGTCATTCCCACTAAAGAACTTATCAAAATCTAACCCCCTTAAGTACTCATCCCCTAGGTATAAAAGTCAAGATCACAGGTATATAAATGAAACTACAATGTGTTGAATCGGAACCTACCTAACTAATTAAAACCAAAGATTTAAGTAAGCTAAAGGAGAAAAATCTATTCAACTCTCTAATAAGGAAAATCCCAAAGGCTTGGTAGCCATCATAATGAAGTAATGAAATTGGGTTGTTAGCGGAATGCTTTAATAAAACAGCAAAAAAGGTTATCTTCCATTTAATTCCACTTAATTAATTTTGGTATCCATGACAGATACGTGTTTCGACTACAATGTGCAGTCTTCATCAGTGTCATTCCCACTAAAGAACTTATCAAAATCTAACCCCCTTAAGTACTCATCCCCTAGGTATAAAAGTCAAGATCACAGGTATATAAATGAAACTACAATGTGTTGAATCGGAACCTACCTAACTAATTAAAACCAAAGATTTAAGTAAGCTAAAGGAGAAAAATCTATTCAACTCTCTAATAAGGAAAATCCCAAAGGCTAACAACCCAATTTCATTACTTCATTATGATGGCTACCAAGCCTTTGGGATTTTCCTTATTAGAGAGTTGAATAGATTTTTCTCCTTTAGCTTACTTAAATCTTTGGTTTTAATTAGTTAGGTAGGTTCCGATTCAACACATTGTAGTTTCATTTATATACCTGTGATCTTGACTTTTATACCTAGGGGATGAGTACTTAAGGGGGTTAGATTTTGATAAGTTCTTTAGTGGGAATGACACTGATGAAGACTGCACATTGTAGTCGAAATACGTATCTGTCATGGATACCAAAATTAATTAAGTGGAATTAAATGGAAGATAACCTTTTTTGCTGTTTTATTTATCATACAAAACAGATCACTAGCTTTCATGCTAAAAAGTACTGGTTTTCGAGTCAAAAGTTATTATACGTCGTTTGGTGACCCCCTAAGGTTACTTAAGTCAAAGTCTTTTTAAGTCAAAGTCTTTTAGATATTCGGGAGAATTATCAATCACGTCTCCTTACGTGCAGCCCATTCATCATTTTAGGACCACCGAAATCAGCAACAAACAGTTCGATTTATTCACTTTAATAATGAGAAAGCAAAACGACGAGGGCAAACACACTTTTGAATATAACTATATAAAACTAATTGCTTTGTAATGGAAGTTTGCTCTTGAATGAGGGTACATTACGGCACACACAAACTTGCTGATTATGATGATCCTCTAAATTCCGCCAAGTAGCGAAAAATTAAACGATTTTCAGATTTTACCTCTCAGAATTACATTAAGCTTTGATCGATTTTATTCATCGACTTTCTGTTTTGATAGCAGCTTTATAAACAGATTTCGCGCTATTTCTGCCACATAATTTGATAAAGAAGCTTCTAATCTAGCATCCAGAATGGCACACGCATCAAGGAATGTGTTTGCAGCTGAATTATTAACGAAAGAGATGAAGAGAATCGATCAAAGTCACTTACACCCCTTTCCTTCTAACTCCCTCAATTGTAATTGTTCGATAGAGACAATGAACCAGGTTTGTGTTGGAATTCAGCCATTTCCACTCTTGCATGGTATAATCTAGACGTGTAGAGGCCGGAAATCGATGATTCACGCAATTTTGGAATCCAATATGGCGGCTTCCGGTTTTGTGAAAAATTGTCAATTAGCCAACAATATGGATATTTTTGGAACCTAGACGACATGCAGAGGCCGGAAATCGATGATTCCTGCCATTTTGGAATCCAAGATGGCGGCTTCCGGTTTTGTGAAAAACTGTCGAATAGCCAACGATATGGATATTTTCGGAACGGGAACGACGTGTAGAGGCCGGAAATCGATGATTCACGCAATTTTGGAATCCCTTTTTTACTATGAATTTCTAAAATACCATGATTTTCATTGTTTTGTACCATGAATTTCGTTGTGATTGTATAGTGATGGGCAAAAATGTTCAATGTTTTTACGGTAAATATCATGGTTACAATGACAATCCGTTGTCTACGAAATAAATCGGAATGTGGAGTGTGGAAAGCGTTTTGTGCTCATAATATTACAATACTTCTCCTTTAAACAACACCATGATGACGTCATGCTCGTTTGGCTACTTATACTTTTCCTCCGCTTATCTATGGAATCTATAGTTTCTATACTTAGGACCTAATCGAATACAACATATCAAGAAGACTGACAACTCTTCCATCCTGATGAATGTGGGCGTCTTAGTGGAATACCTGTATAATGAGAGAGAGAAGGATTAGTATTTTCCATTTAATTCCACTACTTTATTTGCTTATCCTTGACAGATACGCGTATTTCGTCTACAATGTGCAGACTTCTTCAGTGTCTTGTACTAATACTCGACTGAAGAAAAACATCGCATTTACCGAATATATATTAACACAGGTACATTTTCACTTAGAAACTAGGTAAACTTAAATTTAATTTTCTATAGGAACAGGTACTCCGCTGCTTACTCGTTGATGTGTCCTAGGTAGTAACTTGAAAAGCCATGTGTGTCCGTTTCCTTGATCCCTGTTGAGTAAAGTTGAATTACGTTGTTTGTTGATCTCGAGGCTTTCTGCAACGTCCAATTTCCATGGTGTAGATACGGTTCGTAAAATCGTGATGTCCTCCGTCGATAGTTGGTGGTCCTCTGTGAAGATGTGTTCTGCAACCTTTGATTTGAAATCATATGTTAGGCCTTTTTCCTCTTGCTTTTTGGCCTTATTAACCTCCGCTATATGTTCTTTAAATCTAGTTGCTAAAGTTCTCTTGGTTTGTCCTACATATACTTTGTTACAATGATTACAGCTTATTTTATATACACCTGCTTTACCTAAAACATTAACTGGGTCTTTAGTGGATCCTAACAATGATTTTAACTGGTTATGTCTACTGGTGAAAACTAAATCTAATCCGAATTGTTTTAACTGTGGTCTTAGTTTACAAGTAATATCTTGATCAAATGGAACGGACACTCGTTTCAATGGTTCAGGTGCTGTGGTGAGAGTTGTAAATAATCTCCTTTGTAGAATTCTCGCTTTTTTATCGATGATTGCCTGGATTGTGGTCTCCTTGTATCCGTTGAGTCTTGCTGTTTCGAAGATGTACTGTAATTCCTTAACCTTTCCTGTATCGCTGAGTGGAAGAGTCTGCATTCGGTGAATCATGTGGTGAAAGGCGGCCATTTTCTGCTGGAACGAATGGTTGGAAGTATAGGGGATAACTCTTTTGGTGCTTGTTGGTTTCCTGTAAATTTCGTATTCAAGCGAGGAATATGATGACGATGACTAGAAGATCGAGAAATGCGAGTTTCCCGTCTTTTTCTACCTCGTGAGTGAATTTGATATCCTTATGAATTCTGTTGATCTCATCTAAAATTTGTGGAAGGGCTTCCCGTTTAACTACGCTGAAGATATCGTCAACAAACCTCCACCAACGGTTTGGTAATAGTCCTTTCTCCTTCAGGATTGTCTCCAAGTTGGCCATGAAAAGTTCACACAAGAAGGGGGATAGGGGGTTTCCCATTGGGGCTCCTTTCGTCTGCTTGTAGAAGTTACCTCGGAAAGAGAAGTAGTTCTCTTCCATACAAAGGCGGGTCAGCTTAAGGTACGTCCGAACCTTGTTTCTCCATGCTGCATCCTCTCGTTGTGTTAATAGCCAGTCCTCCAAATGGTTGATCGTTTCCTTGACCGGTACGCTGGGAAAAAGAGCTGTGACGTCGAAAGATACCATAATCTCGTCCTCGTTGATGTCTCCTGAAGATTGTAGTTGCAGGGTGAACTCCTGGGTGTTACTAACTGCTTTACTCTGGAACTGATTCGGCATACTCTGGAACTCTTTGACTAGCCACTTCGCTAGTTTGTGGGTGGGGGAACCAACTGCAGACACGATCTCTCGCATTTCATTTCCTGGTTTGTGGACTTTGGGAAGACCTTTGATCCTGGGTAGAATGGGATTGGCTTCCCGTATACGACCTGCTTCATCTCCTAATATCGATTTGCACTCCTTCAGTGCTTTCTCCACGCGTTTCACTATGTTCTGTAAGGGGTCTACTCGAAGCTGTCTATACGGTCCGTTGTTAATCTTCGTTGTCATTTGATTATCGTAATCGTCCTTGTCCATGATAACGACCGCGTTTCCCTTGTCTGCCTTTACGTAGTACTGGTAAGAAGTCTGCACATTGTAGACGAAATATGCGTATCTGTCAAGGATAAGCAAATAAAGTAGTGGAATTAAATGGAAAATACTAATCCTTCTCTCTCTCATTAAACTCTTCCATTTTCTCTTACAACCGGTATGAGACAGGCAGATTCGCGTCATCTGCCACTCGAAGGTAAATGCTCCTATAGAATTGGATAGCAAAGGATCCATCCTCAAAAGAAAGGTTTGTGTATTTGCTTCGCTCGAGCGCAGCGCTACTGTATCTATCGCTTGGATTCAGGCAAAGTTGCCAGTCTTCTTGATATGTTGTCTTCCTAATGCAATGTTCAGCTTAATTCGTATAGACAAATTTCTAAAAGCGTATTGAAGAATCAAAGTGGGTGAATCAAAGCAAAGCCAAAACTGGTCATGCGACACATAGTTTTAAGATCCGCAATTACAAAAATGATGATGTATTAAAAAAATGTCATGCAATTTGACAGATATCTAAGGGCCCATGCATTAATTATGTCACGCTAAATCGAGCAAAAAATTACCCCCTCCCCCCCCCCCTATCGTGACGTTTTTCCTATACCTAATGCATTACTTGTCACAAAATCTTAGATCCCCTCCCCCCTTAGAGCGTGACATAATATACACGGCGAATGAGAACGACCCAAATTTGAGTTTAATTCACTCGTAATCGCCAAAAGTGCAGGAACTCAGCGATGAGTAAATTTGCCTCATGTTTTCCCAGGTTTTTCCAGGATTTTCCAGGGAAAAATTCCCGAATTTGAGAAAAGTAAAGATTGGATTCACTCAGTCTATTGGTACTACTTCGAGACTGAATAAAATTTTCGTCAATTTCCTCATTTTCCGGCAGATTTTTTAGGTTTTCCACAGGAAACCATGAGACAAATTTTACTCATCGCTGAGTTCCTGCACTTTTGGCGATTATGAGTGAACTAAACTCAAATTTGGGTCGTTCTCATTCGCCGTGTATGCATCAACCCCAAACATCATTCCCATTTTCGCCCACACGGTAACCAGCGTAAACACATAAATGAGTAAAAAAATACACATTTTTCATATTTATATGCAGCTGTCAAAAAATGTGTATATTTGGAGATCCTAAAATGTGTAAAAAAATACACATTTTAAGTATGCAGTACCAGTCAAAAAATGTGTATTTTTATACTCATTAATGGGTAAAAAAAAACTTCAAACTTTGCTGCATCCTGCTTTGTTTACGCATGCCATTTGCTAAATAGTGAAGAACAGCAGGAAAGTGGAGGAGCTACGGTCCAAACTGGACAGTGCGCAACGATGGACATGCTAGAGGGTAGGTGATTTATACTTTTTTCATAGTTTTTACTTTTAGTTTAGTTTATATACTTCATATACTGATTTTTGTTTTTCTTCCCTTGATTTGTTTTCCGTGCTGAGCACCAATGCTACCGACGCTAGGGAGGAAGCTCCCATACCTGGACCCTACCTATCCCGTCAACTCATGAACCGGGGACCAATGGCTTCACTTCCCTTCCGAAGGAAGGCGTGATCCTCGGCGTGATCAGAGATGTTATGCCTCAGAACATCCCGGCAGCGTCGACTGGGATTGAACCCCTTTCCTGCTGGGGTGAGAGGTAATCACGTGCCGCTACTTATTTTTGTTGATGGCATTTCTTTTTTTAATAAAATATTATTGTATTCGGCAGTCTTTATTTTACCATTGACACAAACAAGAAAATTCTGATGTTAATAAAAAACCTAGTAAAAAACCATAATCTAGAAATGATTACTTTTTACACATTTTGCTGTAAAAACCGTCCTTGAAAAATGTGTAAAAAATACACATCTTTTGACGTTTGCTGGGTTTACACATAAATGTGTAAACGCAGTTTACACATTTTATGAGTAGGCCCCTTTTTTCACGAAATGTGTGAAATTTTACACATTAATGTGTTTACGCTGGTTACCGTGTAGGTCACTCAGAGCACAGATAACAGACGTCCAACTTCCACCAGAAACTTGTGTTTCCTCTATAAATTTTCCACTTTCGCCCAATTTCGTGCTAGTAACTAATACTTGAACAAGTGAAGGCAATGAGAAATTTAGTAAACAATTTGCATACACGATGGTAATAATTAAATTAATAATAAGTGTGTTTGTGAATGAAATAAATGACAGTTTAACAGTAAGACATAAAGAAATAATAATTGGTCGAGAAGGAATATTTAAGTAATTTATTACAGTGTAGAGGCTATCCAGGACACACTTCACAAAACGCATAAGGAAATGGCGTTGCGATCAATCGTTCTGACTAGAGTCGGTGTATAATGAGTCACGCCAAGAGTGAAGCCAAGTCTACCTATTGAACTGTCAAATCGGCTACCTATCGTGCAAAGTAAATAAACATTACGATGCTATGAAAGGTCCACGAAAGGTATTGCAATGAAATATAAAATAAAATTGAAGAAATCATCATAAACACGCAGCGAGCATTAAATGGTAATGGGATACGTTTGGTTTTGATCAGTAATGAGAATTTCTACTAATTTTTGATAAGATAATTTGACAAAATCACTGATATTATGATTCACTACAGCCGTTATTTTTGGTTCTCGCTAGAAGTCATTTAAAGTTGATGTAGAAGTCCTCTGTTGCCAAGTGAAAAGAAAGGGAATCCTTCAGAAACCGTGATGCGAGTTCAACTGTTTTTCTCTTGGCGTGACTCATTATACACCGACTCTAGTTCTGACGATGACGGAAAAACGCAAATGAAAAACGCTAACTCAGACCGGAAGAGTGAAGAGGGATGAGGAGAGAAAAAAATCAGTCTGTAAACTATTGTTGTGGAAGACAGTCGTGTGCACAACTGCTGCTGATTTAATTATTTTGAAGGTGAAATACGACAGTATCGATAAATTTTCGGATGAAAATTACCACTTGGCGCTACCGACACTTAGTGTCTAGTGTAAGTCGAGGTGTAAGTTGTGCAACGCCAGCGCCATCATGTTGTCAAAGAGGGTTTTAAAATCGAGAAGTCGGCGTTGGTGGCGCTTAAATCGAATAGGAATCCTTACACAAGTTTTTACAGAAATTTAGTTCGAGGAACAACGTCTGTTATCTGTGCTCAGAGTAAAGAGGCTGAATTGTTCGCAGTGTTCGGTCTCCCTGCGAGAATAAACACGCGTGCGAATGTGGCAAGCAAAATTCATGCTTGAGATTCTCATGCATATTCACGCACTCACACTCTCAACACCGAAACATCATTTCAAAATTTAAACTCATAAAAACCGCTCAAACGTCAATTGATAGCATGCTTATGCATTATAGAGTGCTGCAAAATTTGAAATATTCGCTCCACAATACTTAAACGATTCCAAATCGGATCCTGACTAACCTCTCAAAATTTGAACCCATTTGGTGAGAAACTGAGATGGCACAAACCATTTGAAGTTTGTATGAGAATTACTATGGTAAACCCAAGATTTTTGTTCATATCTATCTAATAATTCACCATATCGGTCTGCTTCAAAAGTTTTCAATTGTACTTGTAGGAAATTTTCCCAGCTACAACTTTGCTGAAGACATTTTTTTTTGATTAAATGCAAGGATCGAAAGTTATCAATGGTTCAATGCGCTGATGTCTTATGATCATGCTCAATCAACTGCTCAGCAGGCAACAATGGTGTTTCTGGGGCGTTGAATAGGACACAAAAATCATGTCTACTATGTCACACTGCAAAATACAGTGTTGCCTACAGAGCAGCTGCTTGATCATGTCATGAGTTTACTAATCTCTTAAATAATTAATAACTTTTTCCTGTCTCGTTTTACATAGAAACGAACTTTAGGAAAGTTGTAGCTGAAAAATTTTTCTATAAGAATAGTTATCGAACTGTTTCGCAGCTCAATATGGAGAAAGACTGGAAGGCAATGAACAAAAAGTTGAGATTTCCCATAGTAATTTACATGCAAACTTCAAATGGCTTGTGCGAAGTCTGCTTCTAACCAAATGAGTTGAAACTTTGAGAGGCTAATCAGGACCCGATTTGAAACCATTTAAGCACTGTGGAGCGAAAAAGCCAAATTTTGCATCAGTCTATTATGCATGTTGTATTAGTTTTCCAACCCCTGCTGCACAAAGAAGAGTAATAACAATAGGCGAATCCAATAGAAACTAAGCGTGATGAGGGTGGACATTTTCATCGTGAAGCATAGGAAGAGAAAAATATTTTCACCTCTCCTGTTTAATTTATCCACCCCAGGTGCTTGAAATCATCATCCACGTGCAATATTTTGTTTTCTGTATCGGGTTTGCAGTGATCCGGCTGGTGATTCCATATATTTTTGATGAGAAAAATTAAGATTTATAAAATTGTCCCAGCGGTTATGATCTTCCGGATTTTAAATGTGTGGTTATTTCCGATGTAATCAGTTCAGATCTGTAGATAATCTGGAAATAAGACCACTCCCGATAGAAATTTGCAAGATGTGAAATAAAATATGCATTATTTTGAGTTTTGAAAATCGTCATTGTGATGTAAACAAATTAATTGGATGACATTTCCTGTCAAAATTGCAAATTGCACAACTTGCAAATTTTTCATCAAAAATATATGGAAGCACCAGCCGGATCACTGCAAAATCGATACAAAAAAAACAAAATATTCCACGTGGATGATGATTTGAAGCACCTGCGGTGGATAAATTAATCAGGAAAAGTGAAAATATTGTCCTCTTCACGGTGAAAATGTTCACCTCTTTTGAGGGTTCTCATATTCACCGCCAGAGGCTGAAACGTTCGCTTAGTTTCTTTTGGATTCGCCTATTATTCCATACGAATGGGTAAGCGTGACACATACTTTGAGGAGTACCTATTCTTTTTCAGTGCGTTATGAAAGTTGAATATTCCAGCTTCACTAGCGTCTGCTCGGTAGCAGCACCGTATCAAAGTGGTGAGTAAAGGATTCTGCACAAAAATAAAGGACAGATTATACACGGCCGTTGAAAGCAACTCAAATTTGAGTTTGATCACTCAAAATTGCAAAACGTAGGTTTCTCATAGAATGAGTAAAATTTTCCTCAATTTTTCGAATGTGAGAAAAATCGAAAAAGGTTTCTTTTAGTCCATTAGTATACTCCTAGATTGATTAAAATTTTTGTCGATTTTCCTGATATTCGAGCAGTTTTTTGAGGAAAAGCGAGGAAAGTTTTACTCAGTGATTTTGAGTAAAAACCCACATAGTTTTGAGGAATCTCATTGGTTGTGTACCTACAAAGGATTAGCTTGGTGTTGGTGAATCAAATTTAGCCCCCGTGGAGAATAGAAAAACTATGAAAGTGATTTCAAAAAATTTCACTGGGAGGTTTGCTTTTATTTCTGAAGAGGATTTCAATTTTCTGTTGTCACATCATCTACTTTGAAAGCTTTTGGTTAAAAAATGCTAGAGCGCAAAATTTTGGCCTCAGGTAGGTCCTCCAGCAGGACCGTAGTCATGCTACACCTTCCACGGTTACGTTGCTGGCGTTGTTCTTCTTCTTTGGGGATAATGCTTTCGTCGGAGTAAATCTTCCACTGAACTGATGAAATTACATCTTCGATAAATCGAGCCAGCCACACGCTGAGATGCTGATATAACTCGTGATCGTGAATGGTTAGCGGATCTCCGACATAACTGCGGATGATTGTGAATATAACGTTTATCTTGTGTTGTGTCGTGGCAGCTAGCTGCGAGAGGTCGGTAATGCTCGTCTGCAGGAGCAGATGGGGAAGCTTGGTGAAAATTTTATCCGTCAGCCGGTCGAAGGCTTTTCGTTTGAGCATCGCATTGAATCTTTGAATCCTTTGGTCTTGGTATTGCTGGGTGCTGGGTGGTGAACGGCGTCCACTTGGCGGACGCGGAGTTGGGGTGTGAGTGCACTTTTTCAGGTGCACGCTTCCGGTGGGTCCCCTGTTAAAGGTAAACGTTCTATAATTGACGATTTGAGGAAATTTTAAATTTTACTCTACCGAATAAGTTCTTGGTCGTGCAGTTGTTTCTTGAGACTCTTCACATTTCGATCGTTGAGCAGGTTTCCGAATAGTTTCAGGTTTTCCTGCAGGCAGAGCGATTGCGAGCAAGCCAAGGCATCCAGCCGAAGTGAAGAAGTCGAACAGCGGCTTTGGCTTTTCAGCGACGGATGTAGCCTTTGGGACGAATCGATGGTTTGGGGTGGTCGACCGTTGGCTGTGGAATTCTTCAGAACATGAATTGGAGCTTGTGCTCTCTTCTTCTGTGGGTTGTTCGGTTCTGATATCCTCCTCGTTAATATCTTCCAGGGTAGGTGAATTTTTGGGACTCTCCATGATTTATTTGACTTAAAATTTGGATTCTTAACTTAAAATTTTGATTTTTGCTTCTAGCTCTGACGGATTTTCAAATTTAGGTAACGTTTCGTTTATTCGATGGCCTACTTTGTTGGAATCAGGGGGACGATTTCATCCCCGTTTTTTTTTCGATACACCCCCGTCACCGAAAAACTCTCGCTATGAAGCCGGCTCCGCGACGCATGATGCCGGTCTTTGATCCGTTTCGTAGGGGAGTAACGCTACGTCCGGTATACTAGGAATCCGCTTTGTTTGATGTTGTCGCGGAATGACAAAGAGTTTGGCGCGTGTTCGTTTGAGATTAGCCAACGGGTCTGTGGTGGCAGCAACAACAACGACGGACCCGGCTTTCGACGCCTTTCGAACGACGGCGTTCGCGGTCGACGACACAATTTTATGATTAGCACTCTCCTGTTCCTTTTTCATCTTATTCACCCCAGCCAGCTCGCCCCTAGGAAGAACAGATTTATGTGCTCCGATGGGGAAAAATTCCTGATCCTTGAAACGGGCAGTCGCACTTCCAAAGGCCACCTTTATGTTGCGACCTCGCTTCCGGCGCCGGATTGGAATGTCAATGGTGTGCATCCGCAGGGTGGCTGGCTGTCGGTATGGATTCCACGCGGGATTAAATGTGAAGTCGAACCGTGCGACCGGCCGGGTGACGACGGAAGGATGTCGTGCAATTGGCCCCGGCGTCGTCGTTGTCGGTATGCTGGTTGGCAGTTGATAACGACCGGGCGGAGGCCGCGGGAAGGGTTCCGCACAGTACGAATGGCGAATAGATGGCGCAACGGGCGGAGGATAGATTAATTGCTTCGCATGGCGTTGCTGGCGACCTGTCATAGGAACGCATGTTGGGTCCGGGATGTCAAATATGCCTTTGAAGTAACGATTCGGTCCTGGTTCGAGGGGATTGCGCCAGCAAAGAGTTGGTTGGGAGATGGCGAGTCGGAAGCACGCTCGATCGTTGGTTTTGTCGCCTGAAAGTGAATGAGTTCAAGGTTAGGAAATACGTCAAATGCTTGGTGGTTTATTGGTTTGTAGAACAATATCGTAGTGACACCATTCCCTCCATATATAGGTCGGTGGGATTTTTCTGAGGCATAACAATCTCTGGTCCCGTCTTCCTTCGGAAGGGAAGTAGAGCCGTTGGGCCCGGCCCATGTGTGTTTGAATGGGTGCGATATCCTACGCAGGTGTGGAAGCTGACTTCCTGCACATTCGATTGCCATCAATGGATGGATGGATATTAACTTAGTTTGAAATATGAGTTAAACATGATTCCAGTTTTGTGTTTTGCTGTGCAGCTCATTTTTATTAATCGAGCTCGGATTGCATCGTATTTCTCTAAAGCGAACCCCACACGGCAAGAAATATTGTCAATACTTAAAAGTATTGACAATAATATTGATGATGTGAATACAGATATATTGTCAATACCGATGTATTGACGTCAATATAAAATGCATTGACAATACGATTATTGTCAATACAAACAGTCGTGTAGAGTCCACTTAACAATTCCATCATTGGAAACAATCGTGTAATCGACCTTTTCTTTACCGATTTCTTTTGAACTGCGTACTGGGTCAAGAATTGCTAAGGAAAAGTAATTTCTTTTGCATTCCGTGTCCTATCCCGTAGCACGTAAAAACATCATTACTTTTTAGCTGCGTACCAGGCTTAAAGCCACAGACAAACAGACATAACACTCGCAAGTTGTTCATCGAAAAAGCATATAACTATGTGATATAACGGACAATTTAAAGGTATCGTAGTTGGTAGTACCGCCACCTGTGGCGTGCATAGTCAATTCCCTTGCGTTTCACGTTTACACACTGCCACCATCTGTTCAGTGTAGTGCCAACACAAGAGATGGCGGTAATGTTTTAGCGACGATGTTTTACAGTGAGAAATATTCAATGTGTTATGTCTGTTTTTCTGTGTTATAAGTATTAGTGCAAGAAAACCTATGAATTTACCTAAAGTTCTGCACTAATCCTTGTGTATTTGCATGTAAGAATAGGGTTTTATTTATAATTTGCGACCTCGATTGAAATAATTTGTTGTCAAGAGCAACTTAATTTTTTGAAGTTTTTTTGACGTAGGACTACGTCTTTGATTTCTATATGGGGGTACACTTTGTGAAAACCGAAAATGGAACATGTAACAAATTAAGAAAGATTTTGAACCTTAATAACTCAGCTGCCCCTGGTCCAATTTCAATAATTTTATCACCAATCGATCAGAAATATGGCTACGCATCGATAACGATGTTGATTGTGTTTACAAAAAGTGAAATTAAAAAAAAATATCATGTCTTCAGTTTTCTGGTACAATGTTAGACGATGACACGAGCTAACAAAAGAGACAAAGTCCAGCTGCCCTTAGCTGCTCTTATGAGAATCCCACCCACCTAAAATACAGGCAAAATAACATGTTTTTCGAGAATATTTCACTAAAACCACTATAAATTCCACAAATAGTTCAATGACAATTCGCACCTAGTTTGTTTCCGTTGGCATTATTGCAAAAACCAGAGCAAACATATGAAAATATATAAAAAAGTTAACAAATAAGAATGTTGGCTTCATATTTTTTTAATATACCCTATATATCCAAAACTAAACGTTATGGAAGTTTCATGTTTTCTGCAACTTTCCTTCATTTTAATAGATAAAAACTTTGTTGAAAACATCATACGTCTAGGATGCTTTATTCAAAAGTTAGATTCGCGCGCCATCTCTACGACCAAGTTGTGAACTAATTAAGTTATTCAAAAGAAGCGTTTAACTAATACAAACAACTTTAATCAAAACAGTATTCTGATTGGATGCTTCGTTCAAAAGTTATTAATTTTTTCCGAGAAAATCACTTATCTGCCCCAGTGTGAGACGGTCGGTAAATGCTGGGTAATGCGCAATACAGATCCCATTGAGATCACTAGCCTCTTCCCAGCAACTCCTATCCCTACCTCCCCGTGGTACCGGCCGGGAACTGTGAGCAACCTTAGGGAAGATCGGGTAACCAACCCCGGTGGGAACTTTGGTCATAGGCTGACAGGGATTTGCTTCGGCAAGCCTGAGCGTCTGTTCTCCAGGAGGAGCGGCTCACATCAGCGTTCTCCATGTTAGGGGCGGCTGACCTACGTCGGAGTGCCAGTGAAGGACTCTGAGCACAACTGTGCACCCTGGTCCTCCGAAAAGTTAGGGGGTTGGTGTCAGACCCTGCGAGCCAGCCGTAAAAATAGCATTGCAACGGGAAATCAGCAACAGAGGAATACGAACCGAGACCAACGGCAACGACCCCAGCGACGAAATAGGACTTGCGATTGGAAACTCGGCACATGGAACTGGCGATCTCTCCCGAATACTCGCCAATCTACTGAAGGACCGCGGATTCGCCATCGCAGCGCTGCAGGAGGTGTGTTGGACAGGATCCATGGTGCGAACGTTTAGAGGTAATCATACCATCTACCAGAGTTGCGGCAAAACACGCGAGCTGGGCACAGCTTACATCGTGATGGGCGAAATGCAGAAGGGCGTGATCGGTTGGTGGCCGATCTACGAAAGAATGTGCAGGTTGAAGATCAAGGGCCGATTCTTCAACTTTAGCATAATCAACGTGCACAGCCCTCACTCCGGAAGCACTGATGATGACAAGGACGCATTTTAAGCGCAGCTTGTCCGCGAGTACGATCGCTGCCCAAGCCACTACGTCAAGATCATCATAGGAGACCTAAACGCTCAGGTAGGCTAGGAGGAGAAATTCAGACCGACGATAGGAAAGTTCAGCGTCCACCAGCTGACGAACGGGAACGGCCTACGACTCATCGATTTCGCCGCCTCCAACAACATGGCCATACGTAGCACCTTCTTCCAACACAGCCTCCCCTATCGTTACACCTGGAGATCACCCCAGCAGACGGAATCGCAAATCGACCACGTTCTGATTGATGGACGGCACTTCTCCGACATTATCGACGTCAGGACCTATCGTGGGGCTAACATCGACTCTGACCACTACCTGGTGATGGTCAAACTGCGCTCAAAACTTTCCGTCATCAACAATGTACGGTACCGACGCCCGCCACGGTACAACCTAGAGCGACTGAAGCAACCGGATGTCGTCTTAGCATACGCGCAGAATCTCGAGGCAGCGTTGCCAGAGGAGGGCGAGCTTGATGTGCCCCCTCTAGAGGACTGCTGGAGTACAGTAAAATCAGCCATCACCGACGCAGCCGAGAGCACCATCGGGTACGTGGAAAGAAGTCGACGGAATGAATGGTTCGACGAGGAGTGCAGAGCGATTTTGGAGGAGAAGAACGCAGTGCGGGCGGTAATGCTGCAGCATGGAACCCGACAGAACGTGGAACGGTATAAACAGAAGCGGAAATAGCAGACCCGCATCTTTCGGGAGAAAAAAACGCCGCCTGGAAGAAGCGGAGTGCGAGGAAATGGAACTGCTGTGCCGTTCCCAAGAAACACGGAACTTCTACCAGAAGCTCAACGGATCCCGCAACCGCTTCATGCCGCGAGCCGAAATGTGCAAGGATAAGAACGGAAGCCTCTTGACGGACAGACGTGAGGTGATTGAAAGGTGGAAGCAGCACTTCGATGCGCACCTGAATGGCGAGGAGAACGTAGGCACGGGAGACCAGCGCAATGGAGGAAACGACTACGTCAGTACAGCAGAGGACGGAACTGACATAACTCCCACGCTGAGGGAAGTTAAGGATGCCATTCTGCAGCTCAAAAACAACAAAGCAGCTGGTAAGGATGGTATCGCAGCCGAACTCATCAAGATGGGCCTAGAAAAGTTGGCCACCTGCCTGCACCGGATGATAGTCAGGATCTGGGAAACAGAACAGCTACCAGAGGAGTGGAAGGAGGGGGTAATCTGCCCCATTCACAAGAAAGGCGACTATTTGGAATGTGAGAACTTCAGAGTGATCACCATTTTGAATGCCGCCTACAAAGTCACCTAAAATGCCCAAGTTCGTGGGAAGTTATCAAGCCGGCTTAATTGACGGCCGATCGACAACGGACCAGATCTTCACCGTACGGCAAATCCTCCAGTAATGCCGGGAATACCAGGTCCCAACGCATAATTTGTTCATCGACTTTAAGGCAGCATACGACAGAATCGACCGCACAGAGCTATGGAAAATCATGGACGAGAAAGGCTTTCCTGGGAGGCTGATCAGACTGATCAAAGCAACGATGGACGGTGTGCAAAACTGCGTAAGGGTTTCGGGTGAACTATCCAGTTCATTCGAATCTCGCAGGGGACTGCGACAAGGTGACGGACTCTCATGCCTACTCTTCAACATTGCTCTAGAAGGTGTAATGCGACGAGCCGGGCTCAACAGCCGGGGTACGATTTTCACGAAATCCGGTCAATTTGTGTACTTTGCGGACGACATGGACATTATCGCAAGAACATTTGAAAGGGTGGCAGAACTATACACCCGCCTGAAACACGAAGCAGCAAAGGTAGGACTGGTGGTGAGTGCTTCAAAAACAAAGTACATGCTAGCAGGCGGAACCGAACATGACAGGATTCGTCTAGGAAGTAATGTCACGATAGATGGGGATACTTTCGAGGTAGTGAAGGAATTCGTTTACCTTGGATCCTTAATGACGGCTGACAACAATGTGAGTCGTGAAATACGAAGGCGCATCATCAGTGGAAGTCGTGCCTGCTACGGGCTCCAGAAGAAACTACGGTCAAAAAAGATTCACCCCCGCACCAAATGTACCATGTACAGAACGCTAATAAGACCGGTGGTCCTCTATGGACACGAGACATGGACTATGCTCGAGGAGAACCTGCAAGCACTCGGAGTTTTTGAGCGACGTGTGCTAAGGACGATCTTCGGCGGTGTGAGTGGCGGTGAAGAATGAATCACGAGCTCGCTGCACTCTATGGTGAACCCAGCATCCAGTAGGTGGTGAATATTAGAATGTACACATGTTCGTCACTGACTGCTTTGTCATTGATAATTGACATGGTTTGCCTTGACTATGACTGTTAGCTCAAATGAGTGACCAAACCAGTATTATCAATATCACCGTGTATTGTCGAGATTTCGCAGCACTGATGCGAAGTCGATGAATCTGTGACCCAACGGGAACGACGTTCTCTTATGTTAGCAAGAGTTACGGAGCCATCTTCATCAGAACGGTTTTCCCTCAGATAGGATGCAACTGAATCGCTGGTTCGTGATTGTTCACCTTACACAAGCTGCAGAAGGTTATTGTGTCGTTCAAGGACGGTACATGAATGCCGTTTGCCTTTGGGAATTTCCGAAAAACATGCCGTACAGAATTTTGAAGTGCGCATCATTTTGGAGACCTCCTTCACTGAAGGCCTCCCACGCTTCTTCGTCTTATTCTGTAAGCCGCATAGATTTGGCAATGTTACACGAGCAGCTATACATCCGTCACATTGGCAATTCATTCCACTCCTCGTTGAAACACGTTGACCATGTTTATACTGATGCACTTCTATGAGCTGATTTTGATCACTTAGAGAGAAGGAACAACGACTACAATTTTTTTTTCGGATGGTACCAACTTTTTGCATCGATGTCCGATAGATAACGTAGTTTAATTAGGCGAATCGATTTTTCGGTTAGTTTTCGCAAATTAGTCTTCTTTAGACATAAAACACAAACTATGTCCTGATTTTCCTCGTGATTTCTTGGTTTCATTTGAGCACTTTTATAACCAACTACATACCTGTGTATCTAAAAAGCGGACTGGATTTGACACGGTGATTCCGAATGAACTTGTCAAAATTATAAACAAAAACAAACACGTTGAATTGAAACAAAGCAAACCTGTTGTCAACTTGCACACTGAAGTTATTCATTGAAAATAAAAGATAATAACAATAAGGTGATCCAAGAGACGTTTCTCAGTGGAACTGACATCTAGAAATGTAGAGTGTGTGAGTGATCTTGTGTTAAAGGTGCTGAATGTATACATAAACAAAGCAGAAGTTCATATGAGACTAATTTGCCAGTTCTACCATAGAGGTACTTCTACGACTAGAAGGTCCCGAAGAAACTTGCTCAACTTTTTGGCTCAGCTCTGGTACTCTCTTCGGTCCAAAGCTAATCGATTCGCCCCTCGAAACATAGGTAAATCCACTAATTCCTCATTTTATCTGTCAAACTTTCATAGCGTATAAAAAAAACATTGTATAGTACTAGAATTCCGACTAGAATGGGGTATGTTAATCGTTTGCTTGGGACCAATAGACTAGTCAAGTACTGAGCCAATTTAAAATCGTTAGTTTCGTATTGATTGTTGGTTCTACTGTGATCAGTCAAAAGTTCTTGGTAAAGAAAAAAGCCAGCTGATCGCAACTGTCTCGTGGACAGCCTTATTGTAATATTTCAGGAGAAAAAGTCAACCTATCAGGGTGGGGTCGGGTCCCTGTTTCCAATGACTAACCCTCTCTTTCGTAGCTCCATACCTGTCTAATTTAAGTCGATAGATGTGTACACGGATACAAATCTCCTTATACCTTTTGGCAAGTTTTTATTGCTGATTATTCATAAAATGTATAAGTCAACTAATAAGCAGACGCCTTGCAAAAAGTTAATAAAGATCATGTGTCAAATGAAATGTATAAGCGGTCACACATACCTTTTATGCATTCTTATAGGACCTATGTGGTTTGTCTTATGGAAAGTATAAGGCTGATGTTTTGGCAAAAATGTATAAGTGAATCACATGAATAAAATAATTGATTTTCGTTTCGTGTAGATACTGCAAACTACATTCTAAAGCCAAGGATCTTAAATAAAGAAAATAAAATTAAAAAAAAAGTTGCAATAGACCCCCGACCGATTAAGACAAACCACATAGGTCCTATAAGAATGTATAAAAGGTATGTGTGACCGCTTATACATTTCATTTGACACATGATCTTTATTAACTTTTTGCAAGGCGTCTGCTTATTAGTTGACTTATACATTTTATGAATAATCAGCAATAGAATGTAATGCTCTTCCCAAATCGTAATAATCGGAGCCGAATTACTTTCGTTCATCGACACATTTTATTATACCTGCTCATGTATTGCGGCCTTCTGCGCGCGCTTAAGCTAGTGGCAAACTCTCCCTCTCCATGTCTGTCTGACTTTACCTAGTCTGTCTTTTGTTGTCTTAAGGCTAAATTTACATCCTACTCACTACGCTCCTGAATTTCGCTGCGTTCGATTCGCCAGACGGACTACGTCAACGTCCTCTCACTCATACTCCAACGAGACTGCTCGGTACGAAATTCCTAACGCTGCTGTGCTTGAGTACGGATACGCCACACTGCGCCGGACGGACCACGTCGACGTCCTATAGCACACACAACGAAGCTCGAATTGACCTACGGTCGCTCGTCAATGCATTCACTGAACTGCCAACGCCGTCGATGTTGCGCACCGGCCTCGATGAGGCGACTTGGCCCGGAAACCACACACAAAAAAAAGGGATCCTGTATGCGGGAAATGTTGTGAGTTTTGGATCAATTTCATTTGCGGATCAGGTCAACAACCCCTTTTCGCTTCTTTCCGTACGATTGATCGAAATGATGGCGTTCTGGTCAGTCGCCGCACCTGCAGCGCGCTTTGTGGTAGCTATTTTACCGTGCTGCGAGCGATCGAATCGTGCTTATCTCCGTCTTCCAACTCCGTACTTTTGTTTGCCTGATATGAACTGCGAATCTGTCTGCAGCCGACATCGGTGGACCACCAGCCCGTAGCTTTTCGCGTCTGCCGTCGCTTATTTGCGGAATGTCTCGTCCTTGAACTTGCGTAATTTGTTTTGTTCACATGCACTTTGTAAGTTTTAGCAAATCTCCGACGACACGACTTTCCTACGGAGGACGAAGTATTTGTCGTTGCTCTCCGTTCGCAGTCACCAAAGCACTCGTTTTTTCTTTTCTTCGCCTGGGCGGAAGATCCAGTGCCCGTCGTGTGTGTGTGGTAGTGTGCGATCCGCTTTTGCGTTTCTCGCTTCGCATAGCAGGGTTGCGCTCAAGACTGTGCGAGGGGTGATGTAGCGGCAGTGTGTGAGGCGACATCTATATCTCGCTTTTAGTATCTAGACTAGTTGCCTTACTAACTATTTTTTTACTGTTAGCGATAACATTGCATGAAACTGAACTATAACGCTACAATAAATTTGCCAAACGGTATAAGGAGATTTGTATCCGTGTAGTAATAACATTTCCGATCAGAAATGGTTTAGTTTACACAAAATCGAGGAATTAGAATGGAATCACATTGTCATATGATCACAGAACAGAAGGGGAAGTGCAAACAAATCGGTGAATCAAAAAGTGGTTCGTTTTTCTGCTCAACAAGCGATGTGTTGTGGTAGCGTTCCCCACGGGCTTTCTATGCGCACTCACACTATCATAGCATGCTGCCTATCTTAACTGCAGGCAGAAACGACCTTCTACCGCTAGGTGCGCTAGTGTTCACAAATGACAAGTAGAGCCACTTTCTGATCCGAAGTTCTACTTTTGTAGTTATTTGATCATTTTCAATAGAAGTCGTAAGACATTTCTGATGCTGCCAATCGAAAATTCCAGTGGATTTCGACGGAGATTGCTGACGTTCTCGTTGGAGGAGCGTCCACTTAATTTTGGTGGAGGTTTCAGATGCTGTCAACGAATTTTCTAGTGGATTTCGAAGGAGTTTGCTGACGTTTTCAGTGGAGATTTTGAATGCTGCTCTCGGAAGTACTCAATTCTCGATTACATTTTCAGGGACGCATCTGTTTTTGTGAAGAAAGATTCAATTCCTTGAAACTCTGAGCACTCCCACGTGAACTAACACCACCATCAGAAAGAATAATGATCCCCAACAAGATGGTGGTAGTAGCAAAGAAGAATGCTAAGATAAAACAGTCGAAAGAAAAAAACTTTCTATTTCAGTGTCAACTTTCACGATTCAATGAATAATATGTGTTCAACTCGGTAGAGTTGAAATTTTGCGTATTTTTTATCAAAACAATCACACCAAAAGTAAGAGATGTCCCATTTTGTAATTACTCGATTAATAACTAATTAATAGATTATTGTTTGTTCACTGTGCTGTCATTTTTCCACCAATGAGAAGACAGAACATGTTTGAAATGATGGGTGATGATCCTCTGAAGAAGTTATTACTTACATGGCATGATATAATCGAATAAACAACGTGTATTCGAAAAACAATCGGACACCACTAGATGAATGTGAACCGTCATGTTAACATTCACCGTCAATATCAAATATACACGGCGAATGAGAACGACCAAAATTTGAGTTTAGTTCACTCATAATCGCCAAAAGTGCAGGAACTCAGCGATGAGTAAAATTTGTCTCATGTTTTCCCAGGTTTTTCCAGGATTTTCCAGGGAAAAATTCCCAAATTTGAGAAAAGTAAAGATTGGATTTGGTACTACTCCGAGACTGAATAAAATTTTCGTCAATTTCCTCATTTTCCGGAAGATTTTTTAGGTTTTCCACAGGATGAGACAAATTTACTCATTGCTGAGTTCCTGCACTTTTGGCGATTATGAGTGAACTAAACTCAAATTTGGGTCGTTCTCATTCGCCGTATAAGGGCCATCCATAAATAATGAGACAATCCCGAACAGAAAAAAAGCTTTTGCTTCACTTTAAATTATGCACGGCCAATCATTCCAACTCAGCGACTGAGATTAATTGACTCAGAGAATTTTCTTTCCATACGAAATTTACTCAGATTTGGAGTAAACTGCAGTTACTCACAAGCTATGCAGGCCGTGAGTAACTGCAGTTTGCCGTGTGTAAAAACCGCGTGGGGTCAAAATCACGAATCTAAAAAAACCGTTCTGACTGAAGCTTCATGCTATTTATTCCCGGAGCTTGATAGGATAATAAATACCACTACGATATCACATTAAAACTCAACAATACACCTACCGCGTCGTACTTTTGTCCCCACCAAGTGCCGTTTCGGATTATGAGCAAGTCGATCCATTTTCGTTAGAAGCTTCCTGAGCTCCACTTTGCTGTCCGCTGTTTGCCAACATCCGCAGACTACTGTCGGCCTAGGAATCGATGTAAATCGTTCACCTGGAAATGGTTAAAATATGATAAACGGAAGAGCCAAAAAGCGATCCCAAATCAGCAATCTGCCTTCCCTTCCTTCCAGGAGGACTGCGTCGTTTAAGGTTTATGGCACTGATTCGGAACGTGAGCTCTGAAGACCATTATTCAGACGATTGAATCCATTTGCTCTCGCCCGTGGTGGTGGTTATTTAAGTGTAAAGTGAAGGAGGGTTGCTGATTTTCGTTCGTGCATCATTTCGAAATGGGTGATGGTTGGCAAAATGCGCACAAATTACCTGTGAAACATTGATACGGCCCTTTGCTACCTGTTGAATTGCTAGCCATATCGGAGATGTTGTTGGTCAACCGGTACCTGTTTGAAGGGTTAAGAAGGAATGAGTTATTTTGGATTTTATGGAATAATTGCTGTTTGTTTAATTGAGGTATTAGGGAAATTGTAGAGAATAACTTACTTTAACTAACCTACACACTTAAAACAGATTGTCGAGCTCGGCAGAAAAAAAATCTGATCTGACACGTCAATTTATAATTTTGCTGATATTTCGGCTCTCAAGTTATAGCACTTACCAAAAGTAAATACGCACACTAGCGCTGCATAGTGAGACAGTTCAGAACTAAATTATCTAGCATTTGGAAAGTGTTGGTCATCTGAACAACTTTGCCGAAGGCGGTAAACCGCTATATGGCCAGGTTCACAAGTTATCCCGTGCTGGAAATATCACAAACATGTACCACTTTTATTCACCCCTCACCAACCCTCTCCAACGGGGGAGTTTGGTAAAGAGAGATGATCAAACCGATTTGTACCTTCCTAACGTTGTCCTTGCTCGCTTTCTACTCTCTATATGCAATTTTCACACTGCCTTACTCTGACGGAACTATCAATTCTATACTTTCATCTCATCATCTATCGTATACACATTACCACTTTAGTCTGTTATTTGAAATTAGCATCTACCGAAAGCAGACGGATCCTCCATTGTTTCGGACGGATCTGAAATCTGCAAAACTATGCTTCTACCATAGAGGTAACTCTAAGACTAGAAGGTCCCGAAGAAACGTGCTCAACTTTGTGGCTCAGGTCTGGTACTCTCTTCAATTCCAAGCTAATCGATGCACCCTTCGAAACATAGAAATATCCACGAACCCCTCATTTTATCTGTCAAACTTACATAGCGAATCAAAACAAACATAGTATAGTACTGGAATTTATACTACAATGGGATACGTTAATCGATTTACTTGGGACCAATAGGCTAGTCAAGTAGTGAGACAATTTAAAATCGTTAGTTTTGAATTAATTGTTGCTTCTACTACGTTGGATATGCTCTAGAAGGAAAAAGTCGATTTTGTTGAAAAATTCCAAAATTCCCCAAACTGCCCTGAACTGCGTCCTATCGAAAGATACTGGGCAATAATTAAACGTCATCGTAAGAAAGATGGAAGAGAAGCAAGATCTGTTGATCGCTTAAAAAAAATTGGTTTGCAGCGCAACGAAAAGTTAAGAAGAAAGATGTGCAGAATCTAATAGGCGTTCTTCAGAAATGAGAAGTGAAATCGGTCATATATATGTTGATTTTCATTTATATAAAGTAAACTTATGAATTTGTACGAAAATAAATATTTTCCTTTGAGAAACAGGTGTCTACTTTCATAAATGAACAGTCCTTAATCATATCGTCCAGCCATTTTACACAGAGATGGCGCTGTTCTGCTGGTAGGAAGTGATAAAAAATCCCCATATAGAAATTGAGAGAAGTGGGAATAATTCACTTTAGGTTCATATTCACGTCAAAAAAAGTGAACTACAACCGAAACAAATTAGTCAGGTACTTTGTCGTTCAGTTTTTTTCCCACAAATTATTTTTAAACAAGCTACTATAAAATAAAAATGATTTTTCTCCATACCAGTACTACCAGTCCCCAGAGAGCCAAAACATTTTAATTTGAAAGAGAAAACTCGCTCTCACGAGCTCAATTTCTCAACATGCCATGTATTTTGATGACACTCTATTTGTGATTTCAATCTTACAGACTACAAAATAGAGTACCTGACACTGCAAAACATGTCTGGTAGCTAGTAAATATCACGGCAGTCATGTGACAATGAGAAAACAGGTCTTCTCACTATCATGAGACGAAACTACCTATCATTAGCTTTCTTGTCACTTTCCAATGATCAAGCACTCACGAGAATAACTCTTATGCGGTTTTGACATCAACATTTCTAGTTGATTTATACTAACTAGTGGAAACTAACGATTTTAAATTGGCTCACTACTTGACTAGCCTATTGGTCCCAAGTACATCTATAAGCGTACCCCATTCTAGTCGAAATTATAGTACTACACTATGTTTGTTTTGATTCACTATGAAAGTTTGACAGATACAATGAGGGGTTCGTGGATTTTCATATGTTTCGAAGGGTGCATCGATTAGCTTGGAACGGAAGAGAGTACCAGAGCTGAGCCAAAAAGTTGAGCACGTTTTTTTGGGACCTTCTGGTCTTAGAGTTACCTCTATGTTTATGATGAATTTAATGATGAATTTAAGCAAGTAACCGTATGTAATTGGTAGAGTGAATATATTTTTAAGATTTCCTCAGTACAAGTAACTTTAATAGCAATAAATGAGCAAGCAATCACGATCATCACAACACTGTCACGTTCTGTTATGACAAAAAAATCTATGAGATTTTGAAGAAAATCTTTGTCATCGTTTTTTCATCCGATGATAATGACAGAAGTATCTCTGTAAATATCGCGTGAGATCTTTCATTGAAAACAACATTTGCCAGCCCTGGGCTGGTAGCTCTATATATGCAAGTTTAATTAACATCCGTAGCCCGTATTCTGCACAAAATATATTTTCTGCCCCACCACATCGATTGAAAACGGTGGTAGATCCTGTGGGCGCGACTTAGAAAGTATTTTGTGTGCAGAATATGTAAAAAAGGAAGGACCTCGGATGTATTTCAAACTGAACATTGCAACGCACGACTCGCAGCCTGCGAGATCTCGACCAACGAATACGCTTCCTGTCTCTAAAACGAGTGGTTTAAGCGCCACCTTCGAAGAGGACCGCTCGTTAAGGTTTGATTTGCCCGGCCAAAAACACAACCTCAGGGCGGGTTCATGAATGGAAGAGACCGAAATTTAGTTTGTGAGCGATTCAGCAGACTGAAATCCCACGAGGGATTGAGATCCTTACAAACAGAGGCCGCTTCAAACGGTCCTAGGCGAAAGTTGATGCTAACCGTCGTTCTACCGAAACAAAACAGCCCCACTCACATTTATCATCATTGGAGGAACTTTCCCTTTCAGATTTCCTCCACCGATCCTGACACGTGAGTACGGAGACTGTCCAACATGGAGTAAATTCAACTACAAAATACTTCAAAAAAAAAAAAAAAAATAACGCAGAAGAGAACGACCAAAATGTGAAGAATCTAGCCAACAAAAATTAACTAGGGGAATTTACGTATTCTCGGCAACCTAAGCAGCGACCTTCTTTCTAAAGCCTTTTTCTCTAAGGAACGCACACATATGCAGTATTGGTTTGTTTACAATCTTTTGCTGCCAGCTGCTATAACAAGTTCAGTCGAAAGAATTGTCAAAAACTGTTTTGAAACGCTTTTACAAAGCTCCAATCTTCTCTAGTGAGAGCGAGTATTGTCGGCAACCAGTTTTTCTTCGGCAACCGTTCCATTTGAACTGCATGTAAATCTGCTGTTCTATTATCGGCAACTCGAAATCAGCTACAATTTGTAGTACGTGTGTTGCATTTCTAGAAAACCTTGCTAGATTGCTTTTTCTCAGTGGTAAAAACATAGTCAAATTGAAGCTGAAAACATAAAGAATTGTTTGCATGCATTCAGCGAAGTGTTTTCTTAAGAAAATCCAGTGAAAATAGTGTTTCAATTTGTGTTGCCGAAAATAGTCTGTCATGCCGAAGCCGTCATTTCCCCTATTAATTTACGAAAACAACATTTATTTCAAGGCTAAATAACGGAAATCATTATGTGATTTATTCGTGTTCCTAACCTATAGGTCTATTCATGGCACTTGTTCCTTTACCATTTGTTCGTTTGTTTGCTAGCTCTCCCTAATCGTGTGCGGTTTCCTGACCTAGTTCTAGCGATTGCTAGCCTAACTTATTAATTTTCTTCGAGCTCATGTGTTTGTGTCACGGTAATCATTTTCGTCGCTGCTTCATCCGTATCGGCACAGAAGCATCCCTTTGTCGGAGTGAGGTCGGCAAAGTAGCAGCCTATTAAACGGTGGTGGTGTTGCAGATTGCATTCCGGACTGGTATGGTGCGGAAATTCCCAATCGAACCCTCGAATTGGTACTGAACTAGCGCCGATTGCCGGTGGCGCAAATGTCAACGAGGGGATCGTCGAAGACGAATAATGTTCGTGGGTTCACGTGGTTGATATTGGCGGATTTGGCCAGCGCTCTGCCAGAGAACAGTTAAACGGTGTCTCCCTTCCGAATTCTCCCCCGAACCGGGAACCTTGACGTTGAAGCGTGGGGTTTTGAGAGCGCGATTTAATTCCTTGGTTGCGATGTGCCAAGCAAAGCCATCAAGCGATGCGGTGCAAACTCCAATCTGCACAAAACGATCATGCTCAAAAAGCCGTCGAACGGCTGTTCGACACATTTCAGTTACATCTCCACACAAATGACATTATTCACCTTACCTTCCTACACATTTTGCACACACAATAAGTTGACCGCACGTAGCTTTTAACCTTAAGGCTAACGGAAAGGAACGAGAAATGTAACATTAAATTCAGTCTTATAGACTCCTGACATTTTTAACTTCACATAGGGTAGAGCGCTACTTCGTCGTAATCGCCCATTTCCGTTCTATCGATCAGAAAAGATCAATAATATCAATGATTTCACCGTGCACAAATCAATAATAGGTTTGTTCCAATGCGTTAGTTCATTAGCTACAACATAAACCCTGTTAGAGCGCATTGTATGAATATTTACGCTCATTGTTCTCAAAACAAAAGAAGCGCTCCTAGCGAATTCTCTTTTTCTACGTTTATCCGTAGGACGAAGAAAATCTAATGGCGTTTCAATGCGTTAGGACGGAATTGAAACTCGTAGAACGAATTTAGAATCAAGAAGCAGTATTAGAAGTTGAACAATATCTCAACAGTTTGTGACTCTTTATCAAATCCAACGTATGGAAAGGTGGATAAATTTAGAAGTCATCTTTGACAGAAATATTCCATTTTCGGCTAAAATTCGTTCAGAAAAGAGAGGTAAAGCACGGGTTGTTCTTAGTAAGACGGAAATTAGATCAAAAACCCTACCACGAAAAACACACCGCGACACTAAGTACACTCAAGTACTAACTACTCGCACTCCCGCTTCTTCCACGGTTCAAGCCAAAGTGAACGAGTAGAAGTTCCAGAACCCTCAGATAGGTGTGAATTCAACGGTCATCGTGGCCGGAAGTACGTCAAATTATCGAAGTAATTCAACGACCTTTCAAACGACAATTTTCATCATCTTTCCCTGTAACCATTTAATGCTACATCTCTACCGGTTATGCGGTTATTCTTTTATATGAGAGAACGGCTTAAAAGGACTCTAACGAACAGGTAGCGTATTCGGGTCAAATGGAATGAATTAGCTGAACGTATTGGGGAACTCGTTGGTTTTTGCATGACAAGTGTAACTATATAGAAGTGGACGAACGTTTCTTGGCGGTGAATACATTTATGAATTTAATTGTAAAAAAACGAAAGCTCATGCAATTGTATGGAAAATTGTACAATTAGGAATTCTGTGCAAACATATAACTAAATAAATAAATGAAAAAGCGTACTTGTAACATCCTAAAGCTGACATCACACTGTTTGACAAAACGCCAAATATTTTCTGCGTTAACTTTTGCCAAATAATGCAATTTGGCAAAGTTGTTTGTCAATGCTATGATAACACTATGATAACATTTCGCAAATATTTGAGCAAACATTATTTGGCCAAAAATGAAATAAGGTGTTTTGACCAACGGTCAACAAATATATTTGACATGTCATCACATTTTTTGCAACTGTTTGCATTTATATATTAGGTTGTCTCTTTGTCATTCGTTCGCAGCTAAAGTTTGATTGTTGTTGTGTTGCTGTGAAGTTGAAATCGAAGAAAAAATAACCAGAAAGAATTATTCTGAGTTTGCTACAGTTATGGGAGCAGCATATTTGTTGCTGGAGGAGAATGAATCGAAAAAAAAAATTGCGTAGTGTTTAAGTCCAGGAGTGGGTGAAGAAACGGCAAACTGAAGGATGTTATGCAACCCTTTTGAATGAGTTGAGGAGCGATCATCCAAATTTGTTCCGAAACTTCGTGAGAATGACGGCTGCTGATTTTGACTATTTGTTGCATTTAGTAGCTCCGAATATTCAAAAACAGGACACGTATATGCGGAAAGCGATTACAGCCGGAGAAAGGCTGGCTCTGACTTTGCGGTACATGGCTACCGGCGAAAGCTTCATGTCGCTCCAGTACCTTTTTCGCATCCCACAGCCAACTATTTCAAACATCATACCCGAAGTCCTGGATGCCATCTATCTGGTTTTGAAGCAGAATTTCTTAAAGGTAGGTCGCATCAGAAGGGTTTTCCAAAAAGTAGTGAAAATTTGAAATAAAGAATCCAGCCCTGCGTGAATTTAGCCCATATGTTGATAGCTTGAATACCATCCGGAAATCATTCTGTTTAATGTAGTTACTGTATTGTCAGTACACCTATAAAAATCTAAATTAAAATATCTTCAATATTGCGTACCAAGATCAAAAATAACTTGCTTGGTTGTGAAGTAATATCTTCTTAAAGATAACATATCTAAAAATCTCAAAAATCCAGGGTTGTGCCCAGATGGATCCAGGCACTTAAGAGCAAAACCAAAACAGTCGTTTGTTCAGAATGTCAAAATAAGCGTTTTGGCAAAGTTTGGTTCAAATCGGTGACATTGACCACAGGTGGTTTATACACTTGAGCTGGAATGACAGTAGGACAGTAACTTTCAATCTGGTCAGGATCTAGAGATATTTTATAAGCGAGATATTCACATGTATACTAGCGCCACGAAGGGAGAAAACTTTGAACTACTGAACACCAACGAAAAGATCTTAACTTCCTGTACGACTTTGTCTTGGACAGTAACTTTCTATCTGGTCAGGATCAGGCATGGAAAATCATTTGCATTCATTTCGTGCATTCATTTACATTCATTTGCATCTAACTTTTTTCTTGAACAGCATTTCGCAAAATGATGTGTAGAGCTTTTGTAGGTTTTGTTATTAGCTACAACTTACAAGTCAAATTCGTATCTCTTATGCATGACGAACCAGAGCGAACAGAAGCCACTACTGTTTTTCAGTGAATGTATTTTACATTCACTGAAAAACAGTAACAAGTTCTGCCCGCTCTAGTTCGTGATGCATAAGAGATAAAGATTTGAGTTATGACCAAAAGTTGTAGCTAATAACAAAACCTACAAAAGCTCTTTAAATCATTTTGCGGAATGGTGTTGATGAAAAAAGTTAGAGGCAAATGAATGTAAATGAATGTATGAAATGAATGCAAATGATTTTCCATGCCTGGTCAGGATCAAGAGATATTCACATGTAGACTAGCGCCACGAAGTAAGAAGGATCTAGAGATATTTTATAAGCGAGATATTCACATGTATACTAGCGCCACGAAGGGAGAAAACTCTGAACTACTGTCCACCAGCGAAAAGATCTTGACTTCCTCTACAACTTATAACCATTGTTATAACTATGCGGCTTATAACCGGCTGCGATCAAGGTTAAAGTGACTTCCTCGCTCCACTCTGCCGTCACTTTTTCCGAATTCATTTCGACGTCCCACATGGACTTGGAGCTCCAACCAGCGTTGCCAGAATATTTTAAAGCTTGTCGGTATCAAAGGTTTTAAAAAATCGGTATTTATCGGTTTTTACTATTTTAATTAATTTGATATATTTGCCGTTTTCGATGGCGAAATTTTTTACTTTCGGACTATGATCGGAAATTTCTGGAAGAAAACTCCGTGGAATGTTTGAATTAGCTTCTGGAGGAAGCTGAAAACAACATCCAGAGAAAGAATAAATAAGCTCTCCTGGAGGAAATTTGAGGAAAGTTCTGAGAGAAGTCGGAAAAACATCCGCGGATCTTCCAAGAAATAAGTTGAAAAACTTCTGGCGAAAATTTAAAGAAACTTTCAGAAAAAAATCGGATTTCGGAAATTTGAAATAAATTCCAGAAGTAGCCATTTCCAGAGGAAGCCAGAAGAAGCTCGGGCTTTAGAATTTCGACAGAAGTTATTGAAACATTCTTTAATTTATCGAAACTTACTTAAAAGTCTGCACTTTTCTGAAGTCAGTTAGTTTTCTTTACTATGGAGGCTTTCAGCCTGAGGCTGGTTCGCCTCCGGTGTTTTCTGAAGTTTCAGAACTTTTTAAAAGTTCCTGCAGCTAATGTGGATCCGCAATCAAAATCTAGAAGCATCCCTGAAGTTTGTAACCAGTTGGTTACAATCCGTGGATTTTCGTTTGTATGAGTTGTTGTTGTTTGGAAAATTCACGTATTTTAATATCAAAGACAGAAGGCAACACACAGCCGCGAGAGGGTTAGTACCGCTGCAAAAACACTTGAACGATACTAAAGGGAGAAAAATCGTAGTCTTAAGCTATAAATGGAGAATAATCGGCAAAAGGCATGCGAGTGGCTATCTTCTAAAAGAAAAACCTTCTAATTGGCAGAAGTAATCAAGCGTCCGTGTAGACCGGTATCGTAAAGTGTAGTGCCATTTAGTGTACCCCCCCCCCCGCTTGTGGGGTTTCTGGGATGTTGGACTGCCTCCGTTCAGGTAATTTACTTTTTATTATCCTGACGGAAATTTCCCTGAATTATGACAGTTCTCAGGACCTCGTACCGTAAACAAAACGGTTTTACACGGCTCGGCTCGGATGTCAAGATGGCTTCCGAGCCTAATAGTAAATGATCCTCGCTCGTCCGTCAGCGACGATTCCCTCAGGCCGGTGGCCTTAATTGCCAAGGAGGGTCCCGTCTCGGCTCGACCAAGGTGGCCATGCCACGGTCAGCCGATTTTGTCAACGACGGAAGACGCCTGCCAGCCAAACGAGCCAGCAACGCCTGCTGAGCTGTATGTGGCTGATGAACGCCACCAGATCCGCCATTCTCCCAAAGCTGCAACAACACTGTCTGCAGCCCGCGCCGCAAGTTTCCGGCCACACGGTAGTGCAGGAGCAGCCGTGTGGGCCAACGCCAGCGTCGCGACGCCGTAGGAGATCCCGCTGCAGCGGTGAGTACAGTGCAAATTTTAAAACCCTCGCCTAAACGCCACATATATGTGAAAACCCACACCCACACGCCACAGAATAGGGCAAATAAATGTGTTATAAAATGTGAATATTCCTGTGTTTCATACTTTGTCCGCGTAGCCCCTCCGAATACCCAGTAACATGCCGGCCCTGCGACACAGTTCAGGGGTCTCATGCTACTGAACTAGTTACCCGGGAGTGTCTGGTCATGCCATAGTCACAAGTTCCGGGAAGAATCATTCGAGCGAAGGCTGAAGAAGCTTCCAAGAGAAGTCTAAACAAGTTTCCGAGAGGAATCGTCAAAAGAAAATTCCAGGGGAAAGTTGGAAGAAAATCCAGGATGTTAAATAATGTTTAAAAAGTATTTCCTGATTCGCCCGGAATTACCAGAAAGAGCCATCGACTGTTTATCGATTCATGGGTAGCCAAAACGGTGGGGAAATTGAAACATTAATCGAAAGAGTATCCATAAGACATTTTTGATGATGATTTTTTTAGAATTTTTAAGTCTTAAAAAATTTGAGATATTCAAAAAGATACAAGTCTCACACAATAATTTTCTCCGAAATTCTGAGCGCAGGCAGGCAATAATCATTTTGATTATTTAAAAAATCGGTATAAATCGGCATAACACCTCAAAAATCGGTATTCTGAGGAACCTTATCTGTGTATCGGTATCTAGTTCAGAAATCGGTATAAATACCGATAAATCGGTATATCTGGCAACGCTGGCTCCAACACTCTTCACATCGTCGAAAGTAGTCAGTTTTGCCATCATCAAAATGCTCACAACACAAAAAAATTGATTTATTTTCGGGAACCGCTAATTTCACAATTATTTGTTGATGTTTGCTACTCAAGAAATTTCAGAGTGTCAAATAAATTATTCGATAGTATTGAGCAAACATGCTGGACAAACAATAACAAAAGGCATCACACTATTTGACAAAATGCCAAATAATTGAAATGTCAAATATTTGCCATAGCAAAAATTGGTCAAATATATTTGGCCATTATACTTTGGTCAAATATATTTGTCCAAATTTGCCAAATATCTGGCGTTTTGTTTTTTGATGATAGCTTAAGTAACATTGATCGATTCTCTTCGTCGACTTTCTCTTTCGTTAATAAATTGAACACATAACAGTCTCTTTTTGTGATTGTTGTAATAGATGCTGGATGAAAGCTTCTTTTATCGATCGGTGTGCTTAAAATACCTGGGAATGTTTTTACATGACCGTGGGAATGCAAAGAGGAAGTCGACGAAGAGAATCTGTCAATGTTTCTTAGGACCTAATGCAAAGTTCAGCTTGATTTGTTGTGCGGAATATGTAAAAAGGAGGGACTTCGGATGTTAATCTAAATTAATATATATAGAGGTACCATATATGTTTTGACCGCACTGCCCTCTGTTAACAATTTACGGAACTAAGTGTATGGGTAATTTCTGATAGATGTAACCATTAAGAACAGCAGTGACATCTGAAGAAAATTAACGCAGAAGCATGGTAGCATGATTAATTCTGTCATTTAGCAGCATGTCTTTACTAGGAGCATGCAGCTTCTGAAAAACATTGTATTTTATTAGATATAACCAGTATATTTACCAACACAATTTTAATTATTTCCTCCTCCTCCTCCTCCTCCTCCTCCTCCTCCTCCTCCTCCTCCTCCTCCTCCTCCTCCTCCTCCTCCTCCTCCTCCTCCTCCTCCTCCTCCTCCTCCTCCTCCTCCTCCTCCTCCTCCTCCTCCTCCTCCTCCTCCTCCTCCTCCTCCTCCTCCTCCTCCTCCTCCTCCTCCTCCTCCTCCTCCTCCTCCTCCTCCTCCTCCTCCTCCTCCTCCTCCTCCTCCTCCTCCTCCTCCTCCTCCTCCTCCTCCTCCTCCTCCTCCTCCTCCTCCTCCTCCTCCTCCTCCTCCTCCTCCTCCTCCTCCTCCTCCTCCTCCTCCTCCTCCTCCTCCTCCTCCTCCTCCTCCTCCTCCTCCTCCTCCTCCTCCTCCTCCTCCTCCTCCTCCTCCTCCTCCTCCTCCTCCTCCTCCTCCTCCTCCTCCTCCTCCTCCTCCTCCTCCGACGTGGACGGTGGACGTATGCAAAGATGCTTGCGACCTGGCTTGCGACTGGTGACTGAAATCTAAATCTTAATTTCAGTGCCAACATTTCAAAGGGGCGTAATTGCATTTGTAAACAATGGTTTTAGTCGTCGATTTCTCGTGAATGAAAGCTCACTCATAAAAATGAATGACACCAGCAGGTAGAGAAATGTTTCCTGTACCAGCTAGCATTGGTAATTTGGAAGGGTGGGCTTTTATTTGCGAGAAATCGACGGCTAAAGCCATTGTTTACAAAAGCAATTACGCCCCTTTGAAATGTTGGCACTGATTTGGTGTGTATGAGTTCATTCTTTCCAGTACTTTATTCAAGGCCTGCTAGCAATAGCAGAGCAGAATTGAAGCTTACTTTAGGATTTAGACTTATTATTATTACTTGGATAAACTAATAAAAATGCTTTCAACTTTCAACAGTCCGTGATAGGGAAAAAAAATGAAATTTCTTAATACGACATGATCCATATCGCATACGAACCTGCCAGTTTATTTCCTTTCCCACTACAATGCTGATGTACCCCGGTAAAATGCCATTTCCATATCCAGTAGAGGCATGTACCTGCCTGGACTGCAAACAGAACATATATCCCGATGTAAAAGTAGCAATTGCTGCTTACAGAAACGCAATTCCGAACATTTGGGAAAGGTTCTCGGAAAGCAAGATCCATGAAATAAAAAGTAAGCAAAAAAAGTCAGACTGGAGCAAGATAAATATCGTTCAAAGTAGCTGTCGGAAATTTCTTCCCCGGTGATGAAGGTGGTGACGTCGGTCGGTTGGAAGAGGAAAAGTGAAGCGCTGTCTGTCCGACTCCGGACAGGCAGGGGGTGAATCTATGCTCTATCACCACGTGTGATAGGGTTGTGTACAGACAGCGTGCTCGAGTTGAAGAGGGTCCCACACTGCTGCTGTGTGTAAAAAAGTGGAATATAAATTATGAACGGATGATAAAAGGCAATAAAAATAAAAGGTAAATTTTATCGAGTGAGGTTGATCTATTGGCTTGTAGGTAGGTGTAGCATATCCTTTTTTTTCCCCTTCACTAGCCACCGCAGCTCCGATTTGGTGTGGGGTGTTGTCGGTATTAAATGGCTCCAGCAGCTCTTATCGGTTTACACTGATTTATTTACCTGTTGGGTGCAAGGGTCCATTCCTTGTGGCCATTTCGCAGTGATTTCCGACACAGCAACTTGAAAGGGTTGGGCAATGGTTTCTTCTTCTCCGCCTCCGCCGGTCTAGATCGGTTTGTGTCTCGCTCTAAATTGACATTGATATGATCTAATCGGATGGAAAATGAAATTCGTGAAACGTTTTGTGAACAAGGGGTATTAGAGCTAGACGGATTGGATTATCAGGTGTGTTTGTGTCTGTGGAAGGGAATTAATCTAATTGCGATGATCTGCTGAAGCCAATCGGGATGACGTTTTTTTTGGAACGCTTTCTATGGAAATCCACCGCAGCTGTTTGGGTGGAAGGCACTGGTGTCGTTAAAAATAATCGTGACGATAAATCAAGCATATGAGTATGCGTTCAGTCCTTTTTCATTCCACTCAATGATGGTGAAAATGGTTTATATTTCATGCGTTTTTGGTTCGGTGAATTTTTTAACTTGTGGTCTGACTGGCAGTCGCAATCAGTTTGTTGGAATTCTGCGGGTGGTTAACAAATTTTTTTGTTAGTATTGGATTGTGAGTTAGTAACAACGCGACCCGCTTCATTATTCAGCAGATTCCCACCATCACACCAGATCCCAAACAATAAACACTTTCATCAATTAGCCGAGTCAGCTAATTGTATGTCAAGTCAGACGATAGCCAGATTGGATCACTTTCGCTGGAATCACGACGATTATCGATAGCATGATGTCACCAGACCACCCAGCAGGAAAATCACCAGAACGCATTAGCAGCATTAGTAGAAACATATAAACACCCGCATTGTTCCCACACTAACCAAGAACTAACTTCGTAGCATACGTCGAATTTGTAAATTAGTCTTAATCGATCAGTGAATAAAAGAGGAGCATAGCTCCTAAATATTTTTTTTTGAGTTTCTCTCCGGAGAAGTTCTTAATATCTGAATATCCGTAGCGAGTTGTAATATGAAGCGTTTATTTTAGTAATTTTAAAATAGTTAGCATCGATGAATCCAAAACAGATTTCTAATGAAATAAGAATCAAAAAGAACCAAATCATCCAACGCCAAAAGCTCTTCATAGAAGTATCCGATAAGGGTTTGTGATTCAAAAATAGGACATTTACTATGTTTCAAATCGTAGAAACCTTTCCAGCAACATCGGTTCTAGAATGTAACTAAACTTGCAAGCTATATAGGTAAAACAATAAAACATTTCAATTCCCGCAAGATTGCTCTGAGCACTCGTGAAACTCATCACAAACTGACACACGAACAGACGGACGGAGTAAATCACACATCATTTCGTTCCGGCAGATAAAATTGCCACTAAAAATCTACACCACTCCCCCAACATAGAAGGGGGAAAATGAGTCTGCTATCCGATCCAGATCTAAAAAGGACTTCATCGTCATCCATAGCGCTTTACCTGTGTGCAGCTCAACCTCCACAACCTCCGTCTCCGTCTCTGTTCGTGGTGCGTCCTGCTCATTGCAGTGCACGTGGGTCGTTGAAACAAGAGCCAGCGAATAAAAAACTATCAACTTGAGATCCTTGTGAAATAAACCCATCTTGAACTCGTCTTCGGGGTTGCTCGCTCGGTTGAATATCACTGGAGGTGGATCGAGTGAGGTAGATAACAACATCAGCAAAGAGGTTCAAGATAGTTCCGTTTCTTACACTTAAGAAGGGTCAAGATTTCCCGAAAATTTCAATTTGTGTGCTGTGCACTAGTTTGTAATAATTAGCTTTTAATCAGCATTACATAATGCTGAACAGTGAATGACTTACCCAATGGTATAATTCTGAGCTAAGCTTTGTCGCTTGACCTGCTGAATACGGCAATGTTTTACTTAGGCGGAATATAGGATAACACAAGACTCTGTTTGCCTTCTAAAGGGTGTACCGTTTAAAATCCGCACACACTCAAATTGCTCTAGCTTTTGATCAGTTGGGAAAAATTAATTTATATTTTGCGTAGACATAGTTTAATGTGTATTGTTTACACTCTGTTAGTTGATTTCAAGCTGAACATTGCATTAGGTCCTAAGTAACATTGATCGATTCTCTTCGTCGACTTTCTCTTTCGTTAATAACTTGAGCACAGAACCGTTTCTTGATGTGTTTGTCGTATTAGATGCTAGATAAAAGATTCTTTTATCGATCTGTGTGCTAAAAATACCTGGGAATGTCTTCACATGACCGTGGGGATGTAAATAGAAAGTCGGCGAAGAGAATCTGTCAATGTAACTTAGGACCTAATGCAATGTTCAGCTTGATTTCATCCGCTGCGCAAAAGGGTGAGAATAAGGATCTGTCGCATTCCACGGTGTCTTGTATCATAAAACGGTTCGCAGAACGTCTGACTGTTGATCGGAATCGAAGATCCGGGAAAAAAACCGTCAGGTCAACGAGAACGATCACAAACGCGTGGTTGGGGCCTTTAAACGGAAACCGAACGCTTCAGTTCTAGATGTGGCTAAAAAGATGCATGTGAGCAAAACTTTCGTGCAGAATTCCAAAACTCGAGCTGGACTACGTACGTTTAAGATTCAGAAATCCCCAAACCGTGACGAGAAACGGAATACCGTCGCTAAAATCCGTGCCCGGTAGTTGTACGACCAGAAGTAAACGAAATCACACTGCTGCGTAATGGATGACGAGACATATGTGAAGGCGGACTTCAACCAGATTCCAGGAAAACCTGTATGTGACTGCCAAGGATAAGTGTGATTTTCCCGAGAACCTCCGGACACAGAAGATGTCGAAGTTCGCCAAGAAGTTCTTAATTTGGCAAGCGTTTTGTACTTTGTTATCGCAAGCACCATGAATGGACAGGTGTATTTGGAAGAGCGTCTCCAAAAGCGGCTTCTCCCTCTCCTGAAGGCTCATGACGGTCCGACGATCTTCTGGCCGGATTTGGCATCATGCCACTACCCACTACACGAAGGACGTGCTAGAGTGGTATAAGGTGAATGATGTCGATTTCGTGCCGAAAGATCTGAACCCCCAAATCAAACTGGAGAAATCTCGCGTCACTTTACAAAAGTCCTTAGTAACAAATGTAAACAAATCGAGCTAAGCGATACAAACTATTGCTCTTCTATCATTGTATGTGGTACAAAAACACCAATTCAAATTTACTTTAATTTATTTAAGATAATCATAGGTCAAAAATGTCCAATGCACAGTTTGAAATGATGGGTACGTGATTGTTACTTCGGTCATTCGGACTACCTTCCCTAATAAAAAATAACCATAAACGAACGATAACCCAAATAATAGAACTATTCCACAAATGGTTTGGATTATACCCGGAACACGTCGTTAAGCAAAATAACCATAATAATTTTATTAGGGTTACATGATTGGTGCTCATTTTCTAAAGGCGGGGGCAATCTAAAGTTAGGTACATGTAGAACAAAATGTCCAAATGAGTGTTACATTTATTATATCATTAACATCGTCTAATGTAACATGTCCGATGCACAACTTGACTAGTCAAAACGTCCTATGTGTGTTTTCCTATATTGTAGCATAAAATTCAAAGTAAAATTGTGAAAGTAACTCCAAAATATCCAAAGAATACAATTCAGTGCAAGGCTTGATTACAGATTTATTTGGAATACAGCTAAAATCATTCATATTTGAGAGAATATTGAGGAACATATAGAATAGGTTGCAGGAGATTTAGATAATTGTGTAGTTCTAAGTACTGCTCGATGCATTGAAAGATCTTTGTGTTCTTATGAACTTCTAAGGCCTGCTGGAGTTTCAGAAGTTCCTTAGTTTTGAACGAACTTGAAATCTTACTGTCAGAGTTGCTTCCATCACTTCCGTATAAAATAATCTTACACTTCTTAGAAGATCCGATAGTTTTCTCATATCCAAAATGGGGTTCACTAGGCCAAATTGGTCATTACGATAGATGTTCACTTTTTATGATAAGGCTTCTGTACAGATTCTGTATTCTTCTGGTTCACTTAACGTTCGGTAGCCCAAACATGCATTTCAAATGGGGATTCTTTTTAATTATCGGACAGGTTTGAGCCGAAGGTTCTATGAAATTTCGCCCACAGGTATAATTCATGATCATATGAACGTAACATATGGGCTATAAAATGGTGAGTTGACAACCTGGAAGGAGCGGAACACCTAGCTCCGGTCCTCACAAGTTCCTACATAACGCCTCCCCCAGTCATATGACAACAAAAGACTACCAGCTGAAACTCTAGATACTATAGATTCCATAGATAAGCGGAGGCACACAAAGTTGTTTTGGCAACCATGAAAAATAAATGATCTTACTGGCATCCGTGAAAAAAAGTTCATGCCATCATAGAGCTCTTCGTTGAACAGTTTTGTTTTGTTTTGTGCGCAATAGGGTAAATGTCGGCTTCGGCACCCATTGACTGTTTTCGGCAACCAAAATTTAAACGTTAATTTCACTACGTTTTCCCAACAACACACTTCCCTGAATGCATCCAAACGATTCTTTAGTCTTTCAGCTTCAATCTGATTGTATGTGTACGTCTGAGCAGTCCTGTTATGGCAGATTTTTCTTCAAATGAAGCATACGTACTCTAAAATGGGGTTGATTTCAAGTTGCCGATAATAGAACAGCTGGTTAACACGCAGTTCTAATGGGAAGGTTGCCGAAGAAAACGAGGCTGCCGACAATAGTCACACTCACCTGAGAAGTTTGGAGCGTTGTAAAAACGCTTTCAAACAGTTTTGAAGAATTCTGTCGATTAAAATGGATAGAGAAGCAAGCAGCAGATGAATGTAAACCAACAGACACGTCATATATGTGCGTGACGCTGAGAAAATGCTAATAGAAGTGTGGACATTGCTTAGATTGACGAGAATACGTAAATTCCCCTAGTTCAAAATGAAGTGCAAAGCAAATCTTTGCAACAATGAACCGAGGAATGGTTTGCTTTATCTTTCGTTCTTCCGTTGTCCGTAAAATAAATCGGAATGTGGAGTGTGGAAAGCGTTTGGTGCTCATAATATTACAATACTTCTCCCTCAAACAACACCATGATGACGTCATGCTCGTTTGGCTACACAAACTGACAGTTCGTTTGGCTACATTATACTTTGCCTCCGCTTATCTATGGAATCTATAGTATCTATAGCTGAAACATGGACACAGCTGGGTGGCGTAGCCTGGGCAATGTTGCCAGTTCAGCAAATGCAAAGTGAAGAGGTGCGACGCGAACACTGGCGCGGTAACCAAAGTACGGTGATAGAGAAAATGCATGGAGGGCGGCTCAAAACGGCGTCTGTTCTCCATGTTAGGAGCGGCTGATCACCGTCCTAGTGCCAACGTGGGACTCTAAACAGAGCTGTGCACGATGGTCCCCCGGTGAGACAGGGGGTTGGGCAGGCCCCACAAAAAAAATATAAAGTTGCAAATACCGAAGAAAGAAATACGGATTGGAACAATTTGCACAAACCTACGCGTCGAAATAAGGACTACGATTGGAACTCGGAACATAAAATTGCAAATCGCTCGGCTTCCAGGGCTGCGATAGGTTAATCTATGACGAGCTTCAACCACCCAACTTCGAAGTCGTAGCACTGCAGGAACTTTGCTGGACGGGACAAAAGGTATGGAAAAACGGGCATCGAGCGGCTACTTTAGCGGCTTTAGGACAATATTTTTTTAAATTTTGATCCAAAAACCTTGAAAAATTACTCCACTGCATATCTACTTAGATTTACTGTCCTGCCCGTATATTTTAGGTAGAGATTTATGGATCAAAATTAATAATATAGTGTCCAAAACGTGAATAATATACATCTAATTTATGGATCATGACTGTTCGGAATATCGGGATAACCCTGTACCGTGTTACGATGTAGTTTGTTTACTTGGTATTGTGTCGTTTGAAGTTGACCGAAATATGTACATACTAGTATAGAAGCAAGAAAAGCAACTGCACTAGCTCCACCAACGGGCAATTCAAATTGCACCTCTCAACTGTCGAACCAAATAATCGATCATCGATAAAAGGCCTCTTCGCAAAGCAGCGAGATAAAAGCGGTGCTTCCCGATCGCAGCGCGACGGAAAAAACACACACACGCACAAGACACCGGCGCTGCCGTTTCACAGCAAAGTTCATTGCACGTATAACCGCCATTGTGGCATCACGCGATTGAGCAGTGTTAGGAACTTCCGACACTAGTTGCCGAAAAACAGCGTATTCCACACCCGGTAAAGCATTGGGCTTTCCGTTCGATTTTGGCTGACACCAACCACACGATTTGGTCGCAGCACGTACTGGTTCAATCCAGTGAAACAGCGGGAAAAGGCAGCACGTTTCGGATCCGGTTTGGTCTGACCGTGAGGAACTACCGATCGCCACACCAACAGCTCGTGAACCAACGGAATCGCACACGGACTGATCATAGGCCAAACTTGTTCGGTCGAGAGATCCAGCGAAGGAAGCACGTTGTCGTCACAGCGTGGGAATCGCTCGGACACGGAAGGCAACCGAAGTGGAAGGAGAAAGAAGCGTCCCATACGAGGGGCGCTTTTCTCTTTAGTTCGATCTTCAAACTCTCTGTGCGAGTGACAGTTGCGATCGTTCGGCGAGCGACGGACTAGGTGACGGCAAGCAACGGATACCCGGGTGACGGCCGCTGGTTGGACCGCACGGCGAGTGGCACTCCTTGCGCCACAACGGCGAACGACGGACTGGGTAGTGCTCGAAGGCGGAAGTGCACGACGTCGACCCGCAACAGTGAACTCTGTGACGAACAGCAATTTCACTACCACACGGAAAGGGCGATAGGTGCGCGTCAACAGCTAGCTCCGAAGATATCTGGAACGAGTTGGCGCGAACGTTCGGCAAGTCGCCGGTCTGACGACGGAGGGAAGCCGATAACCCGGTACGTCGACGAGGCGCATGGGTGCAGTGAGGCCATGAAGCAAGTCCCTTAGTGGCAGCAACGACGGCGAGCAGGAGAAAATGTGAGTACGTTCCAATGTACGTAGTGGGCGGAAGCTTTGCGACGCCGAAGAAAATAAGGAAAAGCCATGTAGTTTAGCGAGCCCTAGTTAGGACCAGAAAGAGGATTAAGAACAGGAGAGAGAGAGAGAGAGAGAGAGAAAAGGAGCAGTGGATAGAAAGGGGGAGTATGTGGGAAGTGAGAATACACATTTGTTGATGGCATATGTTCTCAAGTTTTGTTTTATTGGTTGGTGCACATTGCCCTAAGTGTTTTGATTGGTCCACCCTATGGTAGTTCTGCTCTACCGCTACCGGGGAACTGTAACAACCACCAAACCCAGCGACAACCCTGTGGAAGATTCGGAGAGCTACGGTAACGGTCGGTGTCAGAAATGACAGACGTCACGTTTAGTTCAACGGAACTGTGAGGTTATCCAAACCATCTTGAACACGTTTTATAGCTAAATTAAGTTAATTGCCTAAATTTGTTACTATAACTATCGTTGAATTAAATTTAAGTGATTTGTAATGAACTAGCTACTGAAGTAGGTTAGTTGAAGGAGGAGTTCGTGAAAATATTGAATTTAATAACTCTAAATTTGCTTAATCTAGATACTTCAATTTGATCCTAAAATTTGGTAACCTACAATTTGTTCCTAAACGCTATATACTTGATTTACCCTAAGTAACTAGTAAGTATCTCATTCTACATCGTTTGCATTAATCGTTAATTGAATCCCTAAATCCTTAATCTAGTCAAATCTTTGTTGAAAGAGTGATGGAAGATAACTCTAGGTTTGAAAAATCTCCCGCACAGCCTCCTATCGCTTTTCATGGAGGAATTTCTCTTCCTCCAGCGTTTTCTCCGTTGCACTTTTCTCCTGCTGCAAATGGTCTAGGGATTCCTCCAGGCTGCCCTCATTGGTACTTCCTTTTCCAGATTTGGATCCGGCATCACTCCTCGCACTATTCTTTCTGCTAGGTGGTTTCTTTGGGACAGACTTCTTGGTTCCTTTCGGCACCTTCAGCATATATGTGCACTTTCAGCACGTCTACGGAACCTCCTTTATAGCTGCTGTCTTACCAGCACAACTATAATGGGTCCAGAAATCGCAGACATCACACTGGACCATATCATCTACGTGGTCATGGCCTTCACAAAGCGTACAGTTTCGATCGCTGTTCTATTCTTCACTCAACGGTGGTGTAGATTCCTCTGACATTTTGAGGTTATATCCGATGTTGGTCTTCAAGAATGTTCGGATTAATGAAAGCTAATTCCTCAGAGCAGTCTCGTTTTTGGACAGCTTGAAGCTGAAATAGGTTTTATTAAACTAATATAAAGACTAAACCAATCTTAATGCTTATAATGCTAAGGAAGTTGCTTTCATTAATCCGAACATGGCTATATTTTTAGGTGCGCAAACTTGATTTTCTATGGATCACTTTCTTTAGTCTAAGGTTCACTGCTGAATGTGTTATGGATCCATTGCAATATGTTTATGGGTAATTCGTACAATTTCAATGCTCATTCTTTAGAAATTTAGCGGTACATTTTCAATTGTATTGCTAAATAATAATACTGATATTTTTTATGGATCATCCACACTTTTTTAGGGATTTTCTGCGATGTTTTATGGATCATTTGGATGTTTTTTATGGAACGTTTTCCAATATTTTATGGATCATTTATGGGTTTTTATATTCAAAAAATATGTTTGCCGTACTATGACGTGCACCTCAACGGTGATGCAGCAGAAAACGAAGGTGGCACGGCAACAGACCTTGGAGCACGCGCAGAAGACGACAGGCTACCGACCCCTGATCTTCAACAAGTTGAGGAGGAGATCGGTTGGCTGAAGTTGGCTTGCTGCAACTACCGCGCGAACACACTGCTGAGCGCCGCCTACAAGGTACTCTCCCAAATTCTATGCCGCCGCCTGTCACCATTTGCAAGAGACTTACAAGCAGTACAAGGCAGGATTCATGGGTGCCCGCACTACCACGGACCAAATTTTCGTGATTACGGATTTTTGGATAAACTGACGCGATTGATCAAGACGACGATGGATCGAGTGATGTGCGTTGTTCGAGTAACGGGGACACTCTCGAGTCCCTTTGAATCTCGAAGGGGGTTTCGGCAAGGTGATGGACTTTCGTGTCTGCTATTCAACATCGCGTTAGAAGGTGTGATCAGAAGAGCTGGTATAGACACAAGTGGCATGATCTTAAGGAAGTCCTTCCGGCTTCTTGGCTCTGCGAGGACATCGACATCATAGCACGGAACTTTGAGACGATGGTGGAAACGTACATCAGACTGAAGGGTGAAGCTAGGCAGATTGCAACTTGCCATCAACGCATCGAAGACGAAATACATGAGAGGAAGCGGTTCTAGGGAAGACAATGTTAGCCTCCCACCCCGAGTTCAGAGCTCATGTATTTGGGCTCACTGGTGACCGCCAAAAATGTTACCAGCAGAGAAATTCAAAGATGCATTATGGCAGGGAATCGTGATTACTTTGGACTCCGGAGGACGCTCCGTTCGAATAAAATTCTCCGCCGCACGAAGTTGACTGTCTACAAGACGCTGAGTATACCGGTGGTCCTCTACGGTTACGAGACCTGGACTATACTCGTGGAGGACCAACGCGCCCTGTGTTCGAATGGAAGGTGTTGCGTACCATCTACGGTGGAGTGCAGATGAGTGACGGAACGTGGAGGAGACGAATGAACCACGAGTTGCAGCAGCTGCTGGGAGAACCATTCATCGTCCACATTGCAAAAAAACTACAAGGGACAGCCCCCCGCAATGATGACGTAAGACTACGTGGTCTTTTATAATAAATCTTATTTTTTAAATGCAGCAAGAGCTTATGTTTTGTGTAGGAATAGGAATTTGAGCGGGGTTCTCTCTGTTTACACTATTTAGTATGACACGCTTGGCAATGATCTATTCCGACCAATAGCGGTGCAGCTTCTTCCTCTTTCTATGGATGCTCATGTGGGCTGCAGCTCGCTGCTTGCAGGCAGCCTTTTGTTGTGTACTGAAGCACACCACCACTCACACCACGGTGAATAAACACCGTTTGGTGAGACCGGTTGGAATTCAAATTTGAAATCTGTGTTAGGGAAATCGATTTTCGCAAGCAATCGGTGATAATTTTAATTATCATAGCAACTGTTTTTCAATAGTGACATTTTGAAAAATAATAATGTCTTAAATTTAAAAGATGCGTAGATATATATCTGATCGATTGGTGATAAAATTATTGAAATTGGTCCAGTGGCAGCTGAGTTATTAACGTTCAAAATCTTTCATAATTTTGTTGCATGTTCCATTTTCGGTTTTCACAAAGTGTACCACCCATATAGAAATCACAGACGTAGTCCTGCGTCAATAGGGTGACTATGGTGGGCAGGGCACGTCGTAAGAATGCCGCACGGCGACCAAGTGAAAATGGTTCAGGACAACAAGGCCTTAGCCAAATTGGTAGATATCTTGAAGTGCTAGGGCATATCAGCCATCATGATGGCCATTTGTGGAGGTCTTAAGAGTTGTTCAGCTCTAGCCTAGGCGTATTTTATAGACACCCTCTGATCAGTAAAAAACCAATTGTGAGAGAAGCCTATCATCGCACCATAGATGGATTGATCACAGTTGTTTTTTTTTTATTATTTCATCAGATTCGCTCCAAGTCTGATACTGTGCAGCATCAAATGTGACTCACACAAAGTTGAAACTACGAGTATTTTTCTCAGCTCTGATGGATGGGATGGGAGGCGAGGGAGGACAGCTGGGCGTCTTTCATCAATTGGTTCGTCTAGTGTTCTAAGAAAATGATGTGTTCGTTTTTACTTAAGGATAGGAACAGATCTGCCCCCGCTCATAGGCGTACACAGGTAATGGAAAAGTCAACAACAGTTTCATTGCAAACAGCTTTGTGACGCTTGTGCGAGTGTTTATCCATATCTTCTGCAGATGGTTCGTCACAGCTTGGTATGAGCATTCACGTCACAGCGTTACAAAGGGAGAGCGTAAGCAATATGATGCTACAGTTTTATTGAGCCAAGCAGGAGAATGGGGAGTACTTGGCTTTCCTTGCTTTTTATTTCATTCGGTTCCTCATAAGACACCGAAAGAATTGAATAAACGGTTTATTCGATCATGGCAAGACGTAGAGTAACCTCGCAGCATTCTATGTGTGTCTTCGAGAGTCCTTCCGTCTTTCGTTTCTTGTCTGCGAGATATATGAACCTACGAACCAGAAGAAGTGTGCAGGGAAGCCTTGCACAGCTTAGCACCAGCAGCAGGACAGTCAGTGATATAAGAGTCCACTGAGAGGAGGGAAGACACCAGTGAAAGCCAGATGATGGATGGATGCTTTATCAATATCGAATAAGACGTTCGTATCTCCGTTCGTTCGCCTGTGCAGAGTAAGCGAACAAAGTTAGTTGAAAGTCACTGCTCGAGGATGATCGATTTATCAACAACTGGATGTTATGTTTTATTGCTCTCCTGTCGTTGTCGTCGCTGGGATGCAGTGTCTTTTTCTGGAGGGTTCATAAAAGTAGGACAGCTTTAATCAACAAAACGTAAGTTCATCAATCTCCTGAATATTGGAAAATAATGGATGCAGTAAGTTTATGAAATATTAACTTCCATCGAACCGGACCAATCACATAATCGTAAGCCGTGTTCGGTGACCGCAGAGACCATAAACTCAATAAAATTTCATGGCACCCACTTTACGATGCTCAATTTTCTCAAACCGAACAAATTGATATCCCGAAATAAATAAAAAGTCATGAAATTCAAACACTTTAACTTTTCCAATAAATATCGTCTCCAACTTCCATCAAACAGCCAAACGACATGGCCGGAATGTTTGATGTCCGCCGTCGGAGAATTAAGCATCACACGGTAGTGACATAAATTTTTAATCAGTTCCAGTTTAGGGGTTTCACTTTCGACCAGGGGAGAATAATCTGGAAACGGCAATTTGTCTTAGAAGGTGATCAAAATTTTGATAATGTGGAGTAACGTTCCGATAGGGCAGTTATTTTCACAATTTCATAATTGGGTTTCTGTTTTGGATTAATATTTTGTCTTCAGGTTGCAATTTATTTGAATTTATGTTTACTGCATTAATTCGAGATCCTGCATAGATTGAAGGCTGTAGTCTTCGGCATTTGGATAACAAACAGTTACGAAGTTAACCAGGTTTTTTTTTCATCAGATGGGAATATTGTGCATTTTTATTACACAATTACTTTCAGAACCAGATTGATGGTAAAATTAGTCGGAAAAATCGAGCCGAACAACGGAACTTATTTTGAGGTCTTAAAAAATAACTATTTTTATGTAAAAAATTACGAAACATTTACGGTTAATGACGGGAAGTGATCTATTTTGCAACATTTCCCCTAAACTTACCATTGATCTGAGACAATCCTGGTATGATACTCAAATCTTGATAGGTAATGTCTCGGAAATATTTCCAAGCTAAAAGTGATTGCACTGCAGTTATTGGTCTATTTTCCCCTAATTGCCCCTGTTCTGATTGAAATTGAATTAACTGTAGAGATGTTCCAGGCAAAAAATGAATTTTGGATTGTACTTCTCCGATTTGTATGAAGCTTTGCTTGATTGGTTGTTATGGACAATGATTCATATTTTTTTTGCTGAAAATTGACCAATTTGGATCTTCTAAAATTTTCTAAATGGTGATTTTAAAATGTTGTCAAAAAATTTGTAGCACGGAAATGGCATTTCTGGTCAAAATGTCGTCCGAGAAAAAGTTGCAGAGAAGAATATTGTTTTTCGGGAAAAACAATAATTTAATTTTTTTATTATTTTTTTTTAAAGAAAATATAAAAAAAAAATATATAAAAAAACTCAATATCTTAAAATGTCCTTTTCCGATTTTTTAATTTTTATTGTAAAAAACTACAAGGGACAGCCCTATGGGGTTGTACGCAATGGTGACGTAGGACTACGTGGTCTTATATAATAAATCTTATTTGTTAACTGCAGCAGGAGCTTGTGTTTTGTGTAGGAATAGGAATTTGAGCGGGGTTCTCTCTGTTTATACTCTTTAGTATGACGCGCTTGACATAGATGATTCCGATCAATAGCGGTGCAGCTTCTTCCTCTTTCGATGGATGAAAATGTGGGCTGCAGCTCGCTGCTTGCAGGCAGCCTTTCGTTGTGTACTGAAGCACACCACCACTCACACCACGGTGAATAAACACCGTTTGGTGAGACCGGATGGAATTTAACTTTGAAATCTGTGTTAGGAAAATCGCTTTTCGCAGGCAATCGGTGATAATTTTAATTATAAAAGCAACACTTGCACATTCGTGCAATTTTCAATGGTGACATTTTGAAAAATGATAAAGTCTTAAATTTAACAGATGCGCAGAAATATTTCTGATTGATTGGTGATAAAGTTTCTGAAATTGGTTCAGGGGCAGCTGAGTTATTAACGTTCAAAATCTTTCATAATTTTGTTAAATGTTCCATTTTGGGTTTTCATAAAGTGTACCCCCATATAGACATCACAGACGTAGTCCTACGTCAAAAAACTATGACCAATGCAAACTTCTAGAGTGTTCAAAACCATGGACACTTGAAAATTGACAAAAGAACAAGCACTTTTGGTCAAGTTTTTGAACTTATTATTAGTTCGGTATTATTTGTATTTTTTCACAAAAATTAGTTAAAAATATCTCAAATATTGTTTTCTGAGTATACATGATATAAAAAAACGTTATAATTTTAAACATTTCAAAAGTTTGCATTTCCAATGAGCTTTTCTTGAAAAAAAAAATCAAAAATCGGTCATAGACATTTATGAGGTATTTGGGTTCTGAACTTTTTTATTAAATTTTTACGTGGAACTAATAAATTTTTTTTTGTATATTTTTCTCTTTTCTCAATGTTTCTCAACAACTTTGTTTCAGGCGCCAATTCAATCAGAAGTGCCGCTTTCGCGAAAAATATTAAAGACGCCATTTTGAAAATTTAACAAGATCCAAATGGCCGAATTTTAGCAAAAATGTGAATCAATGCCCATAATAAACAATTATGCAAAGTTTCAGGCAAATCGGCAACTATTGCAATACGTGACACGTGAAGATGATGATGATGATGATGATGATGATATGGAACTACCACTCACTGTAGCAAGACAACTGTTCGTGTGGGCTAAACTCGCTGTTAAACTTGATCAAGTTTAATAACCTCTAATTGTACTCAACCTTCCACTGGAGTTCGCTTTGAGAATCGTTCGAGAACTGTTGTGTGTTTTTGCTCCGCTGCGTGCTTTTTTTATTTTATTTATTTTTAGTTCGGGCTGTCTTTGTGCTGGCGTGGAGTTTTTCGGTGCTCACATTTGAATAGCGGATGCGTCCCTTCGAGGGAGTAATCGAGATTTATTTTCATCGTTTCCCATTTGCCAGTGGGATGACCTCGATCGTGTGAGGCATGTTCCTCGGTTTTAACGGTTAGTTGCCTACGATTAATGCATTATGATTTTTTTTTGTTCATGTTGAAGCATGATTCGTTAAGAAAATAAAGGTCGCGATCGAACATGCAAGCTTCGCACTTGACCGATTAGTTCTTGATGTGTTATTAGATGTGTCCTCAACACGATCATAAGGGAAGTGGATGAAGACTGACGGTAGTCACGGCGGGTCGTGTTTGATTATGTCGTTTGGTGGTTTTGTTCATGCTTGGCATGCACAGTTGAACACCAACTGCTCATTTGTTAATAACTTTTCACTCAGTTGTTGTTTTTCTTTAAAGTAATTGATAGATTAGGGTCATAGTTTACTATAGATATGCAAAGAGTAGGTAAATCTTAACATTTGAATCAACACCAATGATTTTTTGCGCTTAAAGTCCGAGATGTGCTGCGAGCATTTCTTATTTAATTTTTACAATTAGCAATTTCTACATATGAAGGAACTGCCATCTAATATCACTTTTTTCTTCATCGCATGAACGTGAAGGGTTTGGAGAAGATTCCCCTTTAACGCATTTGAAACCCACAAACAACAACAAGATCCCTTAAAATTCATCTTTTCTAAAACACTGGCTGTACAGTAGGGTGCTTCATTCTGAAAAAAGTGATGAATTTCTGATGGGTCACCCTCCAGTTCGATTCATCGCCCCAAAATATGAACCTGTGCAAAAATTGGTAAAGATTGATGAAGGTTTAGAGGTCGCGCCAATGATTTGAAATTTGTATGGGAATTACTATGGAAGAATTTAAAAAATCGCTTATATCGCTATAACTTTGCTTCTACTTGTCCAAATGTCGAAAAAATTTAGTATGTTATTGCTATGGCAATAAACAAAAAGCCTACAGTTGCTACGCTCAGTTTTGCAGCGTATCAAGAATTATAAAAATGTGAAAAAATGGCAAAATAGGGTAAATTGACAGATGAATATGTACAATAGGGTGCTTCATTCTGAAAAAAGTGATGAATTTCTGATGGGCCACCCTCCAGTTCGATTCATAGCCCCAAAATATGAACCTGTGCAAAAATTGGTAAAGATTGATGAAGGTTTAGAGGTCGCGCCAATGATTTGAAATTTGTATGGGAATTACTATGGAAGAATTTAAAAAATCGCTTATATCGCTATAACTTTGCTTCTACTTGTCCAAATGTCGAAAAAATTTAGTATGTTATTGCTATGGCAATAAACAAAAAGCCTACAGTTGCTACGCTCAGTTTTGCAGCGTATCAAGAATTATAAAAATGTGAAAAAATGGCAAAATAGGGTAAATTGACAGATGAATATGTACAAGGCAACAACGCCAATTTCATCGCAACAACAACAGGCTTGTTGATCATTGTCATGACAACCACATATTTTTTTTTTTCAACGTTTGGACAACTACAACCAAAGTTAGAGCAATGTAAACGAAAATCAATAATTTCCCATACTAATTCACCAAAATCTCCATACAAAATCCAAATCATTGGCGCGACCTCTAAACCTTCATCAATCTTTACCATTTTTTGCACAGGTTCATATTTTGGGGCTATGAATCGAACTGGAGGGTGGCCTATTAAAAATTCATCACTTTTTTCAAAATGAAACACCCTAATGTACAAGGCAACAACGCCAATTTCATCGCAACAACAACAGGCTTGTTGATCATTGTCATGACAACCACATATTTTTTTTTTCAACGTTTGGACAACTACAACCAAAGTTAGAGCGATGTAAACGAAAATCAATAATTTCCCATACTAATTCACCAAAATCTCCATACAAAATCCAAATCATTGGCGCGACCTCTAAACCTTCATCAATCTTTACCATTTTTTGCACAGGTTCATATTTTGGGGCTATGAATCGAACTGGAGGGTGGCCTATCAAAAATTCATCACTTTTTTCAAAATGAAACACCCTACTGTACAGCATATCTTTGGATTAACAGAGCTTTTGTTTCGTTACTGATTATTTCACTTCTAAATTCATCCTTAAATATACCACCATGCATTGTACCTACGAACGAACCCGTTACCTAGCAAGTTTTCCGTATAATTTTAACATGTGCTCTGTCTAGGTAGTTATTCACTTTGAATAAACAAGCCTATACCAGCAGAAGCATAAAATTGATATGGATTATGTGACTGTGTCAGCTATGTATTAATGGAGACGCAAAGTAGTCTACACACTTAGAAAAACCTAATTTTACACGTGACAGAATCCATCTTTGACATAAAGGATGAGACGTAAACAAACATGTCACGTTTAAGTGCTCCGAGATTGAAAAGATAAAAAGTACATTTGATTGAGCTGAATTTAGCGTCTGTTATGACTCAATTTTATGTGAAAATTGACGCTCGTATATGTCAGTCTCAGAGCAACTAAATTTACATCAGTTTTTCTAAGTGTGTAGTCGTATTGGAGTACTGAGCGAAATTTCTAAACATGATAATTTCAAAAAATCGTAGCTCAAAAACGAAGAAAAATACCTCGCTGATTTTTTATATGTTGTGTAGCAACATAGTCTACAAACCATGAAAACCAAACCATGAAAACCATTAAAAAAACAAATACAATCCAAATTGCTTCGAAACAAAACTCCAATTTTTAATTTTTTAATATTTTTTCCGAAAAGTATTTTTAATAACCTTTTATTTGATATTTAGATTATTTAAACCCACTGAACCATTCAAAAGTTGTGATTTTTAAAAAAAATATAATTTTTTGAAAAAATAGAAAAAAACGATTTTTTGAACCACCCTAACATGGAAATGGTCGCCCTAATGAGAAAATAAAAAAAAATACCGGTCTAATATTTTTCGATAAGGAACAAAACTACCAATCAACGTCACCTTGTATGATGTGATATGGGGGGCTTGGTGGCCTTAGAGCGGCCATTTTTGCTTACTGAGTAGAACATCATGAGTTCAATCTCAAAGCTCCTTCACACACGAGATTTGTTAATCGCTTTATTTGTTAATGTGAATACATTGTAATAACAACAAATCGATCATTGGTGTGTTGAATAAAAGGAGCTCGTTTGCCTAGTGGCAAACGTTTTTGCTTACTGAGCAGAAGACCGTGGATTCAATCCCAACCCGAGCAAAGCTGAAGATCAAATTGAATTAAAAATTTGCTGTTATGATGTAACCTATTTTGAATACTCCAGTTGATCTCATTTTGGTTGACTTAACGGTTAACACAGCAAAAATGAGAGCAAAATGTTACACTGTTGAATCAAACGGAAAACTAATCCTGCTATCAATTAAATCAATTTGATTACTGATTTTGCATGCATGTTGTTTAACTGAATACGGGCCTGGTGTAAATGGTTTCATGCTTCTCACGCTGGAAGACTTGAGCTCAAATCTCACCCCGGGCAAAACACGAACGACCTAAAATGTGTTATACAAAACAAATAAACAATAATCGTTAGTTCAACAACAGATGAACTTACATTAAATTTTAAACAAGACGTTATCAGCAGAACTTCAAGTTAAGTTGTTTTTATTTAAAAAGTCTTGACTGCATAATGAAAGCACAATATGATATCAGACTTCTGTCGCGGCAATTGAAATCAAAATTAGTTTTCATTGTGATAGGAACTGCAAACTTTAATATCGATTTGCTTTCATTTTGTTAACCGACTATGCTCGGGAAGCTCCTTCGTCGTATAGGATCGTTATGATATCAATTCAGCTTATCGTTTACCAAAATGAACCCTGCTGCAAATCCCAAATCTTTTATCCCACATCCCATTGATTCCTCGTGGAAGTGCAGAGGTGTTCTCGGCTTCCAATAAAGCGAGTGTCACGTCAACACATTCATACCCAACTCCTTTTTTGACCTCCGTTCGGGCGCGGCTGGCGCTGGTATTGCCTAGTTTGAGATCCCCCGTTTTTACACATTGAGGATGATTGCTAGTCCCAAGCATCGTCTATTAGTTCTTTGTGTAATTACAGCTGATCTGGAAATAACAGAGTAGCAACCGTGGGCGATCAATCATGCTCATGCTCCTTTTTTAAACTCTATTTGTTCCAAATTCAAAATAAATTACATTTCTTTTTAACCTACGTGCTCCAGCTACTACAGTACCAACCTTAATTGTTATGATATATATCTAAGTGTTTTTACGTTGTTGCTGCCGTGGAAATTCAGTATTTAAACAGGTTTTTTTAAACCTGCAGCATGTCAGTATAACAATTGACATCTTAAAACAAAAAAACTAAAACTAAATCTTTTTTTTTTCTTTTATATATCTTTATTAAGGAGACTTTCAGCCGTTTCCTTAATAAAGATATATATATAAAAAAAATAAAAAACTTAATCTTATCTATATATAAGGGAACTAATCGTTGAAATTGAGGATTTGATTAGTGATTTTCACCACAATTTGAACATTTAAATTTCAAGGATGTCCCTTCAGTCGTCCTTAGCGTGAGAAAAATCACCACAATTCATGCATTTAGCTGGCATGTAGTAGTTTTTGGTCCCGTGACCCCATCCCTGGCACTTACGGCACTGGGTGAGGTTTTGGAAATTTCTTACTGAAGTGTTTCTATTTCACTCGGACATGGATCATAAGGCTAGCTTTTTCTAAGGTCTTAAGGTTGTTAAGTTCACTAGTTTTGAAGTGAACTAAATAAAAATCATTGGAAATCCCGTTGCGTGAATCGCCAGGACGGGATTTCATTTTCATTTTGATTACTAGGACAGGCTCAACTCCAAGTAATTAAGTCAATTCATCTTTGATCTGATCCAGGGATTCGCCACTGGGCAGACTTTTCAAGACAACCTTGAACAGACGTTCAGTTTTGGTGTCGTAATTAAAAAATGTGTGTTGCTTCTCAGTAAGGTACTTGAGAAGACGTTCGAATCCGTCCAAGGTTTCCGTCAATACAGGGCATTCACCCCGTCGGTGAAAACTTAAATGGAACGAAGTTCAAAAGTTCCTTGCGAAGAGCATGGAAATCGGAAGTGATTACAACAATAGAGGCTTAGAGGGAACATCTTTCTTTTTGGCACTAAGCCGGGAAAGTTTAGTGGAATTTTGTCTGGATGATAGATCATTGTCATCATCCGTAAGCATATCGAATTGATTGCTCAATTGAATTTCATCAGAAGGGAGATCAAGCGATTGCCCTTTTCTTTTGCGCCTAGGTGCCATGGTGGCAGAACCAAGTATCTCCAAATCGACTTCCGAACAGATTACTTTAAGAATCCGAAGGATCGAAGAGGAATTTTTCAAGTCGATGGCCAAGCAGGATTACCTCGGGTAGGGTCCAATCAAGGATCGAAGAGGAATAATAGTCGAACAAGTGGATCGCAAGAGAGCACGATGCGGACTGATGGGTTTGTGACTTTTTAAAATTACCCACTACCAGCCCTGCTAGCTTCAATTTGTTTTCAATTATTAATCGATGATCATAAAATAGTATTCAATCGATCAGGAATTTATTTCAATGTTTGAGCATGTACAAATTAACGATTCTACCTACGATGCAGGAAATATTGTGGTTTGCTGTGGCTAGCTTCGCGTACGCTGAGTATATAGAAAGAGGATTGATGACGACTCTGAAGCTTTCCTGCAAAAAGTTGATGCGCGATGTAAGTAGATGCGAGAAATGAAAGAAGATTTTTTTAGAAGATTGATTCACTAGTGTGAGATTTTTCGAGCATCTATAATTGAGATTTAGATGTGTCGCCCCCTCGCAAATTAAGCACTATTCCGGTCTTATTAAAAACAATAATAATAAAAAAAATCTGGGGTCTTAGCGGTTATTTAAATAAGTCGTGGATCTTACGAGTTCCTTTCAAATAAATAAATATTGCTTAACCTTTTAAGGGTACAAAAGATGAAATTAGCAAACTATTGCAAGCTAATTGATCAAAATCGGACAAGAATTGATAAAATAGCAATATCCATTTTTATGGAGAATATGGTTGCACAGACAAACAGCCGTAACTCTTTGAAAAAGTTTTTCTTGAAAACATAGTATCACAAAACATAGGACCTCAGTAGCGACATCTTTCAGGCTTCTCGCGGAAAACAAGCTTGCTTGTTAACTCGCAAACAATATTGCATAAAAGTTCTATAGAATGCATAGAAACGTCAAAGTGATCCGATGCCAGCGCTGCGGCGAGTAGTTCGCGGAACTGATTATATTCAAATCAACCGTTAAATGCGTGAACGAAGATACACAATGAAGAGTTACGTCTGATGGTTGGTTACGCACGGATTATCAATAGGAAGCTGCAGAATGTATTTATATTTCATGAATTCTCCAAATCTTTTATCATCAGAATATTGGAGAATACATTTATTTCCTTTTAGTCAATTTAGATTTAACTTCCATGCAGTTCTATGAGGAATTGGGGTAAAGTGGATAGTTTTTCAAGTTCTTAACATTCTATGAGATCCGTGAAGTTCGATCTTCCATTATCAAAAGAAGTGTGTAGAATACATTTCTAGATAGAGCTGGAATTAGCCATAGTTACAGCTTTTGTAAACAATGATTGTTTTCGATGATTTCTAGAAAGTCAAGGCTCACCAACGCAAATCAACATCACCATTGGGTAGAGGAAGACTGCCCCTACCCGATGATTATGTTGGTTTGCGTGAGCATGCCTTGAATTCCTAGAAATCATCGAGAGAAGTCATTGTTTACAAAAGTTGTTACGCCATTCCAGCTCTATCTAGATTTATTAAATAAGTTCCGTATTTTAACTCGATTTTGTACACTTTTACACACTTTTTTACAAGAGTTTTGAGATTAATTTAGAGTTGGTCTCAGAAAGGTTGAGATTGGGGTGACGTGACTGACGTGGAGATCATTTTAGAATTGTTTATTAATTAATTCGTGCCTTATTAAAGAGACAAAACATTAGCCAGGAGGTTATTATTTATAAAACATTTTATTTAAATTTTTTTAAATTTTCTGTTTTTTTTAACGGAAATTAAGGGGCCTACATTAAAGATTTCTTATCATAATAGACTCTCTCCGGGCACTGCTTGCTATTTCAATGTCGAAATTGGACCCAATCACTGCACCAGCTCAATTCCCTGACCATCAAAAATAAAATGTTCGACTTTTCACCGACAGTTCCGGAATGACTCCCAATAAACTCGCTTGAGAATCAATTGAAATCTTAACCCTTGTGTACCTTCACAATGCAGCCGAACAACTGCCTCGTAAAGCACCGACCCAAACGCTTTATGTCGACAACTAAAAGTTTAACTACGCTCACTTTTGGCTACGAATTGCTGCCGTTTGCGAATTTCCCAGACCCAGATTGATGCGCATATAGAGAATTATTCTGGCTCAATAAAAATACCGTTTGCCATAAACCAAGAACTGCCATGTTTATGTGTAAACTGCACAAAGTACATACCTCTCTACATAGTTGAAGAGGAGAAACCAAAGAGGGTGATCGCTCATAAAAGTACCTTTCCAATTTGGCAGTTCGCCATAGTTTGTCATCCTCTTGAGCAACTGTCGTCGGCGGCGTCCGCTACTGTCGACGACTTCCCGGAGTTCGTCACGTCCCAGCACACGGGGGTTGGAGAGTTCTGAAACGATTATATGCGGTGAGAACGGGGGAAGAAACTGCTATGAGGAAAAGAATAACCAACTGTCAGTCTGTTCCGCGCGCGCCAGATGAGAAAAGGGAAAAGGGTCGAATGGCAATATTTTTTTTTCGGGGAAGAGGCATTAAAACAGCTGTGTGTGTATTGTAGTCTTGGGGGTTTTGTTCAATTTCGATGATACCTACCCAGCAGAAAAGGGGGTTGGTGTGGGAGGTGGGGTGAGTAAAAAAACAAATTTTCAACTCTAGCACGACGACGATGACGACGACGGTTGGCCGGTGTCGCAATCAGAAAGAGATTGACTAAAAGTTGCAATAAAAGTTTCTTTTCTGTTCGACTTTTCCACGAGTTTGACGGGGTTGGTGAAGTCCCTGCGATGAGAAGTAGAATTGCGAAAAATAAACTTCTCCCCTTTTCTTCAGCGGTAGGTAAGGTGTGTAGGTAGTTTCTGATCGTTCTCTTCCACAGTATAGAGTTGTTTATTGTTTCGATTTCCTTCCGCATCGTTTCCCCTGGGGGTCAATGCTAAAAGGGGGGAGGGAACACCTGGCTAGCTAGGAACGACGAACGGAAACATTTACAGGCGAAGCAGATGGGAAATTTAACGAAAAGGAAAATAGCTCGCGTTCCAATAGACTGTGGCCTGGACGGGAAAAACGGGGTTGGCAGCAGATAATTTTCACACTAACTTTTATACACAAACAGCGGAACGTTGTATCTGGCTGGTGTAAATATTTGCCTGGCGAGTGTTTCACTATCGGCAAAGTGAACGTATCCTGGGAGGGAAGGCGACGTCGGCGGTGGCGGGGCCATGATTTTTCCGCAGTTTTCTGTGTTGATGGCCTGTGGGCAACAAACTGGAAATTGTAACAGGAAGTGATATGAGTCGGTGCGACGTGAACTGTTTTCCGGAGATGGATTTCGGGCAGGATAAGAGTGCAATCTTGATAGTTTATTAGGGAAGATTTTTTTGTGATCTCAAATAACTTACAACAAAGATATTGTTTGAGCCTGTTGACATATATTGACCTCGGTTGCTTATGTCGTTTTCGTTTTTGCGGTGAAGCTACACCGGTGCTACACCGCCGAACACCGAAAAATTCAGGGTGTAGGGGAAAGTAGGTAAAGATGGACACTGCAGGAAAGATGGACACTAACCGTAATTCGTAAATAAAAGTTTCATGTAATGTTTCAGTGACGGAACAACTTTTGATATAGTGTCGCAATACTTTTGGGACTCACTGTTGATATCGAAGACGCTAACTGTCAAAATTATAAACAAAACAAATATTTTCTTCGTGGATACGCTAGTGGAAGTAATTTTGCGTCGACGGACTATTGCTTCTAAGTCATAACGGTATTGTGTTTCTGCGTTCTTTCTACGATAACCAGTTATCCTGATCATCGACCACACATCTGGTGAAGAAACGGTAATTTTTTGGATATTTAGTCAAGAGCTATGGACGTTTTAAAAATAGTGATAAAGTTGGGAAAGATGGACACTCTAAGATTTGGGAAAGACGGACATAAAGGTGCTGAATGAATCTTGATTGTTTTACTTATTTCGATTAACAGATGCCTACTAAATATGTTCGCAAGAGCAACCGGAAGTCGTGGACCAACCAGCAGTTGGATCAGGCTGTAAAAGCAGTGAAAAACGGGACGTCCGTGAAATCAGCAGCTATGAATAATGCTATCCCACGGACTACACTGATGAGGCACCTCGCGAGTCCCAATCTCTCTCCACGGCTAGGACCACTTGCTACCGTGTTCAATCAACAACAGGAAGAGGTACTGGTACAGCATCTCCTGGACTTGGAGAAAAGATTCTACGGGATTACGATGACCGATGTTAGAAAACTGGCTTTTGATTTGGCAGAAATGAACGGATTGCAGCACCCATTCAACAAGTGTACCAAGCTTGCTGGAAAAGCCTGGTTAAGCAATTTTCTTAAACGAAATCCAAAATTGTCGTTCCGGATGCCTGAAGCTACCTCTGCCGCCCGTGCCAGAGGGTTTAATAGGGTATCTGTGTCAGCTTTTTACGATTTGTTGGAAGCAGCGCTCACCAATCCTAAATTCACGGCAAATCGCATTTTCAATGCTGATGAAACTGGCGTGTGCACTGTAAGTTTTGTCTACATTTTGTATTTAATGAAAAAAAAAAATAAATAGGTTCATCTACATTTCTCACAGGTTCCCCCTAAGAAACGAAAAATTGCGGCGTTAAAAGGCAAGAACCAGGTAGGTGGTATAACATCTGCAGAACGCGGAGAAACAACCACGGCAGTAATGTGCATGTCAGCAAGCGGCCAGCACCTTCCACCGTTTTTCATTTTTGCTCGCATGCGGATGCACGATGCTTTAAAGAAAGGGGCACCATGTGGATGTAAATTCGCATGCAATCCGTGGGGTTAAATGACAGTGGCAATCTTCAACGACTGGTTCGACCATTTTTTGGAACATGTGAAACCATCTGAAGATAAGCCTGCCCTGCTTATCTTTGATGGACATTCTTCACATACGAAGAACCTACCTTTCACACAGAAAGCTAGAGCTAACTTCGTCACCGTTCTGGTCTTGCCACCCCATTGCAGCAACAAGATACAGCCACTGGATGTGTCTTTTATGGCACCTTTCAAATCGTATTACGCATCTGAAGTGGAGCGATTCATGCAACAGAATCCAGGAAAGGTAGTCGGTCAATACGACGTTGCAGAGCTGACGAAAACGGCATTCATCAAAGCAGCCACTATGAGTGTGGCCGTGAACGGGTTCTGCAAAACTGGAATCTGGCCTTGTAATCGCAACGTTTTTGGCGAGGATGCTTTTGCTCCGTCACTAGTGACTGATCAACCTGCTTGGGCTGAGGTACCTCGCGAAGGAGAAGCGCATCAATCGGATCCTGGACCCACTTTAGTTCCATCGGATGGAGATCATCTCCTACGTGAAGATAAAGTCGTTCAGGTGCTCCCCGAAGACATTATGGCCCAATGCTCTGGAACTGATAGCTCTTCAACAGCTGCAAATACACCGTTGTTCGATGTATCACCATCGGAAGTACTGCCATTGCCCAAAATGATAACCCCGAGGGTCACCAAAAGGCAACGCCAAGCAGGGAAGGCAGCTCACGTAACATCTAATCAGTATGCCGATACCTTAAAGAAGGCAAAAGCATCGAAAGACATACAATCCATTAAAAAGGAACGGAAGCAAAGATCGTCGAAGAACCCCAAGAAAAAGTAATGCAAGGCAGACACCTCATCTGACAATCTGTGTGACAAATGCGGTTGCCAATTTTCGGATTCGGATGCAGGCATAGGATGGACAATGTGCTTGCAATGTTTTTCTTGGTTTCACACGGGATGCCACGTTGCTGCTACAACTGTTTGCCACAACTGCTCTTAGCTCACTACTTCCTGCTACTTGATTTTGCCACTGAAACATGAATTGATTTGAATATGATTTGTTTGAACTATGAATTGAATTTTCGTTAAGTTTCTGTTGATAAACAAGTTTTAAAACACATCAAAATGTTGTATTCATTCATTAAGAATCGAAGAACATTCAAGTAATATTGAAAATAAGCTTACTTTAGCACACATAACTCAGTTTCTGTGAGTGTCCATCTTACCCTTCAAAGTGTCCGTCTTACTCATACGTTATGTCCATCTTTCCCGACCATGTGTAGAAACTACGATTTTGAGACATTTTTTAATTATCATAGAAAATAGAAAACTTGTTAAAAAATCACCGGTGTATGTGAGTATAATGACAAAATGTGACCTTAAATCTCGCATTGTACGGTAAGTGCGAAAAATATATTATTATTTGAACAGATTTTGCAACTTAACCTTAAGGTGTCCGTCTTTACCTACTTTCCCCTAGCTATCGGTTGCACCTTTGTTTACAAACAAATGATGATGAGCTGTCAATGACTCACGCTTATTGCTGCTTACACTACACCGGTGTAGTGTAGCAAAAACTAAAACGACATTAGTAAATATCGAAAATTATCAGTGTGCTATTCTATAATAGTTCAATAAGCTATGATGTAATGGATGTATGATAAGAACTTTATCTAGGAGTTTTACCTCTATAGATCAACTGTATTGGTTGAAAATCGGTTTAAGAAGACAAAAATGTTTACGCTTAAACCGCTAGTTTTAGGTTTGTGATGTCTTTGGGATAGTTTTTATTTATATATATTTTTATGTCAGTGAAATTAATGTAATCCATATGTTTATTGAGTTCATTACTTGGAAACAAGAAGGCAAGAGAACATGGGCTTTGATGGAAGATTGTTTACGAAAATCGCGAAACAAATCCACTGTCTACTGGTAGGAATCGAACCCACACTTCCGTACACTAGACGGGCATTGTTTGAACACCGTCACTTGTGCTCCATATCCGGCAACCAGGGTCCTAAATCAACTATCTGACGATGAAGGGTATGACTTTCCACTGGCTGCCCCCATTGTCAAGAAGGACTTTTATGTTGGCGGTGTTTTAACTGCAGCCGACAGCATCGAAACACTAGTCGACACAAGCATCCAACTGGACGACCTACTAGAGAGAGGGGGTTTTAATCTGCGCAGGTGGAGCGCGAATCATCCTAGTTTCCTGGAACACTTTCCAGACGAACTCAAGGAGAATCAATCGTCACTAGAACTTTATCGCTCCTCATCCATCAAAACACTTGGTCTTTTATGGTCCCCGAAAAACGACGATTTTGCGTTCAAAGTTCCTGATCTTCCACAACTACAACGAGTTACCAAACGCATTGTCCTGTCGGAGATGTCGCAGCTTTTCGACCCTTTGGGTCTCATCCGTCCAGTAGTCGCCAGCGTGTAGATGTTCGTTCAGCGGCTAAGGCAGGAGCACTGAATTGGGACGATGAACTTCCAGAGACTCTTCAATCTTGGTGGCTGTCCTTTCGAGAATCGGTCTGTGTCATTCGAGATCTTCGTACAAGCTGCACTGCATTGTCGACGCTTCTTCGAAAGGATACGCAGCATGCATCTACGTAGCATCCCAAGGGCTGATCGCCACGCAAACAAGCAATCTTCTCATAGCGAAATCCCGGGTCGCTCCAATAAGCGGCTATTCCACGCCACGTTTGGAGCTCTGTGCTGCTGTTCTGGGAAGTCAGTTGGCAGACAGCATTCATAAAACCACTCCAATCGATTAGCAGAGGTACTCAAAACCTCAGAAGGCTCCCCAATGGCGTCACGTTCCAACGCTGTAAAATCCTTCCGATCGAATTTCTCGCGGAGTACAACCCGAGGACATCAGCGATGATGCACTTTGGTGGTATGGGCAGAGTTGCGACCTATCACAATCACGATCATCACACAGCTGATGGTAGTAACGCTTTGTACATTCCTATCAATGTGCTCGTCGAAGCTCTCTCCATGACCATCCATCAAGTTGACGAAAGAAGTAATAAGCAACTGGTGAATGTCGTCTTCTGTTGTGATCCATCACCGATCTGGTCATTCCTGACAATCACGACACTCATCTGTGCTCGTTTTGAAGCAGTTGCTGCTTTGCTTGCTTATGTGAGTGTGTCGGTGAGTGAGCCCAACAGCTTCCGTTTAATGTTGCCTGCTTTGTTTGTAACTCACACACTCGTGCCTGCCAAGTCGAACTTGGAATGCGTAGGCATTGTTTTCATTTTCTTCTGTCGTTTCGCTTTTTCTCATGATCGTACTGCAGAAGTCTTCACTGTTTTCGTTGTGCTTTTCATTATCAGCAGCGAGTGTAACGTTTTGTCTGGGGAAGCAAGTCCCTATCTTCAATATTTCTTGAGATATTCAAGGTTTTGATCCAAAATTAGCACTATTTCCAAGGTCAATAGCTCGAAGTTGGGCAAAATTGCTCAAACCAGGTTGATTACATTTAAAAGTATACTTAAAATGCAGCTCAATTCATACCCAATCATAAGCCTTCTTTAGTATTCTCTACCAATCTGCTTATTACTGGATTATTACTATAGGGTCACGACTTCCCGTATAATTGTGCTACTGTTGTTATTTTTTTATGAACATAAAAAACAACATTACTACCTCAAATGATTACTACCCTGCCCATGTTTGCATAGTTGACGTAAGAGCCACAATGACCAAAATCCACTTTTTTGTTTCTACGCATTCTTAACCATATAATACACAAACTCCACATGCAAACTCATTTTTTTTTGTTCAGAAACATGTGAGTAATATTGAGAAAACGATTTGGCGTAAGTGCCGTTTCAATGCAAAAATGACGTCCCTCCATACAGGTTGCAATATTTCAAATATATAAATCCTGCTATTTGTCACATGTACACTTGAACCCATATTATTATTATTATTTAACTTTATTAAGGAGGCTTTCAGCCTTGGGCTGGTTCGCCTCCAATATTGAACCCATATCATTCAAGCTGCTTTTACACGCTTTTGCATTCTCAATATTCAGCATACACACGTGGTTCGTCAAACACGCCATCAAGCCGTTTAACGTACTGAACCTTTTCTTATAGCGTTCGAGGCGCTTTCACTCTTCAAATATGATAATTTTTGTATTAACCTGTTCTGAAGTATTGAACGATTTGCAAATTATTTTCTTTGAAAATTTTTCTTCATATTTATGAAATCACAACAACGTTATATTCAGTTCAACATATGATATATTTAAGTCCAAGTTTACATCGATTAAATCAACACCGCCATTCTAAACATCTTCACCTGATTCAGTCTCTGGCAAATTTATCCAATAGTCACGTTTCTCCTCCGGCATCAAGGGCAAAAGCTTTTTAATAATAATATCCTTCTGAGATTTTTGGATTCCACTTGCTTCTGTTTGGCGTTGAAGCTGATCAACCAAATTGAATGACGGTTTGGAAACCTCCTTCAGCTGTTTTTTCGTCAGTATCTGTAGTGTTTTCATTTCGTCGTTGTAGTTATAGGAATATTGTATGTCAAAAGAACCTCTGGTAAAGATGACATGTTTGATGTTTGCCATCTTTGGTGGGTCTTTGAGCTTAGTTAGTACAGACTGTTTAAAATGGAATAAACATTCAAAGAAATCCTCCGGTTCCATCACAAAAACTTGTGGCTTAATGTCACTTCCAGATTTTTCCACGCAGTCAATGAAATCAGGGAAACTGTAAGCTTCTCCTCGAGGGACACGCTTCATCGTGCGCTCAATCGATGCATGAAATGAATCCGCTGACATATAAGTATGCCCGGGCTCCAGATACTTCAAATTAATTTGATGGGTTTCAATGGCCGGAGAGTTGATAAGCAAGGCCAGCAAATTCCAGTTCTTATTTTGCGCCGAGCAGTTATCAAGCCACAAAGTGATAACGAACTTGGACCCAAAAGAAGAGAAAAATTTGTAAAAAACTTTGGCAATGTGATAAGCTTTTCGTCCTGCAATCACATCGTTCCACAAAAAAGCATAAACGGGACCCAGTGGAGCAAACGTTTCATTGTAAGCAACGATCCTTTTGCAAAAAATGACCTCCTTAAAGGATTCCATTCTTGGAAGCTGAACCACCTGCATTAATATGATGAGTAAGAAATTGGACTCGTAAATCCATATTTATAAGTTACCTTTTGAAGATCGACCGAGAAAACCGATCCGTTCATCGTCACGTTCGACCGATCGCTGTCGTACTCCTCCCGCCCCGAAATTGCCCGTGCGATATGATCCTTCCAATTCAAACACATCTCGCATGCGGTCCGGTTTGTATAAGATCCTTCTTCTAGCTCGTTGTTGTCTGTTTTAGTAGAGTGTCCAGTTTGATTTTCGTGGATGTGATGGGCATGGCACCGTTCACATTCTTCGTGTCCAAGCTGTGTGAATTTTATGTTCAATGCCTTCAACATTTTGCAATAAAACCCATAACTGCAACTTTCTTCCTTTTCATCCAACTGGCGCTCGTTAAATAGACCGTACATTTTCTGGGCCGAAAGGTCAGACGGCAGATAAAGCGCGTGCGGTGCGTGCTCTCGGCGATAATGCGAGTTTGTCGGTGAGTAACGGAAAATGTCTTGTTTGACGGTATCTTTAAGAGTTCTAGGCCGGGTGTATCTTCCACGTTTCTCTGCTGGTGCTCCATCCTTATGCGCTTGGTCGTGGTATCGATAGATCATGTTGCTAAAGTTAGCATGATTAAAGATTACCTTAATTAGATATTTATTGTTATTAAGAAAATACGAACCTGCTTTTGATATCGTAGCCCAACGTATTCAGGAAGAATGCGCAGCATACATCATGTGGTACTCCTCTTTCGTCTTCAAGTTGGTAATCGTAGGAAAATTGTCTACGAAAGTTCTGGGTAGTAGGATTCACCTGGCCACGCCGTCGTTTTACAGGGCTACGCTTGCTGAACTGCAAAACGAACGACTTTTGTTTCGTTCCCGACAATCCCCAGAACCATGAATTGATGTCAGATCTTCTGTCACGTTCAATTTTGCCGCAACACACTGTTCTGCATCCACAATCTTTCAAAATGGGCCTCCGGTCAGATAACCTTTTTTCCCGGCGCTCTGTTTTTTTCCGAGGTTCGCTTTGTTGGTGGCCTTTGCCTCGGTGCGGCTGCTACGGCTGGCTGTGGTTGTATATCGTCTGTAATCGCAGTCGGCAGATCCGGATCAATCTCATCTTCCGAGTCGGAACTACCATAGGTCAGCAGTAAATCCAGGGCACCTCTTCCGGACATTTGAATTCTTCCAAATTGAATTCCTTTTCACTATCACTGAATCTAACGAGCTTTGGAGAAAATCTGTCAACGTGACCGTGAATGTTGATACTACTTTAAACACAGTAACCTGGTTTTTACGCCAAGCTATGCGAATAAACCTTCAGCAGAACGTATGTTTGTTCGCATAACCTGGCGTATGCGTTTTTGAGATGAAATAATTAAGCAATAAATCATAAAAGCCCAGCGGCCCACTTCTGACCGTTAATCTTTACCAAATGGACAGATTATTTGAATGAAATTGTTACAAAATATTGCTTTTCGGCTGCATACAACAAAAACGCGTTTTCCCACCAGTTACGTCGTGGTTACGTCGACTATAAGATTAGGGGCAGTACCTATATCTGAATAAAGTTATATTGCATCAACCGTTTCATATAATATCAAAGAAAAAAAAATATTTATCGTTACACATTTCCTCGTCACTTTCAGAATTGTCGCTTACTTTCACCATCGGTTCATGCATCGGTAGATGGAACTAGAAGCTACGCAACCCAATTTTTATTTTGGTTCCCTGCGTTTCTCCTCCAAATATTAAACAACTCATGTTTGTCAATAGTTTATAAATATTTAAAATAAAACATTTGAAAGTTTCAAACCGCGATCAAAACAAATTGCACTTAGCTGAAGAAACCAAAAAAAGATATTTCAGAGCTCATTATCGTAATTATATTCAACCGATCACGTTCGAAAGCCAATGACACATTGCTACAGACACCGGGACTCAAATAGTGGAAGGAACAAGGACCAATATCCGTTCAGTTAACCGGTTACTACAACAAACACCGAGAATCACATTCCGGGAAGAACAAGGACCACTGTTCGTTCAATCAATCGGTCACTACTAGCGACTCACCTGCCACAAGAACCACTTTTTATTCAGTCAGCCAATCACTACAATAGACACTACGAATCACTTTCTTGTCATGTCAACCGCTCACTACAGTTTCTTTGGTATCATAACTTTTACCACACGAGCAACGCCTACTTTTTTTTTCAACGCCTTCTTCGATTTAACCGAATTCGATTTTTTTTCCTTCAACACCAATAGTAAGTGACGTATGAAGGATCCTCTATGTATAAATGCTAGAAAACGATTATCTGTACACGGTTTACTATGGTTTGGTAATAAGCAGATCAGCAGAGAATACTAAAGAAGACTAATGATTTGGTATGCATTGCGCAGCATCTTAAGTATACTTTCAAATGTAATCAACTTGGTTTGCCCAATTTTGCCCGACTTCGAGCTATTGACCATGAAAATCTCAAGAAATATTGAAGATAGGGACTTGCTTCCTCAGACAAAATGGCGTATTTAAAAAAAAACAAACATTTGTGTAGAACATACAAATGTCAAAAAAATTACTTCCTGAAAAGTTATTTGCAAAAATTGATTCTCTGAAGGCTCTTACCAAAAAAATGACACATCTCTGTAAATATAAGAGATAGAGGGTCGACAGCAAAAATGTTTGTTTTAATATTGTCTAAAACTTTGCTCAAGACACCATTTTGCTACCTCGAAAAACAAAAATAGTAAATTTTTCAACGCCCGCATAAAATGGCTAAGCTCAGAAGAAGGGGCTTTTTAAGTGCACATACTTCTCCGAAGACACTATATGGCTTAAATGGACCGTTTTCGCATAAACTAAAAAAACGCACGTTTTGGCACTTTTAGACCACTGTGCGATCGAGGACAACAATGCCTTTAAATTTCACATTCGAGTTGCACAAGGAGCAGCCTTCCATCAGGAACTGCAATATTTACAGAACCACTCCGCTCAAGGGCATTGACGTGTTGATCGACGACGCACGGCTTCTTCGTTTGAACGGCCGCCTTGCGCAGTCACCTGTCACCTTCGACAATCGCTTTCCGATCCTGTTACCTGCCGATCATCATCTCTCACGGTTGATTGCCAGATCAATTCATCATCAAACTCTGCACGCCGGACCAACACAATCGCTCGCGACCATCAAGCAGCGTTTCTGGCCGATCCGTGGAAGAGACCTCGCTCGAAGAACAGTCCATCGTTGTGTGACATGTTTCTGTTGTCGTCCGCCATTACCTGCTGCGCGCATTACACCATCTAAAGTTTGGAACACTCGGGGCTGGATTACTGCGGGCCGTTTCTCGTTCGTCAACTCGCGGGAAGGGGCGCTTCGGTCAAAGTCTGGGTCACAATGTACGTGTGCTTTGCCGTAAAAGCCGTTGTGCTGGACATCGTCGCCGGGATGCCAGCTGCTGCGTGCGTCAATTCGTTAAGGCGCTTTGTGAGTCACGTCGATCGCGTTCGCGTTATACACTGCGACTACAGCAACTCGTTCGTCGGCGCGTTACGCGAAATAAAGGAGATCCTACTGCAACTCGTCCAGCAGCTGAAATTCAACGAATGGGCTACCGAATGCCTGGAAAGAGGCATCGAGTTCCAGTTCATACCTCCGAGAGAACCAGATTGTGGTGGGCTTTGGGAAGGTGAAGAGCTTCAAGCACCATCTCGCCAGGATCACCTTACCACTTTGACGATCTTCGCACAGCCGTTGCTGAGGCGGATGGCATCATGAATTCACGACCCTTAACTCCACTTTCCAATCATCCTGAAGACCTCTCTGTGCTCACTCCTGCACATTTCCTGCTGGGTGAACCAGCTTTCTGGCTTCCGGAGCCAGATCCCACTTCCAGGCGACACAGCGAGCCATGAACGACTTGTGGAAGCGCTGGTCCAAAGAATACATCGGTTTGCTGCATCAGCGTCCAGCTAAGTGCAGGAAAATCCCTACCGACTTCACGGTCGGTGCAATGGTTTTTTTGAAGACCGACAACGCTCCGCCCAAACAATGGCCTCTCGGGCGCGTTGTTGCGGTCTAGCCGAACAAGGACAACATCGTACGGGTTGTAGACGTTGGCACTCAATCCGGAATTCGTCGTAGTGCAACAACGGAGCTGTATCTGCTACCAATTGATGACATCCCAGGTGACTCAGTAGCGGGATCGATCAAGCCAACTCAGCTGACCAATGCACCTACCTCTTCTTCTGTTGGTTGAATGCTGCGCTTCAACAGGGGCCGTAATGTTGCGGCTTCCAAACAGTTACCTTTACACAACTTTACTAAATTACTTACTTGATACACGTACCTGTAATATTTGTAAATTGAAGGAACGAGTTTATTTACTCCCTCCGAAATTCACCTTAGTCAATACTACCGCGTGTGCATCGGTCTCCCACAGTCCGTTAGAACATTCTCCGCCGGTTTTCGCCCCTGTTGATGGTTTTGCCGACGGATTCGGCAGTGGAAAAATCAGGCATGTCGTGACTGGCCGAAGTTGGTTGGTTGTCTTTATTAAGGAGATTTTTTTGATAGTTAGATAATTCCAAGAACTTCGGCAGAACTTCCCTGAACTTCGGCAGCCCTTCAGTGAACTTCGGCAGAACTTCTCTGAACTTCGGCAGGACTTTGCTGAACTTCAGCAGAAGCTCCCTGAACTTTGACAGGCCTTCCCTGAACTACGGCAGGACTTGCCTGAGGTTCGGCAGGCCTTCCCTGAACTTCGGCATGAGTTCCCTGAGCTTCATCAGGACTTCCCTGATTTCCAAGAATTGAAATTAAATGACTTCCCTGAACTTCAGCAGCCCTTCACTGAACTTCGGCAGCACTTCGCTGAACTTCAGCAGGAGTTCCCTGAACTTTGGCAAGACTTCCCTGAACTTCAGTAGAACTTCTCTGAGCTTCGGCAGGAGTTCTCTGAACTTCGGCAGGAGATTTCTTTTATATGGCTTTCTCAATCTAGGGTAATCCAAACAGTCAGTTTTGCATTTCCCTGTTTGGATTACCCTAGAATGGGAAAGCCATATAAAAGAAATCTCCATACGTACCAGTCGAAAAATCTAATAAATACTTCGGCAGGATTTCCCTGAACATTGGTAGGACTTCCCTGAAATTCGGCAAAACTTCCCTGAACTTCGGCAGAACTTCAAGCACCATCTCGCCAGGAACCAGGAACTTCGACTGAACTTCTCTAAATTTTCGCAGAACTTCCCTGAACTTCAGCAGGACTTCCCTGAACTTCAGCAGGACTTCCCTGAACTTCGGAAGGACTTTCCTGAACTTCGGGAGGACTTTCGACAGGACTTTCCTGAACTTCATCAGGACTTGGCTGAAGTTCAGCAGGCCTTCCCTCATGAACATCCTTTGGTTTGTTTTTTCCGTCGATCTTGTTTTCCGTGCTGAGCACCAATGCTACCGACGTGCCAGGAAGGCATCTCCCACACCTGGACCCTACCTATCGACCCATCAACTCATGAACCGGGGACCAACGGCTTTACTTCCCATCCGAAGGAAGGCGTGATCAGAGATGTTATGCCTCAGAACATCCCGGCGGCGCCGACTGGGATTGAACCCAGGCCTTCTGGGGTGAGAGGTAATCACGCTTACCACTACACCACCGGCGCCGTTAGGCCTTCCCTGAACTACGGCAAGTCTTCTCTGAGCATTAGTAAGACTACTGTGGACTTGGAATCTTGGAATTGAAGTTGTCTTTTCAGTTGTAGAATTATTATAATTATACAATAATATTGTGTTTACGAATATGTTCAAAATTTCAATACTTCTCAGTTTTCTAATTTGCAATGCTTGTTGGTATTGGTGCATTTCGAATTTAGGTGTGGTTTGAATGGGTGTGGATTCAGTATCATCGGAAAAGCATTAACTTTCACAGTGATCGCGCTTTGACTCCGGCTTCGACTCCGGCTTCGACTCCGGCTTCGACTTCGGCTTCGACTCCGGCTACGACTCCGGCTTCAAATCCGGCTTCAAATCCGGCTTCGACTCCGATTTGACAAAATAATTAAAATTTTGCTACAACGAATTTCGGTTATTTAAGAATTTAAGACAAGATCAGGAAAATAAGTAAAATATACAACTAAATATTAGTACTAAGATCAAACTCGTTCAAGAATCTACTGAATCCAAATTACATTGGGATGCCTAATTTCGAAATAGAAAGAGTTTTATCGCGATATCAGCGTATCACGACATCGCTGCGGCACTAGTAGACATTTATGTTCTTAAGTGTTAAGTAGTTTTTTGGACTAAGGAAAATTGGTTTTGCCTAAATGTAGGCAAATTGTTTAGACTTTAATTTTGAATTCTCGTTGCAATTCACCTAATCTAACTCGAGTTCTGTGTTTTAATGAAGAAATGAAAATAGTTTTTTATTACTTGTATTCGAATCGCTGGAGGTACCTTGTCGTTCCATTTAATTTGAAAACACCAAAATCCCAGGAGAAGCGATGTTTTAACAGTGCCTGCCAGTTGAGACAAAAACAGAATTTTACTTTTTTTCCAACCATTCAACCAAGCCGAATGTGGATCAGCTTGTACAAATTTGTCACTCACTTGGGCACCAACCCGAGCCCAGCTAGCTGCTGCAAAACTTTCATATCTCTCTTTGCAATGGGTTGTCCTACCCTGCCCGCTCCGATATCGTTCCTGCAGGCAAAGAAACTTTTATCCCACACGCTTTGGTTTTGTTTTTCCTCGCTCTAATATTTGTATTTTTCGACGAAAATACGACCAGCAAAAAAAAAGCACTTGGTTGACGAGGGGATATACATTTTGTTTTTCAAATGAACTAGAAACATGAGTAGTTTGCAAATGTTGTCTTCTTGTTTTCCTCACAGCACGGGGGCCATATTGGGGTTCGTGGGGTAAATTGCACCAGGTAAGGAAATCAAGGTGGTTTCTCGCTAAAATTAAAAGCAACAGTGAATATCATGTATTGTCTAAATTCTCTTAAGCATTATTTAGTTGTTTATATTTGCAACATAGGGGAAATGGATGTAATGTCAGCCTAAATGCCCCTAATTTGGGCCCATACAAAAATTCAGCGATCGGCTAAATTTTCAATAGCGACCAAAAATATCCATTAGTACCGTCCCAATGACGCTTTCATCTAGATAAAATTAATAAATAGCAGATTTTTAGCGATGGGCTCAATCTTAGATCCATAGGCCATTTCCCCTACATGAAAACTTTGAAAACATACATTTAAAAGTGCTTTTAGAAATTGGTAAAATAATCTGGAAATGTCACTATTTGGGGCAACAATGGGACAATCTGACTCTCCTTGCCGTCTTATAAATGATGATGACCAATTGAGGCAGAAGAACGTCTTCGTTTTTGACAGCCTCCATTTCCGATCGTAGTTGTTCAAAGGTCCATGACCGCTTGATAGACTTCGGAACGTTGCGGGCAATTTCTGAAGAAAGAATAGAACGTAAACAAAGCTTGTTTACTAAAGGATCATTTTGCCCCGAATGTATGAAGAAAATTTTGTTGATCATAAATTAGAAATACATATTAAAACTTACCAGTATTTTATCAGAAAGATCTGATCTCAATCAAATGGGTGATATCTTTTACCGACGCTGTTTAAATCGCTAAAAAATCAATGCGAAGGACAAAATTACTCTACATCCAATGCAAACTGGTTTTTGTTTATAATTATATTATCTGCTAACGTAGAGCTATCAAATTAATACGATGTCCAAAGCAAACATAGGTTAAACATGTAGGGTAACTATTTTGTTGTAAACATGTATTTTCGGCTTAAAATGCAGGAAGTGCATCTTGCCCCAACGGTGCATGTTACCCCAGGTACCCCTACATCCGAATCATATTCCATTGTAAATGTCGATGGACGTCCTGCTGGGGGAGACGAACAAGTCCAGAAGTGAGAGGTTACAAACATTGTATCGCTCGGCTCTTCTGTGTGACAATTTGATGGGAAAAGAACTCAAATAACGAACTCGAAAGTTAAACACGGAAATTTACAAGCGAAACTCAAATAGAAATTCATCTGCATGGAGAGAGGTGAACAGACGGGGACGTGACTTTACGGAACAGAATCATCCCTGGTCTCCCTGGTGGGTGCAGTGGTGGCAGAGAACAACGAGTAAAACTTTCGCCACCCGACCGGGACAAGTTTGATAGATCGTGAATCTTTGGCTATGAACGTGCATGTTCTTGCTTTTTATTTTTGGGTGATTCCGACACTTTTGAATTTTGCCCGAAGAAGTTGAACGCTTGTTCCAATAGCAAAAGAAATTAAAAAAGGAAAGCAAACGCGCCTCGCAGCTACTTGGCCGGAAAAGTTGCATTCCGATTTGGTGGAACAGTTCGAGCAAAAGTTGCTCCATCTCGCACTCGGTAGTTCGATGCCAAGTGATGTATGAGGGAGTTCAATATTGGAGCAGAGAAGCCGGTTTCTTTGGATGTGGTTTTCTGATGGAATCGGAAGAGATTTATTGCAATCCCGGAGGCACTGGACGGTACTATCTCATATGGTTCGGTTGTGGGCAAAACAAAAATCCATTTAGACTTGGGAATTGTGGAATTAGGATTAAATTTCAAAGATTTGTATGTTGATTTATAGAGAAAACTGATGAATATTATGTCAATGTAAATTTTGTGTGTCATGTTTCAGTGGCTCGTAGGGTACCATAGCTAGAGGGGTGTAGCAAGTTAGCAACAATATTTTTTTTAAAGTTTAAGATTCTTGAAAAATGTTCAAGCTTCAAATGCTCTAAGCGTCATTTTTTTACGTAGGATTACGTCGTTCTCGTTCGGGAAGCATGCCAACCCAGGGAAATGTAACGAAATGGTACGAAATATGTCAAGCAATATGTCATTCGACAGGGAATAGATTCAGCATTTTTTTAGTACAGTACAAATAGTGAAAATAGTTAAACAATTAAGAAGTTTAACGCAAATTTGAATACCAAAATTTCCTATACATGTGCTTAGATCATGAGGAGTATCACCTAACACAGTCATCAATCGTTGGTATTAAACAAAACAAGTGAAAGCTCCATTTGTATCTGGACAAAAGACGTATTCACCTGGTGCACCACCAGTCGACCAGAGGAAAGCGAGGGGGGCGGCACATGTAAATCTAGCGAATGAATCTTCGAAAAACTTCTATCATTTTTCGCATCTACTTGCATCGCGTATTATCTTTTTGCAGGAAATCTTCAGAATCGTCTTCAATCTTCTTTCTTTCTACTCAGGGCCAACGTGAAAGATTTCTTTCCTCGGCGACTGCTCGCTTTTGCCTTGACCTAGGCTCAGGTCAAATTCTAGTCGACTTCCTCTATTTCCTTGTTGAGGCTCCACCACCAGAAGCTCATAGGTCTTTTTTTATACAGGGGGGAATCTGCTCGCAGACACCTGAGAAGGAACTCAGGGTGTGGGGATGGGAGAATTTCACTCCCGACCCACTAAACCTTACCCTGTGCGCTTGGCCCTTGACCTCCCCGGCACCGCCCGAAGGCATTACTTCGTGGGAGGGGCCGCTGTAGCGCTATGGCGCCTCTCTAGCAATACTCTAACGATCTAGTCGGGCAGTAGGTAACTGCTGCTCGGCTCGCCACTGTCGTTGTAATACCGAAACTATGTGGGTGACCGCAGTCACCACCGCGCTCCAGTTCTCGGTGGTACCACATATCCTAGGAACGATGTTATCCGGACTGGTATCCGCTCCGCATATCGCTAGCATAGCGCTCGATACTGGCTCGAAACGTGGACAGGCGAACACAACGTGTTCGGCGGTCTCCTCAACACCAGCACATGTGGGGCAGATGGAAGTACTTGCATGTCCGAACCTATGCAGGTAGCTCCTAAAGCAGCCATGGCCTGACAGGAACTGTTTCAGGTGGAAGTTTACTTCCCCATGGCGCCTGTTGACCCAGCTTGATACAGAAGGTATCAGGCGGTAAGTCCACCTCCCCTTTGTGGAGTTTTCCCACTCCGATTGCCATCTCACGGTCGACACAACTCGCGCGTTGTTGCGCACCCCTCGAACGGTCCTCGCGTCATAGCACACCACATCCTCCTTAATGATAAGGCTGATTGGCATCATCCTTGCTATGACACAGACGGCCTCTCTCGAGATGCCACCCTCAAGCACATTAGCCTGTGTGTGCTCTCTAATTTCTGTCTGTGGCAGTCAATATTCAGTACCGCAGCCCACGCAGGGCCGCCGTATCTGAGGATAGATACTACGACCCCAGCGAGGAGCCTGCGCTTACTGGCATTCACTGCCGAGCTGTTTGACATCATACGGAATAATGCCCCCACAGCCATAGACGCTCTCTTGCAGGCGTACTCGACGTGGCAGCCGAAGCTGAGCTTATCGTCGAGCATAACCCCCAAGAGTTTTAGAGAGCGCACAGACCTAATTGTGCTTCCGCCGACTGTCAACGTCGCATGCTGTACTGACATGCGATTGTTGACTACGACCACTTCCGTCTCCAGTTTCCTAGTTCTCATCCATTCCTCCACAAGCCTGACGCAGTGGGCCGCTGTCAGCTCTACCTCCTTGAGAGATTCCCCGCAGACTACCAGCGTGACATCGTCGGCAAAACCTACGATTTTCACGCCTACCGTGAATTTTATCCTCAACAGTCCATCGTACATGACGTTCCATAACACCGGGCCCAGGATGGAGCCTTGTGGCACTCCTGCGGTGACTCTAACGCATTTTTCGCCATCTTCTGTGTCGTACGTCAACACATGATTCTGGAAGTAGCTTTCCAGAATCTTATACAGCCCTCCGGGAATTTGGAACTGGTGTAGCGAGCGGGCTATCACCCCCCAGCACGCGCTGTTGAACGCGTTCTTCACATCTAAGGTTAGCACCGCGCAGTAGCGAATGCCCCGTCGTTTCCGATGGACCACCTCTGCCGTCTGGATGACGTCGCGGATGGCGTCCGCCGTGGATCTGCCCTTACGGAACCCGTACTGGTTGCTTGACAGGCCGTCTACACCTTCGGTGTAGGCCGACAACCTGTTGAGGATGACCCTCTCAAGCAGTTTCCCAGTGGTGTCCAGCAAACAGATGGGTCTGTATGCTGACGGGTCCCCAGGGGGTTTTCCTGGCTTCGGAAGCAGCACCAGCTTCTGCCGTTTCCACGCATCTGGGAAGACGCCTACGTCCAGACAAGTCTGAAAAACAGAACGGAACATGTCTGGATTTTCCGCAACGGCCGCCCTCAGAGCCACAACTGGGATCCCATCTGGGCCCGGGGCCTTGCCCACCACCAGCGACCTGGCAATACCGCCAAGTTCACTGTTCGTCACTCTAGATACTTCTCCCTGACCCGCACCTGGGATCCGCGGCCAGGAGTCTACGTCCCTACGCGGGAACAGGAACCCAACGATCGGAGCCAGTACCGCTGGTGATCTCTCCGGGGGTGCCGTCACGCCGTGGGTCTTTGCCATGACCACTTTGTAAGCATCCCCCCATGGGTTCGTGTTGGCGCTGTGGCATAGGCTGTCAAAGCACGTGCGCTTGCGTCTGGCGATCTCTTTATTGAGGGCTGCCTTAGCCGCTCGAAGAGCGACACGGCGTTCCTCCCGAGATTCAGTCGTACGAGCTCGTTGCATCCTCCTTCTCGCCTGGAGGCAAGACGCCCTGAGGATAGCAATCAACTCGCTCCACCAGTACACCGGTCTATGGCCATGCCTGGGATAGGCTCTCCTAGGCATGGTTGTATCGCACGCCCTTGTCAGTGCTGCTACCAGTTCTTCCCCCGTCAGATCCGGGGTTATTCGCTCCCGCCTCAGTGCTTCGCCGAAGACCTCTTCCTCGAAGAACGACGTCCGCCAGCCTCGAGCGCAGGAAGAATTTCCTCCTGCCACTTACCTCTCACCTGGCCGCACACTGTACCGAATCGCCTGATGGTCACTATGAGTGTAACCCTCATCGACCCTCCAGTGTAGGTTGCCCTCCAAACTCGGGCTGCAGTATGTCACGTCGATGACGGATTCTGCACCATTCCTTCTGTAGGTACTGACCGAGCCGGTGTTGGATAGTACAACGTCCAGCTTAGCCATTGCCTCCAGTAGGATGCATCCTCTCTGGTTGGTGTGGTGGCTACCCCACTCCACCGCCTATGCGTTAAAGTCGCCCGCAATGACCACCGGTCTTAGGCCGACAAGTACCGCAGTGAGTTTGTCCACCATCTGCGAGAATTGCTCGATAGACCACCTGGGCGGAGCATAGCAGCTACTTAAATATACTCCATTAACCCTGGCGATCACGAATCCCTCGCTCGAGTTGGACACGACTATCTCCTGAATGGCGAAGCTCCCCATCGTGCATATCGCCGCCATCCCCGACGCGTCCGTGACCCAATTCCCGTTGCCGGTTGGGACGCGGTACGGATCGGAGATGATTGCGACATCCGGTCCCCATTCCACTGCCGATTGCCACAGCAGTTGCTGGGCAGCCGAGCAGTGGTTCAGGTTCAACTGCGCTACCTCGAACATGGCTGAGCATTGCTCTTTGCCTTAGCAGCATTGCTCTTGGCCCCCGGGCAGCGTGGGCCACCTGCCATGTGGTTGGTAGGGGTATTCCCCTTCTCCGCGCATATAGTGCACCTCGGCGGCTGTTGGCAACCTCCCGCCTTATGGCCCTCGGAGCCGCACCACCTGCAAAGCTTGCTCCTGTCGGTGTTCTTACAGTCACGGGCCACATGGCCCTGACCGAAGCACCTAAAGCAAGCCGTAACCGGTCGGGGAATACTAACGGGGCATGAAGTAGTTCGCCTCCTCGTGGTGTGCCCTAGAAACGCTAATTATCGAATCCAAGGGAGAGATATTGCGGCTAAACGAACTACCGCAGAGAAGCCCTGCACAAACCCTCGTTGTGCAAAGGCAGGAGTGACGCCGGGTTCTTAGAGTGCTTAGCACACGCAGCTGGTAAGCGGTCACATCTGTCCTGTATGGGTTCTGGACAGTTGGCTGGCTATCACGTCTGCTCTAGAACTCAGGCGAACAACGAACAGCGAACAACAAGAGGAAGGCCCTGCACAGCTGCTCACTGTGCAGTAGCGAGTGTCACGTCGGACACAACATGACGTAATGCTTTCGGGTGGTTCCGGGGAGGGCTAGGGCCTAGAGCACAGGGTAAGGTTTAGTGGGTCGGGAGAGCTACTTCTCCCATCCCCACACCCTGAGTTATCTTCTCAGGTGTCTGGGAGCAGATTCCCCCCTGTATAAAAAAAAAAAAAAGACCGACCAGCCCACTCGCACCCTCCCTGCGGCTACCGCCTTTCTGGCCTCAGCTGCAGAGAGCCTGACGGTAGCCACTTGGGTGGAAAACAGTCCCTTCCTTAAGGTAATCGCTGTTTGCGGTACCTCAACTTGACACTGTTCCCGGAGCGCCGTGACTATCTCGGTCGCCTCCGTCACTTCGTTCAGGTCCTTGACCTGGATGGTGGTAGTCGAGTCTAGCGACTTCACCTGCACCCCAGCACCAACGACCTCCTTTGCCAGTTTCTGGTAGGTTGGTCCCTGGTCTTTAGCACCACGCTTGAGCACCAGGAGCATCTCGCCTGTACGAGTGCGCCTGATGCTCCTCACGTTGCTGCCCATCTCCACAAGGCGCTCGTCCGTTCTCATTTTCTTCAAGACTTCCGCGTATTTCGACGCTTCCGTCTTGAAGATGAGAGTTTCGCCCTTGTTCCTGTTCCGGGCAGCACTGCTCTTGGGGGCAGTTTTGTCCGGGAGTTTCGGGGCTTTCGGGGGTTTCGGGGGGGCGCCCTTCTTACTGCCCTGCTTCCCGCCCTTGGAGCCACTACTTTTCATAACTGAATTTCTATTGGCTATTCCAGCCCTCTTTTGCGGTACGTCCACTGATGCAGTGGACTGATGGGCCACCGCCACACATTCCACCTGTGCAGAGACTTTCCGTCTCTTAGGGCGTGCCGCGCCCTTTACTAACGAGGGTGAGGGCCGATCGCGCTTCTGTCCCTGCGTAACGGCAAAGTGGAGGGCCTCGCTGGACATCGTGTTGTTGCCCGCCAAGTTGAAGGCGTCCGTCTGGGTAGACTTCGGCTCCTTCTGTTCCGCCCTCTCTGCGACCTCTAGTCGCTTCCTAAGCCGCTCGTGGTCGTCCTGGGCCTCGTTTACGGTTGCACGGAGCTGTCGCAAGGCCTGCTTTAGGTCCTTCGCGATGTTGCTCTTCGTGCTCGTGAACTCTATGATGGCGTCGAGCTGTCCCGCGATTGCAAGCAACCTAGGGAGGGGCCCAAAGCTATTCATGGTTCTGATTAGCCCGGGCCAGTCCTTCGGCTGCTCCTCCGGCTGTCCACCGATCTCGGCCGTTGTCTCTGCGTCGCGTGGAGATTTCAGCCGTTTGTTCGGCTCACTGTGTTGGGGAGATCTGGATAGACCACCCTTCGCGAACGGATTCGTGGTCGCCTCCTCGGCGACTTGTTCACTGGGGGTTTGGGGTTTTGTGCTTTTTTGATGACTTTTTGAAATCATCCCGACTGTTGGGTCCCCCTTAGACCGCTATCCTACCGTGCAAATGGAATAGTCGCTGATTGATCCCCATGGGTGCCTATGCGAGCAGTAAGGTCCATGACGAGGGTTGACATAGGCCTTCATGGGGCGTTATGTTCAGAGCCGGATCGCGTAAGACGGGAATAACTCAACCGAACCTATTCCCACCGCAGCCCCAACTGGGTGGCACGGGAGGAACGTATTCTAAGGCTTGCCAGGGGTTTATGGGACGGAGACGAAAAAGGCATTAACTCAAACGTCGTTTCGGTCGGTTCCACCCGACTTTACGAAGAGGATGAAATACCTTGGCCCCAGCCCGTAGCGTGGTTTATGATAAGTTTCCACTCTGTATCCTACATAATGCCAGTGTGTCAGTATACATACTTGCGATCTTACTGGCATCGATCGCAAGGCGCCGTCCGGCGCGTCCCCTCGTTTGTGGTTCGATTAGCCGACTGGATCGTTTCCAGGGTGCACCACGAGGAGGCGAACAACTTCACACCCCAAGCTCATAGGTCTACCTCTGCTATGATGTCCTACCGGGTTCCAACCCACCGCTTGCTTGCAGATTTCGTTTCTGCCTCTTTGTAGTGTGTGGCCGACCCACCTCTACTTACAGCTTTCAGAATCTCCCCGAAATTCTATGAAGTTCTCAGAAATTCCTCAGAAAGTTTGAATAGCAAGTTTGCGAAATAATCTCAAGTTCTCTGAAGTTCGCAGAAATTATTTAATGTTTGCAGAATTCAGTATCACCTAACACAGACATCAATCGTTGGTATTAAACTAAACAAGCGGAAGCCCCATTTGTATTTGGACAAAGGACGTATTCACTCGCAGGAATTCTTAGAAATCATCAGAAATTGTCTGGAATTCACACAAATTCCCGATAGTTTGCAGAACATCTTTCAAATTCGCAAACATTGTCTGAAGTTTGCAGTGTTACCGTTTGGGTACTTTTTCCTGTGGAAAAAAACTCGAGCAAAGCTACAGCAGTGTTACAAAGAGCGAGCACTCAACCAAACGAGACAGCAATCCACTAGTATACTGCTATTCGGTGCGCTCAAGTCTGAGAACCATGAAAGTTTGCTATCAATAATGATTGAACTAATGTTTGTTTGGTTGAAATTCGGCATTGCATCAGAAAATCCAGCATCATCCTGGAATCAATGTTCTCCTAATCACTGCTGTCTGGATTTGGTTCTTGACGATGCACTGAACCGCTCTGTGGGCGTGAAGTTCTAGAGCACGAAGGTTCTCGATAGTCAACACCGACTTGATCTTACGATCGTGAGGACGTGACAGTCGGTCCCAACCCGAAAACGTTGTCTGTGGTATAAATAAATCAGTAGCAATAGCTTTATCTAGTTGAAGCAGTGCTACAACTGCTTCCTCACATGAAGTGAGATTTGCCATCTGGTTCGGGCCTCCTCCCGTCTCACGTGCCTCAATACGGATGTGGGATAATTTCCTTTTGGCTTTCAACTTGCAGTCATTCCATACTTTTGTAAATGAATCACATTAACAAACAAAATAAGCAGTAACACAATTCTGGCCTAATTTGAGATTTGGGCATGACTGTTGAAAGAAAGTACTGATCGATAATTTCGGAGTGATTCGAGATTCGAGTGTATCTCAAGGTGTATCTACTTTTGTAAACATTCAGTACTTACTTTCTGCCATCCAAACATAGACCGGATTGGTGGCCCCAGACTATTTAGGTTTTTGGTTAGCCCGATCCAGACGTCACTAATTTTTTTTTCTATTTTAATTCACTGCTTCCGCATGTGTCATGCCTTTGGCCACCAGAAAGGTATTTCAATGGAACACATTTTCCTTAAATCCTACGTTATTATTAAGCCTTGACCAGAACCTTAGCCATGGGCGATGAAAATATGGATGTCGGCATGTTCTTCAGCTCTTTCGTGACCTTGGCGATCAGCTGCTCCTCCGTTTTGGCCACGAAATTATTGGATCCTCCGTTTGAGGTTCGCCCAAATGTTTTCTATCGGTCGCAACTGGGGGACGTTGCGAGTGTTGGTGGTTGTTGCGCTTCGCCGGAAAGATGTTTTTCACCAGCACCTTCAGCCGCTGCTCCTGAGTGATTGCCTGCTTCAATGTTTGTCCTGTGGCTCCGACTTCCTGGCCCGAGGCGCGGAACGAAGAGGCTACCTTGCCCTTGGTCTTCCTCTTCAGCTTCTGCTGCACTTTATGGTCACACAGCACCGTCGGGCGGATGGAGCCAGGTTTCCGAACGACGCTCTCGCCTTTCTCCAGAAGGAAGAGGATGTTGTAAATGCCGCATCGGCTATATCCGGCAGACACGAAGTACCTCACAATGTCCAACTTCTTTTGCTCCGGGGTGGAGCTAGCAGTACAAACAAACCATCAAGTGTAGTTTCTTGACTGCCATGGCTGCTGCAAATCAACTAATAACGCTGTCATTTTTTTTCTGTACACAACAGGGTTGCTATGATTGGCGATGCATAGGGGGATTCACCACCAGGTGACAAGGTAATCGCGTGAGAAATCGGTAAAATCAGTCCATTTGGCCACTGAACCAGAAAAACCGAGGAATCCGCAGAACTTCCCAGAAACTCAGAGAAATTCTTTAAAGTTTGCTGAAATTTTTGAAAGTACGCATAGCTTATCTGCAGCTCGCAGAACCTTGCTGAAGTTTACATAATTTCCCAGAAGTTTGCAGAACTTCTTAAAAGACTGGCGAAATTTTCGTAAAGTTCACAGAAAGTTGGTCAAAATTCCCTGAAGTTCACAGAATTTTTCTCTCATACATAAGAGTCAATATTGATCACTCTAACAGCTTTGTAGACATCCTCTTGAAGTCCTGAAGATTTTCTCTACTAAGGCTTTAACTTCCACTCAAATTCCTTTGATCATCCTTTGGAAATTGTGAGCCTGAGCACCAATACTACCGACGCCAGGGAGGCAACTCCAACACCTGGACTCTACTTATCGACCCATCAACTCATGAACCTGGGACCAACATCCCGGTGGCGCCGACTGGGATTGAACCCAGGCCTGCTGGGGTGAGAGGTAATCACGCTTATAACTACACCACCGGCGCCGCTATCTCGTTCGTTGCTTCTATCTGGAGCGTTCTGACTATTAAATCGTCCAGGAAACTCTGCAATTCGTCCAACACCGTGAACAGTTCTTGAGTCAATTAAGATCACCCTAGAATTAGTTTAGCCTCAGAATTGTACCTGTTTTTTCCTCGGAGCTTCTGGTTATCATCGCTTCTGGGAGCTTCTTTGGTAGAAGTTCTACAGGTGTACATCAGTTCTACATTGTACATGAGATCGCTTCATCAAAAGTCCCATTTGGTGATTTTTATATCTCGTTTCGTATTTCGTCCTCCAAACTGAATCCTTCATATCCACTCAGCAATAATGTATGTAACCAAATTATGAAAGATTTTGTACGTTAATAACTCCGCTGCTTCTGGACCAATTTCAATAATTTTATCATCAATCGATCAGAAATTTTTCTACACATCTGCTTAATTTAAGACTTTATCATTTATCCAAATGTTACTATTGAAAATCGCACGAATGTGTGACTGTTGATATGATAATTAAAATTATCACCGATTGCCTTCGAAAAGCGATTTCCATAACACAGATTTCAAAGTTGAATTCCATCCGTTTTCACCAAACGGTGTTTATTCAATCACCGCGTGGTGAGTGGTGGTGTTCTCCAGTACACAACGAAAGGCTCCCCGCGAGCAGCTAGCTATCAAGACTGCCCTCAACCGCTGATCGGATTCAGTTCTAATCACCAATGTGGTGGTGTCCAGTCGTCGGCAGCACTGCTTTCGGCGCGTGGCGTTGAACATTATTCTCCAGTACACAACGAAAGGCTGCCTGAAAGCAGCCAAGTGCGTCACACTGATTCCAAACAACTTACAGCCCACCAGCCTCATCTGTGTTTGACACCCTAATAGCTTAGCATTACTCAACCATCACGATAAAACGGTCCTTTTCAGGACCACCATAAATTTGTAAAAGAGTATTTTTTTGACATTTGTCAAGGTCATCAATCGGATGTCAGTTCCCATATCAAGATAGAGCTAGAATTAGGGCGTAACAGCTTTTGTAAACAGTGACTTCTTTCGATGATGTCTTGAAAATCAAGGCTCGCTCACGCAAATCAACATCACCATCAGGTAGGGTAAGACTTCCCCTACCCGACGGTAATGTTGGTTTGCGTATGGGTGCCTTGAATTCCTAAAAATCACCGAGAGAAGTCATTGTTTACAAAAGCTGTTACGCCCAATTCTATCTCTATCTATTTAGGTATGTTTAAATCTAACATACCATGTTCTTGAAGGCAACATGGGGGTGCAATTTCTGATTTTGATCCAGAGACGATGGATTTTAATTCTTAATACGTCAATCGATAGGAATTTTTTCTACGAATGTGTTAAAATTAAGACCTTATCATTTTTCAAAATGTCACTATTGAAAATTGCACGAATGTGCAACTCTTACTATGATAGTTAAAATTATCACCGATTTCCCTAACACAGATTTCAACGTTGAATTCCATCCGGTTTCATCGCGTGGTGAGTGGTGGTGTTCTCCAGTACACAACCAAAAGCTGCCTGCAAACAGTGAGCTGCAGCCCATATGAGCATCCATAGAAAGAAGCCGCACCGTTATTGATCGGAATCAGTAGCTCTTCGTGAGTCGCTGTAGGCCATCTATGTCAAGTGCGTCATACAAAGGGGCTGTTCATAATCTACGTAGACTCTTTTGAGGGAGGGAGTTGCAAAATGTCGCAGGTGTAATCATCTGGAACCAGCTCCCTCCAGGAACACGACACCAGACAACGATCAGCGCATTAATGGTAGCGCTCTCAACAATAAAGCTACTTTCACTACTGACTTTTTATTGTTGTCCTCAAGTTTAAAAACAAATGTTGTGTTTTCCTTGACTTTAGCCATGGTGTAACCGACGTTAAGATAATAAATTACAATTTCAATACAACGCAAGCAATGGAAGCATTTTGTGTGTGTTGAGTATGCTTAAATGGAGGGGCTTCAGATGTGAATGCATAAATCAGGTTGCAGCCCGGAAAAATACCATACAATCACAAAAAAAAAAATGCATAAATGAGGTTCCATATAGTATGAATTTTCATCAATAGAAAAACCATTAAATTGATTGTTAAAGGCTCAATTTTGTTCGGAAGAAAGTGATTTTTTGTATGGTTAAGATACATAAAAACCCCCTTGTTCTATTGTAGATTTCCCCATTTACCATAGATTCTATTGTTGAAACAATAAATTCTCTGGTTATTTTATCGTTGTTTACCATACAATTAATTTTAACATACAATACATTCTATTGTATGGTTACAATACATTTCATTGTACTCATAGCTAGCATCTAGCATCTGGGTGGAAAGCACTCTCCTAACAAAGACGTCAAGTCCGACCTTAACAGTTAACTAGTTTTAACACTTCTTCAATTTTAGCTAGACGAAAGTGCAGATGCTGGCGAACAGCCGTTGACAAAGAAGCCTGCATTGAATGTACGAAACGACGAACAAGCGAATCGATCAAAATATTACCGTAATCCTGCGTCAACAGTGCGGTCGTGTCTCGGGCACCAGCCTCTAAATTTTGTTACATATTTTTATCATCCTCGAACTGCTAACATAACTGAGCTTTACAAAAACAGACTTGTTGGTCATTGTCAAAGAAGCCACATATTCAATATTGACAGCGTATGGACGACAACTAGAACCTAGTTAAAGCGTTATTTGCTGGGCTGGTAGCAATCACTGCTGTCAAAAATAGTGATTTTAGTACCATGTTGAAGAAATAAGTTACCAAATAGTGACTTATAGTTGTAAAAATAGTGACTAAAAAATGACCAAAGTGAAAATAAATGTTTGACTTATTCAATTAGTATCTCATAAACACTTTTGTACGATATGAATTACTAAGGATATTTTAAAGAAAATAATGAATTTTAAAATACAAGCATTTAATTTTTCTCGTTATTTTCATTCACACTTTGAATTTTATAGTGAACTAATCTTCAGTAACAAATAAATTTAAAAAACAAAAACTTTTTTTGGAACATGCATATTTCCTAGAAATTTTACATTTGAACTAGTTCTGGACTTAAAAGCGATAATACTTCTAGAAATTTTCAAGAATCTGGAGTCAAATTCCATGCGCAGTGGAATTCTATTATTATATCATAGGACCTCATTTCGAGGAAGTTCTGGGAAAACATCCTTCAGAAAAACATCAAATGCAATCTGCTTTCAAGGTAGTTCTGAAGAATTTTAAATTTCTTGTTAAGCCTGATAGTTTTGAGTAGAATTTCAAGAAACCCTGAATTAAATTAATAGCAAAGTTTAATGAAAACTCTGAAATTTTCTGAGGAGCACAACTCCTTGAGAGCAAAATTCCAAGGGCCTTCTGAGGATAATTTTGTGTTTGTGGGAGAAAACGAATCCAGAGCATAAGTCCTTGGAATCTTTTTGAAAATACTAAAAGGAGGATTACAATTGAGAATAACTCCAGAACATCTTCAAAAAAAATTCGGAATATAAATTCAGGAGGGTTCAACAAACAAATTATGGGAAGAAATCTAAGGAATTTGTGAGGAGAAATGCCAATGAATTCATAGGAGACTTTCAATGTGAGTAGAATTCCAAAGGAAGGAGTGAGATTCAAAATGAAATCTGAAATGAATGAATATTAGGAGAATTTTTTCAAATGGTTTCTTATTGTGGAGAATTTCGAGGTAATTCCGAGGAAAACTAACAGAAAATTTAATTTTGAGGATAGCTTTATTGAAATGTTATGGAATATTTCAATGGAAATCAGAATGAACTGTTCTGAGGTCTTCAAAACTACTTGAAAGTTCTTAAATTTTTCCTGAAGCTAATGAAACTGCCTTGAAGTTCTTTTTCAAGTTTGAGAAACTAGCCGGATGCTCACAATATTTCTCATAAAATTCTTAACCTTCCCTGAATTTTATATTGCTTCCTAAAGTTTTTTCAATGTTTCTAACGATCATGGATCTCCTCTAAACGTTTAACAATTCGCTGAAGTTTTCTAAACTTCTTTAAAATTTATGTGACTTCTTTACTGTTAACGTAACTGCTCTGAGGTTCTTTGTTCTTTTCTGAAATTCTCAAAACTTCTCTAAAGTTTTTGCAGCTCTCATGAACCTTGTTGTACTGCGCTGAATTCAATTGAACCACCCTAAAAATGTTTAAAGCTTCAGTGAACTTCTGAACGTATGCGAAGACCTCAA